>NC_041404.2:20014119-20380785 GCF_900747795.2 Erpetoichthys calabaricus
TTATAAAGAGTGAAGTTTACAAGAACAAACTTCAATGAAACTGTGGCAGTGTGTGCAGTTGTCTGTGCTAATAAAGAATGAAACAGGGAGACGAGAAAGGCATCTGTCACACATATGGGTTTGGGGTCTCCTGACAAGCTTGACTAAGGTAAGCACTACCACTCTGGGGTGAGAGGGGGCGCTGTCCCTGATGATATCCTCTTCTATTTCTATAGCCCAGCCCCTTCATATAAAGCTGTGACCCAAGAAGGTGGCATCTGATTGCTGGCCAGGACTCCAATAAGAGCTACAAAACTGAGAGAGAAGAAAGAGCTGAGAGCGCTGTTAGCTAGTTAAGTATCAATGTCTTTTCAATGTAGTTTTACTTTTCATTATTATTAAATGGGGTTATCAGGGTGGTACCCCAAACATTTCTTCCTGCTCCATACTGCTTCTTTGCCGCTGGTCACACATCTCAAAGTTTATTCTGCTGCACATAGGGACATACAGCAAACTGTAAAGCCCAAAACCTGTGAAAGTTAATTTGCAGTAAATATAGGCACTTATAAAGGGGCAGCAGCTGGGGAATGGATGTTTAGTTACACTGCTTTAAACTTATATTAAATAACTAAAATACATATTGCAAAAAAATGAAAAAGAGAAGTCATTTCAATGCCAGCCTTGGGAGATTCTTTAAATAAAAATTCAATGGGCCTTTACTTTCAGGAGATGTTAGCCAATCCAATACCTTGAGATCCTCCATCTGCCTTAACTTTCAGGAGATGTTAGCCAATTCAGCCCCCTTGAGATCCTCTTGAGATCCGGCACATGCCTTAACATTCAGGAAACGTTAGCCAATCCAACACCCTGAGGTCCTCCACATGCCTTAACTTTCTGGAGGCATTAGTCAATCTAACACTTTGAGCTTCTCTTGAGATCCTCCATCTGCCTTAACTTTCAGGAGATGTTAGCCAATTCAGTCCCCTTGAGATCCTCTTGAGATCCAGCAGATACCTTAACATTCTGGAAACGTTAGCCAATCCAACACCTTGAGGTCCTCCACATGCCTTAACTTTCTGGAGGCATTAGTCAATCTAACACTTTGAGCTCTTCTTTAGATCCTCCACATGCCTTAACTTTCAGGAGACGTTAGCCAATCCAGCAACTTGAGGTCTTCCACATGCCTTAACTTTCTGGAGGCATTAGTCAATATAACACTTTGAGCTTCTCTTTAGATCCTCCACATGCCTTAACTTTCAGGAGACATTAGCCAATCCAACACCTTGAGGTCCTCCACATGCCTTAACTTTCAGGAGACGTTAGCCAATCCAGCAACTTGAGGTCTTCCACATGCCTTAACTTTCTGGAGGCATTAGTCAATCTAACACTTTGAGCTTCTCTTGAGATCCTTCACATGCCTTAACTTTTAGGAGACTTTAGCCAATCCAACAACTTGAGGTCCTCCACATGCCTTAACTTTCTGGAGGCATGAGTCAATCTAACACCTTGAGCTCCCCTTGAGATCCTCCACATGCCTTCACTTTCAGGAGATGTTAGCCAATCCAGCACCTTGAAATCATCCACATGCCTTACTTTAAGGAGATGTAAACCAATCTTGCAATCTTGTCCATTTAGCTGAGCATGAGAAGGATGTTGATGGCCAGTGTTGTTATAGATAAATGGAACTCATCCATGTCATGGTGGATCAGAGCAGTCTCAGTAACTGTGGATTCTATTGCAGAGAGTAATTCTTGATAGAGCAGGTTTAAGATAACACCTTCTATGTTTTTTTTTTTCTTTTGTACATAAAGTGAATGTATATTGTACTGTTAAAATAATCAGATGTTCAAGCATGGTGGATCCCCCAATGAAGTTTGCCTGTCTATTGGAAGGCACAGTCAAGGAAACAGCCACAGTTCTTACACTTTAAGGAATGGTGGTAGCTATCCTATAAATGTCAGGTGCAAAGCCGGAACAGGTCTTGGACCAGGGCAACTGAGCCAATTTGAAGTCTCCAATTAACTTTCATGTACTTCTGCGGAAGGCCGGATTACTCAGAAAAACAGTTCCACAGATTAGAGCAGGATGTGCAAACTCCACACAGACAATGGCAAAGCTATTGCAATGCCAACCCTTCTGCCACCCTGCATGTGATACATCATAAAAAAAAAGTTATATCTTGGCTTATGATATCACTTTTTTATCACAAGTAATGAGCAAAAAGCAGGTCCGGAATAATTATGTGATCTGATCTTACTGCACACCCACACACATATTAATGAATCTGGAACGTTGCATGAATTTGACCATAAACTAAATTTACGATTTCAGAATTTCATTAAGTCCTCAATGTGGGCCAGTTTGTTTCCAGGCAGAATGCACTCATTTCTTTGGACAGCAATCCATATCAACAGATACAAAGACTGCCGCAGTGCTCTGCCTGAGGTGAGCCAGAGTGACTGTGGGCTTTCAGTGCAACCTGTCATGAAGTGGCTTAATTCGAACATTTCCTGGATTGTTTAATCTCACTTTTTCTTACTACTGACCTTTAAAAGTACCCCCACACAAATTAAACTTTACCAAACATGATGTGTCGTATCTAATAAATTTAGCAAATGTGAGCGGAGTTCATGACATTTAGCTCACTGCATGCTGTTTCCTTGATGTGGCTGTTACCACTCTCTTTTTTCTGGATGAACTGCGTCTAATGACGAGTACATGCAGCTGCCGGTGTCACTAGCTTTCCAGAGGAGCAGCTCATAATTGTCATTCACGGAAGGTCCTGCTGGGGGAAACGTCCTGTTGGGTTTCAAATAAATCAGCAAAAAAGATAGCAAAAATGTCCTAGAGTGAACACATGAGGGATCCTTTTAAGTTCTGGTACTGGAGAAACAGACAGCCAGTTAAACATATGATGCCTATAAAAAGTATTCTCCTCTTTGGAAGTTTTCATATTTTATTGTTGTACAAAATTGAGTTGCATAGTGGGTTTAATATGACTTTTTTGACATTGGCTCTTTAGTGTTAAAGTGAAAAAAGACCTCTGCAAAGTGATCTAAATTAGTTACAAATATTCATCACAAAACAATTGATGGCATAAGAAGTCACCCGATGATAGTCAGTGTTTAGTCGATGCACCTTTGGCAGCCATGACAGGTCCCTATCAGCTTTGCACATCTGGACACTGACATTTCTTTGTAAAACTGCTCAGGTTCTGTCAGGTTGCATGGGGTTCATGAGTGAACAGCCTTTGTCAGGTCCAGCCACAAATTCTCCACTGGATTGAGTTCTGGACTTTGACTTGGCTACTACAGGACATTCATATTGTTGTTTTTAAGCCAGTCCTGTGTAGCTTACTTCATGTTTGACTTGGTTAACTTGTTGGAAAGCAACTGTTTTCCCAAGGTGCAGTTTTTTTCCAGACTGCAATAAGGATTTCTCAGTATTTTGCTGTATTCATTTTACCCTCTACCCTCACAAGCCTTCCAAGAACTGCTATAGAGAAGCATCCCCATGCTGTCACCACTATGCTTCATGGTGAGATCATTTTCAGTGTTTAAACAGGGTGACCAAAAAGCTCAATTTTAGTCTCATTGGACCATAGAACCTTCTTCTAGATGACTTCAAAATCTCCCATGAGCCTTCTGGCAAACTCTTACTGAGATGTCATGTGCATTTTTTTTTTTAAATGACTTCCTCTTCGTCACTGTGACTGGTGAAGAAAATGGGCAACAGTTGCTGTCTGCACAGTCTCTCCAATCTAAACTACTGTAACTTGTAACTCCTTCAGAGTTTGCAGAGGGCTTCTGATAGCCATCTTCAATACTGTAGTCGCTTTCCTGCATGATTCCTCACTTTTCTTGGATGGCCAACTCTAGTTAGATTACAGTTCTGCCATACATTTCTTAATGCAGCGTTTTTCAACCTTTAAGTATTTGCGACGCGAGTTTTAACAGTTTTAATCACACCCCCTAACGTTTTTTTGAAAGGAGCCCACTAATACCAATTTGTTCTTTTTTAATCAATGATATATCGTAGATGCATATTTTATTATACCTATTTAACTTTTATCGACATTTATCTAACTCTATATTTATTTTTCTAGTATCAGAATGTAGTTTAAGTTAATTTGTTTTGGTTTCAATAGATGTATTTTTCATATTTTTGATTCTTGTTTTCTTTTTTTCACATCTTTGTGTCCCCCTTTTTGTTACTTCGTGCCTCCTAGGGGGACCCGCCCCACAAATTGAGAACCACTGTCTTAATGACTGATTTCACCCGACTCCAGGAGATATTCAGTGACTTCTCAATCCCCAATCCCCAATTTCTTTTTGATTTGATATGTTTTATTAATCCCAATGGAGAAGGATCTCTTCTCACAGAGTTCCTTGGACTGTTCTTTTGTCTTCATTGTGCACCATACTGACTCACCACAAGCTGGCCCTTCCAGATATGGTGCATTTATACTAGAGTCATCAGAAATCCCAGATAAGTGATCTCCATTGAACAGATTATGGGACTTTTAAAACCAAGGGGCAGCGCCAGTGATGATTTAAGTGGGTCATATTAGAGAAGGTGTGTACTTATGCCATCAATTATTTTATGTTTTATACTTTGCAATTAATTTAGACGAATTTGCAGTTTTTATTTTATCACTTTGGCATGAAAGAGTCTTTCTCGGTTGATCAATGTCAAATTAAGTCCACTGTAATTGAAAGTTGTGTAACAATAAAATGTGAAAAACACTTTCAGTAGGCACTGTAATTGCCTATAATAAGAGAAAAGATGCAAAGGTCAGCTTGAAGTATCAATGTAATCATTGCAGCGTAATATTTAGAGCTCAATCTTAGAAAAACCTGAAACATCCAAATAGCATTCATTGTGGGTTCAACTGCAGTGCCAACTTGAAAAGGGCAATATGAATTCTAAATTGGCACAGAGCCGTTCATCGATTATGAAAGCTTCCTAATGACTGCTGGAGTCTATTCTAGGACCTCTGGGTCTTTTCTGGGACATCAGCCCATCATGGCACAGACAAACACCTGCCCACGCAGGCCCTTCTTGGCTTCTGCCAGTTGACCTTTAGGCTGTGGGAGGAAGCTGGAGTGCACAGAGAAATACTCATGCAGACATGGAGAGGAAATGCACAATGAATGCGAATGCTGCTCAGGCTCTGAGCTGAACTTTATCTTCAACTTCACCACGATGAGTCAGCAGTGCTAATAACTGAACCACAGTGGCGCCCACATCGGGCTCCCTATGCGAGAATTTCAAATCAAGCAAAGCTTGGTTGGGATGACCATGGCACCAACCTTATTTTCTTTTTTCCAAGAGATCACACCAGGGGGGTCCAGTAGGACAACACTTTTCCTTTGTGATTTGTGTGATGGGCAGAGATCTCAGGAGAGTTTCTTGTTGGCTGGCACTTTGACTGCAGACAAGTTGTCAGGAGTACAGTGAACCAGGAGCCTTGAGTACACTTGTCTTAAACATGCTACATGGCTCGTCCTAGCCTCTCATACAGATTTTAACTTAAAGATTGGGTATAAATGGCTGCTTTCTATTTAGAAACATTAAGTTTGCAGTTCTGCGGTGGGTTGGCACCCTGCCTGGGATTGGTTCCTGCCTTGTGCCCTGTGTTGGCTGGGATTGGCTCCAGCAGACCCCCGTGACCCTGTGTTCGGATTCAGTGGGTTGGAAAAAGGATGGATGGAAGTTTGCAGTTCAAAGGCACACATGGACAAAACCTCATTAACAAAAAGACAAATTGCTTGCTCCTTGAGGCCTATTCTTGTTTGTATGCCTTTCATGGGACTTTAAAACTAAAATATTAATTGTGAATTTTAGCTATTTTGTTCCTAGTCATGCTGGTGCAAAGTATTGAATGCTCTTAGTTGCCTCCAATAAAAGAGCGACAATATGTATTGAGGACATTTTGGTTCATTTGTTAACAGCTAATTGTCTTGTTTCAGTTAAGCTGATCCACAGTTTGCTCACTTCCAAAGCACAGATAAGAGTAGTGCAGCGCTATCTCTTCAATCACACCATATCTTCTTTTCAAATGACTGACTGAACATCCGCACCCCAGGGCTTTGCTACATTGGTGACTCACCACGAAAGGGTAGACAGCATATTAGTTATCACAGTACAGCGTACTATACATTGTAAATGCCCAACAGGGTGGACAGAAAACCTGGCCAGGATGGAAGGTAATTTCCTGCCCTGACTGTAGACCAAGATGGAAGGAAAAGACGAGCTGGCTGGCTGGATGAGGAAACATCTTCATGCTCAGCCAGAATAATATAATGATTGAACCAGCAGAAGCTGGAAGCTGGAAGCAGCTCCATCCCCCATACGGCAGATGGCAGTAGTCCTCTTGTGGTGTCCCAGTTTGGACACCCACAGGGATGCTTGGGAGTTGGAGTCCAGAAGTGCAACCCTATCGGAGTCCCTGATTGCCAGTAAAGGACGATGTCGTGGGAGGACATATGATCCGGATGTGCTTCCAAGAAGACATGCTTTAGCACCTGAACACTCCTGGGTCCAGCTTGAAAAGGAGCTCGCTGCCTCACATCAGCAAGCTAGAATCGGGAGGAAGCAGATGAAACTTGCCTGGAGGAGTGAAGGAGAAGAAAAAGAATCAGAATCAGGAGGGAGCAGGCAAAATTCAGAAGCAGAAAAGTGAAAGCATTGGTTTTGTGATTGTTTTGGCTGAGATTATTGTATTATTACAGCTGTTTGGATTAAAAATCCTTTTATTAAACCCAGAGTTGTCTTGGATTTTGTGTGTCTGACGTTTTGGGGGCTTAGTGGTGCCCCTTACTGTTGACAAATTGAAAAACTAGAGTTAGAGATAGCAGTCTTCATTGACAGAATTTTACAAAACAGCAAAACCAGTTCCAGGAATTCCAAAAAATCTTTTTTAAAGAACGGCACAGTCACATCTCGAAACAAACTGCAAGTCACAGCCTCCCTGCTCGGTATTTATAGCAAAGTACGTCAGCTTTGTGAAATTCTCAGACTGCAGAACTAACAGCTCTAAAAGTCTTATTTTAAATTGTTCAGCTGTAGGTCTGAAGAACACCAACTTTAATCCATTGTCGGGGTTGTGTAAAGAATGTTTCCTTTATTGTTTGTTTACCACTATTTTGGTAATGTCATTTGTCTGTTTGTTTCTTCATGGGTGCTGTCATTTCCTGATTTTATTTAAGATGGTCATTGCAGTTTTAGAGCTCTGGGTCACTGTAATGCTACTTGAGTATTATGCACTTTTTGCACATGCCATGTGACCTTTGAATCCTGCCGACTACGTTATAAAAAAATAGGGAGTGTGCTCCCCTCAACTTTCTCGTATACTGAGATAGAGGAAATAATGGTCATCAGAATCAGTTGCAGTTGCGCAGTATTTCTCAAATATCATATCTCTCTGTTTCTCATCATAACTAATTGATAATATCGATACACAATCATTTATCTCTATTTATAATGAAACCTTATATTAAAATGATATTTTTGCACTTAGGGATGTCAAAAATGGTGGTGGCATTTTTTCATGATTACAAAGGCATTGCCTAGATTACTGTATGTGCAAAGTAAAAAGAGTTACAGTCACCTAGAAACACAGAAAAAGTGTTAGTTTTACATAATATTTGTTGCAATAAATTGCTATACAGTAATCCCTCGCTACTTCGCAGTTCACTTTTCGCGGATTTTATATGTAAGCATATCTAAATACATAACGCGGATTTTTCGGTGCTTCGCGGGTTTCTGCGGACAATGGGTCTTTTTACTTGCTTCCTCAGTTGGTTTGCCCAGTTGATTTCATACAAGAGATGCTATTGGCGGATGGCTGAGAAGCTACCCAATCAGAGCACGCAGTTAAGTTCCTGTGTGCTGCTGATTGGCTCGGCGACGGAGTGTTGCATTAACCAGGAAGTCTTATCTCACTCATTCAGCATTAACATGCTACTCCTACAGGGGCCGTGTCCAAGCACCAACAGAAGATGCAAATGATTGCAGAAAAGGTAAAAGTTTTGGATATGTTGAAGGAAGGGAACAGCTACACCGCTGGAGGACACCATTACAGCATCAATGAGTCCACGATTCTTTTTATTTAAAAAGGAGGAAAAGCATATAAGATCTACGGCTGCTTTTTCTTTTAACCAGGACGCAAAACGAGTTGCAAGTGGAAGTGATAAGGCAGTAGTCTGGATGGAATCTGCTTTAGGAATCTTTGCAACAAGGTCGACGACGTCATGACTGCCTACAAGCTGCTACGTGTACTTCGCTATACAGTAAGTGTAAACTTATCTACCGATTTTATATTGCTTAGCAGTTGTCCCTGTTATTAATAGAGTAAAGGGTGGGTTGTAAACAATACAGGGAGGGTTTAAAAACATCCAAATACACGTTAAATAATTAAATAAATATGGTGTCCCTACTTCGCGGAAATTCAGTTATCGCGGTCGGCCTTGGAACCTATCTCCCGTGATAAGTGAGGGATTACTGTAGGTAAGATTGCATTTAGCTACATTTATTTATGATAACGATGGCGGAAATTTAAAAAAATCATAAAATTAAATGAATTACCAGCAACACGATGGGCCGTAGCAGCTGATTGTTCCCATTACATCTTTATTTTTACATGGCATGTTCAACGATTACAAGTTATTGTTAAACTGATGATGTATAAATTAAAATAAATGTAATAATAGTTATTGAAAGGATATGCATTATACTGAATACAGTTTTTAATATCGTGCACACATTTATATTTCCATGATACAAAAAATTTGGATGGTTGTTTAAATGAAATACTACTTCCGGTTGAGTATTTTTTCTCAAATTTCATATCTATTTGCTTTTTATCATTATAAATATCTATACAAAATTTGAATCATCTGTCTGTAATCATAACCATAGTTTACTTGAAAACTTGTGAAAGTATTCAATTAAAGTACCACTTCCAGTTGATGAAAGTGGCCCAAAAGATGATAGGAATCCTTACTTTTGATATAAAGCAGGTGTAAAAAATCTCATTGACCAGGTCAAAGTGTTTTCAAGTTATCGGGTTTACGCACAGACATGCAGACAGACATAATTTCAAAAATGGTACTTTTGGACTCAGGAAGGTCTAAAAAGTCAAGATTCATCAAAATCTTTAGGTCAAAGTTTTTCACGACTCCTGTACTTTCTCTATACTACGTATATGAGAAATTAAAAACGGTCATGTGCGTTAAACATCATCCTCACATTTAGCAATAAAAAAGGAAACATTTTTACACAACAGCTTTATTTTTGAACACTCTTGTTAGAAAAATTGTACTCTTGTTTTTGATTTATCAAATTTAGCACTATCCTTTTCTCATGGCAATTATTTATTTTTCTTAACCTATTTTGAAATGTTAGGATTCCTGCAGTTCCTCACTTTTTTGTGTTTGATATTTCCTACTTGTCCTCTGCCCATTGTTATGTTCTTTGATTAAAGGGATGGGGACCTCTAATCGATTTACAGCCCACAGGTACCGCAGTAATTAGGACCACACTTACCACAGACATTTGTTTTCACGTTTGCTGTGGCATTAGCAGTGGCATCACTAAGGATAGTGTCACCTAGTGTGGTAACTCAAGGCTGGATCAAGACCCCTACAGGCCTCTGGGTGAGTTGATGAATAAAGAGTTTGATAACAGTGAGTTGATTGTACTTTAAACAATGCAGTGCCCAGACACCCAGCTGTTTAATGCAGCGCGGTAATCCTTAATATTAATGATCTGAGCCTGCAAACTCTTCATTGGTTTCATCGATTCATATATTGACTCCTGACACTGCCTGGGTATAATGTACTCATTCTCCTCATGTTTGCATGGATTTTTCTTTCCAGTCCCCTGATTTATCTCAAAATCCCCAAAGTTGTTCAGTAGCTTCTTGGGGAATCAGTTCTTTTAAATTATAAAGATGAGATATGTTACTTTACACAAGTACGTTCTAGTCTAAGCTCCTGATGTTTGTTTATGTAGGAAGTGGCTGTTGCACAGCATATGCCCTCACAGAAGATGACTGTATTAATAATGAACTAATATTTCATTGCTCTTTGTGTAGATTGAGGATCAGATCAACAGTGAGTACTCTTTCCTGCAGAAACTGCTGACTTGCAATTGACAGGTAGAAACGATCATTAAGACATTTGCAGTTTGCTATACTGTAGCTGTTCAGTTGTCAGGCTTCTTTCTCAAGTTCTCTTACTCTCCCCTTCTTGCCCCATTATCCTCTGTGGGTGGGGGGAAAAATATACAAGTTTCAGTGCTGCCTCTCTGTGCCATCTTTTGGCTTGGATGTTTTCTGCTTAGTAAGCCCAAGTGTGGGCATGTCTGCCATGCCACCCCATGGTACTGTGGGCCTTCTAAGGGTGAATCTCCATAAATACTTTCTAACATGTTCCTTTTCCCTTTACCAGGAAAGTAAAATTCTAGGAAAAGAAGCACTGGGTTTGTTTTATTGCCGATAGTCAACAAACAAAGCTGAAAGAAATCCATGAAAAATCAATTTTCTTTCAGCACGCCGAAAGCCTTTCTATATTTTGTGCACTGGAAGGCTTCCAACTTCTCCCAGAATGTGTCCACTATTCTAAAGCTTCTTAAGTCCATTGCCTCAAACAAATCATCTGATTTGCTGAGAATAAAAGTTCAAAATAATGGATAGTAAACAGCATTCATGCTATTTCTTTTAAATATGGCTCCTTGTTTGCAGTCTGATGGATGCACGGGGTTCTTCACGCCTGAACAGGACTGTGGCATAGAATTTGGTTGGATGAATGGATGTGCACAATTAAACAAAGTATTGTTGTGTGATTCTTATTGGACAAATAATTCTGTTCAACAGCAATAAAAGGAGTGCGGAGCAAATGTTTGTAAAGCCAAAATTTCCAAAAAATATAGAGTTTTTAAAGAAATTCCACAGGCTGTTTTAAGCTTTGCACAATGATGTACATTTTTTCAAATGTGGAATAACTATATAAACGCCTACTTTATCTTCAGGGAACCCTGCAAAAGTCTTAAAATGGCAACAGTGAATAATGAAGTAGACGCTTCAGTATAAGTGAACTATTGTGCCCACGTTATTATCAGGATATAGTCTGTAATGATTAAACCCCAAGTAGCAAAAAACGCACACACACACGCACACACAAATTGGATATCTGACAAGTTGAAATATAGCAAGATTCTGATGTGTAATAGAATTATTGTTCCACTGATCTTTCCATTTTCTAACCATACATCTTTTTCATAACAGGAAACCACATCAGATTTGTAACAAGGGCCGTCTTAATAGCATCATAGACCCGCGGGCAAAGTAGTGTGCTGGGACACCTGTTTTGGTAGCAAAACAGAAACATACATAGGCATCAAAAACATCGTGGGCCCCTATGCTCCTGGGACCCCCATGCCAGTACCTAATGTGCCCATACGTTAAGATGGCCCTGCTTACCACTGACCATCACAGGCACACAAATGTCTGCTATGCAGTTTACACTCCCATCTGGACAGGGCAGCCAGCTATTGAGGATCTTGCTGTGCGACTTCTCCAGCACCTTTAATATCACAGAGTCTTTATAGCTGGAAGGTAAGCTAAAGGCAGTGAATGCCGATCCCTTTTAGTTTCTTGGTTTACTGACCACATGACAGGCAGGACACACTTTTTGAGATAACAAAGCTGTGTTTCAGTAAAGGTGGTGTGGTCAGGCAGTGGAAGGGCAGACTAGAATCAGTGAGAATTTTGGGACGCCAATCGGGTCGTCCCTTTTTTGCAACGCCAAACGAAACAAAAAGGAACAGAAAAAACAAGCAAATGCGCTGCTCCCCGGTCCAGGGTTCATCCTACTCGGGAGTTCGTCTCATGTTCTGCACTATGGCCTACTCCGGTCTTCCAGTAAAAGACGTCTCTCTTCAGGCTGCCTGTCCTTTATGGTGAAACGCGAAGGGGTGTGGCTAAGTACCCTTCTTGGGCAATCTCTCAGAGCTCTGAGGGTAGAAGAGGAACAGGACAAAGTCAGTGGTAGTCCCCCATCTTGTCTCAGTGGGTTATTACATACCTTTCTTAAGCCCTTGGAAGAGTCCTCTGACACCCATGCTTGGTAGTGGTCAGCAACACAGTGACTCCCTACCATCCATCTAACCACAGTGCCACTAATTTTCTGTTCACCCCATGCAGGTCACACATTAAAGACAATTCACCTGCGAGAGTTTTCAGACATCTCCGCAATCATGGGGTCTATTAAACATAGACAGGAGTAGGGATACGGGTGCATGATTTTAATTGAGTGGTGCCGCTTGAATCATGTGAGGTTCAACTTTAAGAAACCAAAGGAGGTGGTGGTGGCTTCAAGTAGAGCAAAGTTTCTCGAACTCTGGTATCCTTACAAGGATTAAAAGTTGAGGTGGTCCAGATATATAAGTACCTTGGGGTTTACCTGGACAGAAATTTTGATTGGGTTGCCCTATTGTGTTTCCTGAGGATGTTCATTGATTTCTGGTGCAGGCAATATTTCTGAAAACGTTTTATTAGTACATGGTCTGCGATGTTTCAACCAGTGGTACGTTGGAACAGTAATATGGGATTAGGTTATGTGTTAATCTGAACATTTCTAACAGTGTATTGGACATACTTCATCTCAGTACATGGTAATGAGGAGCTGGATGGAGCCTATCAAGGTGGTTTTGGGTACAAGGGAGAAGCCAAGTGTGAATTGGACTCTACAAAGGACTTACACACACACACACACACACTCAAACTCCTATGAAGTTAATGGACTTCACATGCACTTCAGTGGAATGAGAAAGAAAAAATGAAGTATCTTGGGGAAAAAGCCTTACAGACCCAGGAAGAATATGGAAACTCCACACAGAGTACTGAGCTTTCAGTTTTGTTTTCATTGCGCCACAGGATTTTGGGCAAGGCCCCCTTCCTGAGGGTTGGTTGGGCCCTCCGACTCACACACGTGTGAAGGAGTACAGACAGTGTGAAGCAGCAGCACTAACACCTGAAACACTGTGTCCCCTGCTCTACTGTTTAAAGTTTAAGTTTATTCTGCAATAATTAGTATACTATATTTCTACTGTATACTTTGTGTGTAGGCTGCATTAAAACTGCAAACTGCAGTTTCCCTTGGGATGAATAAAGCATTCCTCTCTCCATCAATTTTCAGATCTTCTTATCCAGTTCAAAATAGTAAAGGTGTGGGCTGCTGAGATCATACAGAATTAGTCATCAAATTCTTACAGCATCAGAAGCCTGGGATCACAAATCTTGGACCCCAATTTGATTCTGAGCCAGAATGCCTTCTGTGGGAAGACCGCCTGTTTTTTTTTTTTTTCTTTTCCATGTTTGCTTTTCCCTTCAGGGTGGGATTAAAAACCGTTTTGGTGAGTTGGTGCTCAAAATTGGCTTGATGTGAATAAACATGAGCATGGCCCTGCTATAATATCTGTCATGCTCTCTGGCGCTGGGTCCTGCCAAGTGTCTGCAGCTAACCAAGGAATGCAAGAACAGCTCTGTAATGTGCCAGGAAGTCTGATGGAGGATTGTGCAGTTTCAAAGAACATCATTCATAAATCTAAATACATTTCATTATGCACAGTACACCAAGAGTAATATTAGAGCAAAACTTTGTTTTATATAGTGCCTTTCTCCCTTGTTCAATATGATAAATCACTGTAAGGAAAATGACACAATCACTCTGTACAGTATGCCTTTCTTTAAAGGTGCTGTCAACAGCAACAGATAAAGTAATGAGGATCAGTATTATTAGGACTACAGGTGTCCTCATCTTTGTGAAGCTAATCTGTTCTTGAAAACCTCTTCATAAGTTGAATGTCTGCAACACAAACACTCAATTACCGAACATATCTGCATTTTCACTGAACTCGAGGTGAAGCGAGTTTAGTGGAGTTCACTCATCACTACTGAGGATATGTATACTTCCAGTGAGTTCTGTTTTCTTTTTTCTTTCACTAGAGATCTTTATTTATGGTATAGTTTGAGACAAAGACACATTTTTCCTTGATTTAGTCACACAATTCAGACATAATTCAAAAGCACATTGCAGACTTTCATTTAAATAAGGGGGATTTGGTCAACCATGTAGAAATGTGTTGTGATGTGAAATTTTGCATACAAGTCGATAAATATTTTGTATGTCTTTATTTGTAACTTAGGCAAAGCAATGTAATATTAGTGTTACATTAGTGAGAAGCATTTATGTTTACCCCGTTTTAAGGAATGGATCTCTTTGAATTTTACAATAGGGTTTGGGGGAAGTGCCTTAAATCAGTTTGGCAAGTGTTTCTCTGCTAAGTCTAAGTCTCTCTCTCAACCCCCACAGGAAAGCCAGGCTCCCTATCTGCCAAGCTTACCTTAACATGTGGTTTGGGGAGCAGGTGTGAAGATGTTCTATCCCCCATTGGTCTGAAGTATGGCTGTTTGGAACTGGCTTGTGTCAGAAGCCTTTAACTACCATGACGCCCTATTGGCTCTAGGGGTTGGACAGAAAATCTATATATTTGCTCACTCCCTCATTCTCTCTCTCTCACACCATTAACTGAAAAGGACAACACAATGAAGAGCACAGCTCAGCAGCCATATTGAGACGGGCATGCGGCCTGTTCTAAAGAAAGTTGACCACCAATGATGCCTTAACTGGAGACATTTTTAAGTAACTAACAACTCTGTGTGCCGCCTGAAACTACACATCACCATTTATCAGATTGTATGGTTGCCAATATTCAAATGTACTTTGCATATTGTTATTATTTATGAATATTATCAATAATGCATTGTTTAAATTGTAACTTAACTCCTGCTTGTCTTTTACTACACTTAGTTGCCTGAGGTTATAAATGTAGAAGGGAAGGTGGGGAGAAGTTATATGGTACAATACCTTATAAACAGTGGTAAGTCTGGGAGATTAGAGGCATTCTGACAAAGGCTACACATTAATAATACAAAAGGGGAAAATAGAGTAAAATAATACTCTACCAAGACAAAACAAAATGATAACACTTTTTCTACCTGCTCCTCCCATTTCAGGGCACCATTATGTTTAGGACAACTGGCGCCACAGGTGTTTGCGATTCTTCAGGTATGTTTCATTGCTTCATAAGATACCTCAAGTTACTTCTACCTGTTGGAGTCTGCAGTTGCCATTGTTCAACATTAGAACAAGAGCTGTGCCAATGAAAGCCAAATAAATCATTATGAGGCTGAAAAACAAGAATGAAACCACTAGAGACATCAGTAAAACCTTAAGATTATATAAATCAAATGTTTAGAATATCACTAAGAACAAAGAATGCACTGGTGAGCTCAGTAATCGCAAAGGGACTGTAGGCCAAGGAAGACTTCCACTGCTGATGATGGAAGAATCCTCACTATGGTAAAGGAAAAGCCCCGAATGCCTGCTGACAGATCAGAAAATGATTATTGAACAGAAATACGGAGGCCACACTGCAAGATGCAAACCTCTAGATATCCAGAAAAACACGATGGCCAGGTTACAAGTAATAAAAAACGTCTTAAAAGAGCCTGCAGAATTCTATTAAAAGGGTCTTGTAAACAGACAAGACAAAGATGAACAAGACAGACATGACAAAGATGTGTCAGAGTGATGGCAAGAGCAAAGTATGGCGATGAAAAGGAACAGCCCAAGATCCAAAGTGTACTACCTCATCTGTTAATAATGATTATGGGGCTGTTATGGTTTGGGGGCTTGGGCATGCATGGCTTCCACAGATACTGGCACACTTATCTTGATTAGTGATGGAAATGCTGACGGCAGTGGCACAATGAGTTCTGAGGTGTTTAGAAACATTTTATCTCCTTAAGTTCCAGCAAATGCCTCCAAACTCATTGGACAGCATGTCATCCTACAACAAGATAATGAGCCCAAACATACTGCTAAGGCAAAACAACAGATTTTCAAAGGCAAAAAATGGAAAATTCCTAAATGGCTAAGGCAGTCACTCAGTTTAAATCCAATTGAGCAGCTTTCCATATGCTGAAGAAACAATTTAAAGGGACAAGGCCCCCAAAACAGGCAGGAGCTGAAGATAGCGGAATTTAGAAGCTTGGTGGAGCATCACCAGAGAAGATCCTCAGTACCTGGTGATGTCTATGAATTGCAGACTTCATGCAGTCATTGTATACAAGGGATATGAGACAAAGGACTAAACATGACAGCTTTAATAGACCTGCCTGCCATTGCTATGTCCCAAACATTATGGTGCCCTGAAATGGGGGGACCCTGTAGAAAAAGTGTTGTCATTTATACATTGTGTGACTGAAATGCATGCAAATTCCTTAAATGAAAAAGTCTGCAATGTGCATTTGGATCACGTCTGAATTGTTTGATTTGTAATTTTAAACTGTGGAGCAGGGGGCTAAATCAAGGAAAAATGTGTCTTTCTCCCAAACATTACAGAGGGCACTATAAATGCTAAACAACAGGCAGAAATAATGCGTCTAAATGTTCTCTTATTGTGTGAGTGGCACAAATTTTTGGGGAAGTGAAATACAATTTATTTAGCAAACACAAAATTTTGCTGTGAATTCAGTTTCACACAAAGTGTTTCGCTCATCAAAAGTGGGTCAGATGAGATGAGAAAGGGTATTAAATGACTTTTTTCGCATACCCCAAATTTTATAAGAGAAGACAATATAATGCATTTCATAGTGACCAGTATCTAAAGGAAATGATCCAAGAATCCTAAATGATGTCATAGTCATTCTTTTCTATATTGCTTTTTAACACCATTCATGATTACAAAGTGCAGTAAAGCAGTTATTGTGCTGAAGTTTTATACTGTGTCTAAAAACAAACACAATGAAGGCTCTGAAAGGATTGGGGTCCCAAGTGGGAAAAAAACACATATTTTGTGGAACTAAATGTATACAAAAATACCATCTAGGTTGCCAAATGCACAGCATACAATGAGTTAAACCTTCATAACAGATGACTTCTTGAGGCTGATAGAGTCTTTTTAAAATTGAGTGAAATAGAATAGGTTGGGGGGCAGAGAGACAAGAAGAATTAGTTGGGCTGATGGGTCTTCTTTCTTCTACATAATTAACCAGGGGATGTGTTTAAAAAATGAAAAAAAAAAAAAAAAAAAAAAGGTACGTAAGTATCTAGGCAGTGTATTGTCACAAAATCTTAAATGAGACAATAACATCACATGCCTTATTATGAAAGCCCATCAGAGAATGTTCTTTTTGTGTTGTCTGAGGAAATTCAGTTTCTCTTAAGCAGTATTGGTTCAAAACTACATGGCCATCATCGAGTCCATTCTGACCTCATCTATAACTGTTTGGTTTGGCGCTGCCTCTGCTCAGGCTAAGGTCAATCCGCAATGCATCATCAGAACCTGTGAAAGGATCGTAGGCCGTAACTTATTTCACATTCAAGTCCTATATGAGTCCAGGGTAAGGAAGAGGGCCGCAAAGACCACTGCAGATCTAACTCACCCAGGGCATCACCTGTTCCAAAGATTTACCTGCAGCAAACACCTCTGTGTAGTGAAAGCAAACACAAAACATCAACTAAACAGTTTTGTTCCATGTGCAGGTAACTGGCAGATAAATGTTTGAGCAAAAACCAGGGGATATATGTAAAAATCAAATATATATATATATATATATATATATATATATATATTGTGGTACCCGGATGGGGGTGGTACCCAGCCGGGACGCCCAAGAAGACTGGAGGAGGGCTGGCTTGTGTGTCCTCCAGACCTTGAGGGGGCAACCACCCTGGGGACCACGGGTACAGAGCTGGGAAGCTTGACCCTGTAGGGGCCCGTGGTCACCGCCAGGGGGCACCCCAATACCTGTAGGACCCTGGACCTCAGCACTTCCACCACACCCGGAAGTGATGGGGGGAAGAAAAGCAGGGACACCCAGAGTGCTTCCGGGGATACAGCCGGCACTTCCACCATACTGGGACGTATCGATGGGAGATTTCCGGGAACACACCTGGAGCAGAACCGGGTGCTTATTTAAAGGGGCCATCTCCCTTCAGAGGATGACTTGAGTCGGGAGTGAAGAAGGACGAGGTCTCTGGAGGAGAGAAGGAGGCGGCCTGAAGGCATTGTGTTGGCCAGAACTTTGGGGTATTGGGGGCTGTTGAGAAGTGATTTTGTAACATGGAAGACCACAATAAACGTGTGTGGGATACTTACAATGTGTTTGCCTGTCTATGTCCGGGCTATATTCCACTATATATATATATATATATATATATATATATATATATATATATACAGTATATTGTAGTAAGTAGACAGACTACTTGAGAATGTTTGGGATGGTAGCCCCATATAATGTCAAGCAGTCAAGCAGACAACAAAAGAAAGTTTAGACGTTCGTCTTAAATGATTAAAAAACATTTGACAACTTAAAGAGGGTACATCGCAGGTATTTATAGGGAAACAAACAGATGGTGGTGTTGATTGAAGAGGAAATGGCGTCACCAACAGGGGACGGAAGTGAGGCCAAAAGAGCCTGGATACGGAGAAGGTAAGTGAGCTGATTTATTATTTGTCTTCCTTGGATCTGGACATAGAGAGAGACGTTAAAATCCCATACAAACCCTTTGCTTCATGGAATTTCACTCACCTCTGGGCTTGTTGACTGTCTCCTAAACGCGCGTGCATGACAATATATATATGTGTATATATATATATGAGGGACGTTCAAAAGTTTCCACACTTTTATATTTTTCTTGGAAACAGTGATGAGGAGTAGTAATTGGACGTGTTGAGAGTTGATAGTGTCATGTGACTGCTATATTGGGTGCAATTCAAATGGCTAAATGGAGATGATTTCATAGTTTTGGTGCATGAATGGAGAAGCATTGTCCAGTCTTGGCACGTCTGGCAAAGGGAAGAATGGTCAGCAGACAGCCAGAGGGAGAGGCAGAGACATATGGAGAGACCAAAAACTGGAGATACTGAGGAACAGAACCATTCATAGAACCGTAGGTCAAGATAAGAGTTTTGAGGTGGATCCTTACAGAAAGAGGACACCAGTGGAGAGAATGAAGCAGAGAAGTAGTAGGAATGAAATGAGGAAAAGAGAACGCCAGTTGAGCAGAAGTATTTTGGAGGAGCTGAAGACATCAGATTGCAGTCAAAGAAAGCCCCTCCAAGAGAGAGAAACAATGCCTGGAGTGGCATAATTAGTGAGGAAGGGTTGAATCCTCCAATTATGCTAAGGAGAGAAACTACAGGATCGGGATGTTGAAAAAAAATATTCAACGAATGAAAGGGAGGAGTCTAGAGTCACACAGAGATTTGTGGTGAAAGGTGGCATCATTCGTGGCAATGCTTACAGATAAATCTAAAAGAGGACAATCAAAAGGCAAGTACAGGATAGCTAATTTTGGAAGTTTACATTTAAAGAGATGATCATTCATCCATGGTAAGATGGTAGATAGACAGCTGCAGATCTGGGCTGAAACCTGTGAGTTGTATAAGGGGAAATGAGAGGAAGATCTGTGCATCATCAGCACAGAGGTGGTAGGAGAAACCATGAGAAGAAATAACATTGCCTAAGGAATGAATGTAAAGAGAAAAGAGAGCTGGCCCCAGCACTGATCCTTGAGACACACCTGTGGAGAGCTTCTGAAGAGGTCATCAAAAGCACATCACTTTGAAGCTGAAGTAGACAGAAAACAAGTAAAACCACAACAACAAATGTCCACTTCCGAACCTATTCTCTATCACCAGCGACTGCACAGACTTCACATTAAACATGGGATCAAAATTGGAGGTGCTACTGAATAGCAGCAAAGAAAAGGTCAGTGTTGCTAAAACTTTTTATTTGGTGTATTGTGTTTCACAGTGAGCTCAGTAAATAATGTATCATCAATATGAAACAGAATCCCAATGAATATTACAGTCAATTATTGTTTTACATATATAGCGAATACTTTTAAGACGTTTTCAGTTTGCATCATAGGTCTCTGGCCAAAGCAGTACGCTGGGGCCCCTGTTTTGATAGCAAAACAGAAATAT
Source organism: Erpetoichthys calabaricus (assembly GCF_900747795.2). Classification (NCBI taxonomy): domain Eukaryota; kingdom Metazoa; phylum Chordata; class Cladistia; order Polypteriformes; family Polypteridae; genus Erpetoichthys; species Erpetoichthys calabaricus. The sequence continues at coordinate 20,034,166 of NC_041404.2, forward strand.
ACTGTGCTTCTGGGACCCCATTGTTCCCATACGTTAAGATGGCCCTATGCATAGTGCCATCCAAAGAAGACCTTTTCAAAAAAGCAACAGACAAAGCAATGAAGAGTGACTTCACTATCATTCTTCATTTTGTATTGTCCTTTTTAGGATGAGCCATCTCAGTTCATTTGAATTTTGATTGTTGGTTCACGCCATGTCTCTTTCTTCTACCTCTCAGATACCTTAATGTCTCTGCCAAGGGTGTTGTCCCGGGCTGAAGACTGCTAGCCTTAGCTCTGTTAAAAAGACAGACAGCTCCAGGTCAGGTAAAGGTGTGATTCAACCTAAATTTTACCATAAAAGAGCCACTCCCAGAAAAAATTCCATCATGCCTCTTGCCGAAGGCGACCCTTGCATGGACGATTCATTCTGGCAGAGTTAATCATCAAGTATTTTAAGATTCAAAATGCTTGGATGTCAGTTTGTGCCCAAACATTGGGTGGTGATGATGTGATACCATCAGGCGAGGAACTGGATTGATAAAAAAAGCAGAATTTGGAAATGTAATTTAGGACAAGACTGCACATGGCGTCAGGGAACTATTAAAAGGCTTGTTTTTCAACTTCATCATCAGTCTATAAAAGTCAACTGTTGGATATGTAAGTAACTGTCACATAAAGCAATGAATTCTACAATTGTTTGTTATCTTTTGACAGTTTTAGTTGGTGCCACTTCTGAGAAAATCAGAAAAGAATTGCGGTTCTGATGGGCACTCCTCCTATTCATAACAAAGGCAGTAAATATATCACCTCATTTACTGCATGAGCTGTCCTGCAGAAGGATGAAAGATGTGCTCTAAGGAATAAACAGATGACTTGTTGAGGGATGAAACGGTAAAAATACAGCTGTTGGGAGGAACTATAAGCAAATTGTTTTTGGACTTTTTTTGACATTATGCAGGGAAATTCCAAATGGGAATGTTCTGTCAGAAAACTGGTAGATGAACTTTTGAACAAAAACTGGTGGATGTGTGTAAAAAACAAACAAACCAAAAAATAAAGCGAAAGGAAACCTGGGTACCTAAGTATCTTGGCATTGTGCTGTCGCAGAACCTTAAGTGGGACAATAACACCACATGCCTTATTAAGAAGGCCCATCAGAGAATGTTCTTTTTGCGTCAGCTGGGGAAATTCAATCTCCCTTAAGCAATATTGGTCCAATTCTACACAGCCATCATTGAGTCCATTCTGACCTCATCTATAACTCTCTGGTTTGGTGCTGCCTCTGCTCAGGCTAAGGCCAATCTGCAATGCATCATCAGAGCCTGTGAAAGGATCATAGGCTGTAACTTATTTCACATTGAAGTCCTATATGAGTCCAGGGTAAGGAAGAGGGCAGCAAAGACCACTGCAGATCCAACTCACCCAGGGCATCACCTGTTCCAAAGATTTACCTGCAGCAAACACCTCTGTGCAGTGAAAGCAAACACAAAACATCAACTAAACAGTTTTGCTCCATGTGCAGGTAACTGGCAGATAAATGTTTGAGCAAAAACCAGGGGATATATGTAAAAATCAAATATATATATATATATATATATATATATATATATATATATATATATATATATATATATTGTGGTACCCGGATGGGGGTGGTACCCAGCCGGGACACCCAAGAACACTGAAGGAGGGCTGGCTTGTGTCTCCTCCAGACCTTGAGGGGGCAACCACCCTGGGGGCCACGGGTACAGAGCTGGGAAGCTCACTGCAGGTTCGGTTCACCCAGGGCATTACCTCTTCCAAAGACTTCCTTCTGGCAAATGTCTTCATGCAGTGAAAGCTGAAACAGCATGACTCCCAAACTGTTTTTTTCCACCTGCAGTTATTCTGACTAACCAGGCCTGAGCTTCTACTCAGTATCAATTACGTTTACCTGCACATTAGACCTCCTGGACATATTAATCCTACTATCTGTTTATTTTTGTATTACTCTTGTATGCTGCATAATATTTTATCATTTTATATTTATCTTTTTTATTCTGTGTTGTCCTTGTATGTTGCACCAGTACTATCATGACACATTCCTAGTACAAAGTAGTGTACTTGGCCAATAAAGTGAATTCTGATTCTGATACTGAAATACAGCAAGACGCCGCTGAAGTGCGAACGCAGGCACAGAGGACTAGAGGCTGAGGCATCGACACAAACTCCTAAACTAGCACAGAAATACCCATGAAGCATGAACTCTGCTCCCACAGCTTGAAACAAGTTTAACTTGCCTTCAAGCAGAATCACTTTGACTTTTAACAATTACTCTACAGAGAACTTCCCTCAAGAAGACAGGCCAATGACTTGTAGAAGTATTATAAATGAGGAGCATTGCTAGTTTAATAAAAATTCTATTTGTTCAAATTTAACTGAGGTGTCATTTGGGTGGTTAGGTTAGGTTAGGTAGACTTTATATCATTAAATCCAAGATGGCTTCTAATAGCTACAATGACTGTGAACCCTCAAGAAAAGAAGTAAATAGAAAAGACACTGCAATGTGACCCACACGAAGAGTGCATGTGGGCTCATTGAGCACCACACTATGAGCATAGTTTAGGAAATTACAGGAAGAGGGGGTCCTGCTTCAAGTAGAAGAAGCACATAGCCCAAAATATGAGTTCTACATGAGCTTGCCTCGCACAGACAGCTTCTCGGCCATGTTCTCAAATGCTATGCTTAAAAACAGACAACATGCAACAGCATTGGCATCTCTGCATTAAGGGCAGGTGGAGCACCACATGTTCATTCCACAGCAGATGGTGGTGATGTGCAGAAATGAAATAAGGAGTAAATTCTGATCAATTTTATGAACTGGCAACAATGCTTTATTTATTCTTTATTTATTCTTTAGTGTAATGGACTTTTTGTTAACAGTTGTTTTTATCCATACTAAGGTTTTGGAGTATGAAGTTTCCAAATATGTCCTAAATTTCTTCCTCTTTTGTATAACCAACATGTCATTTTCACCTTCTGTCTGATGATTTTGTTTTTTGATATGCAGAGATTTTTAAGGCAGATATTTTTCTTTACCTGTACTCTGGCTTTATAACTGTTTTTATTCTTTTTCCAAATAGCAGATCTATCTCCATAAAATACTACAACTGGCCTTATGACAGAATATTAGATTATATGTGAGGAGTGCAAGGAGGTTACACTCAAGCTTTTTAACACACCGGTGAAGCTTAAGTTCGTGTGTTACTGGCAGAAATCGGCCATGCAGTGCAGTGACTTGGCCTGTGACTGACACGCCTTAAAGATGCAGTGACTCTGATAGCCTAGCCATGGCACTAATGCAAATTACTGTACATCCTATCAGGTATTGACAAATCAAAAAGAAAAGGTATGAACAGATTTTTATTTATAGTTTGCCTCTTTAATTGAGGAAATCGATGGGAAAAACAGGAAATTTCAAAGGACTAGAAAATGGCAAATATATTAAAAGGGTGATTGTGCAGGTCCAAACAACTATAGGCCAGTAAGATCAGCGTGCATCCCAGGCAAATTAATAGAAGGAATTATTAAGGAAAGGATTGAACAACACATGGCAAGAACAGAAGTGTTACTGAACACTCAGCATGGGTTCAGAAAAGGGAAGTGATGTTTTACCAACATGCTGGAATTCTATGAGGAAAAAGGAAAAGGATAGAAAGCATTTGATAAGGTGCCACATGAGAGGGTGGGCATCAAACTAAAAGAAGTGTGAGTTCAGGGTGATGTGTGTAGAAGGGTGTAGAATTAGCTCAGACAAGCAGGGGGATGGTGTGAGGAACCTCATCAGAATTATGAGATGATGAAATCGGTGTCCCTCAGTGCTGTTGCTCCTGCTATTTTTAACATGTAATACATATGATATAAGTAACAAGCTGGTTAAGTTTACAGGTGAAACCAAGATAGGTGGATTGGCAGATAATCTGAGGGTAGCCTCCCTTCGCCTTCGGGTGGGGGGACGGGTCCTAACTGTTGTTTGTGCGTATGCACCGAACAGCAGTTCGGAGTACCCACCCTTTTTGGAGTCCCTGGAGGGTGTGCTAGAGGGCATACCTTCTGGGGGCTCCCTCGTTCTGCTGGGAGACTTCAATGCTCACGTGGGCAATGACAGTGAGACCTGGAAGGGCGTGATTGGGAGGAATGGCCCCCCCGATCTGAACCCGAGCGGTGTTTTGTTATTGGACTTCTGTGCTCGTCACGGATTGTCCATAACAAACACCATGTTCAAGCATAGGGGTGTTCATATGTGCACTTGGCACCAGGACACCCTAGGCCTCAGTTCGATGATCGACTTTGTGGTCGTGTCGTCGGACTTGCGGCCACATGTCTTGGACACTCGGGTGAAGAGAGGGGCGGAGCTGTCAACTGATCACCACCTGGTGGTGAGTTGGCTTCGATGGTGGGGGAGGATGCCGGTCAGGCGTGGTAGGCCCAAACGTGTTGTGAGGGTCTGCTGGGAACGTCTGGCAGAGCCCCCTGTCAGAAGTAGCTTCAACTCCCACCTCCGGCAAAACTTCGACCACATCCCGAGGGAGGTGGGGGACATTGAGTCCGAATGGGCCATGTTCCGTGCCTCTATTGTTGAGGCAGCTGACCGGAGCTGTGGCCGTAAGGTGGTCGGTGCCTGTCGTGGTGGCAATCCCCGAACCCGTTGGTGGACACCGGCGGTGAAGGATGCCGTCAAGCTGAAGAAGGAGTCCTACAGCTGATAGGTACCGGCAGGCCAGCGGAATGCGGCTTTCGTGGTTGCTGAGGCAAAAACTCGGGCGTGGGAGGAGTTTGGGGAGGCCATGGAGAACGACTTTCGGACGGCTTCGAGGAGATTCTGGTCCACCATCCGGCGTCTCAGGAAGGGGAGGCAGTGCAGTGTCAACACTGTATATGGTGGGGATGGTGCGCTGCTGACCTCGACTCGGGACGTTGTGGGTCGGTGGGGGGAGTACTTCGAAGACCTACTCAATCCCATTAACATGCCTTCCAATGAGGAAGCAGAGCCTGGGGACTCAGAGGTGGGCTCCCCCATCTCTGGGACTGAGGTCACCGAGGTGGTCAAAAAACTCCTTGGTGGCAGGGCCCCGGGGGTGGATGAGATACACCCGGAGTTCAAGGCTCTGGATGTTGTAGGACTGTCTTGGCTGACACTCCTCTGCAACATCGCATGGACATCAGGGACAGTGCCTCTGGATTGGCAGACCGGTGTGGTGGTCCCCCTCTTTAAGAAGGGGGATCGGAGGGTGTGTTCCAACTACAGAGGGATCACACTCCTCAGCCTCCCTGGAAAAGTCTATTCAGGGGTCCTGGAGAGGAGGGTCCGTTGGATAGTTGAGCCTCGGATTCAGGAGGAACAGTGTGGTTTTCGTCCTGGTCGCGGAACAGTGGACCAGCTCTATACCCTTAGCAGGGTCCTGGAGGGTGCATGGGAGTTTGCCCAACCAGTCTACATGTGTTTTGTGGACTTGGAAAAGGCATTCGACCGTGTCCCTCGGGGAATCCTGTGGGGGGTACTCCGAGAGTATGGGGTACCGGCCCCCCTGATAAGGGATGTTCGGTCCCTGTACGATCGGTGCCAGAGCTTGGTCCGCATTGCCGGCAGTAAGTCGAACCCGTTTCCAGTGAGAGTTGGACTCCGCCAGGGCTGCCCTTTGTCACCGATTCTGTTCATAACTTTTATGGACAGAATTTCTAGGCGCAGCCAGGGCATTGAGGGGGTCCGGTTTGGTGGGCTCAGGATTGGGTCACTGCTTTTTGCAGATGATGTTGTCCTGTTTGCTTCATCAGGCCGTGATCTTCAGCTCTCTCTGGATCGGTTCGCACCCGAGTGTGAAGCGGCTGGGATGAGAATCAGCACCTCCAAATCCGAGACCATGGTCCTCAGCCGGAAAAGGGTGGAGTGCCCTCTCAGGGTTGGTAGCGAGATGCTGCCCCAAGTGGAGGAGTTCAAGTATCTCGGGGTCTTGTTCACGAGTGAGGGAAGAATGGAGCGTGAGATCGACAGACGGATCGGTGCGGCATCCGCAGTAATGCGGGCTCTGCATCGGTCTGTCGTGGTGAAAAAGGAGCTGAGCCGCAAGGCGAAGCTCTCAATTTACCAGTCGATCTATGTTCCTACCCTCACCTATGGTCATGAGCTATGGGTAATGACCGAAAGAACGAGATTGCGAATACAAGCGGCTGAAATGAGTTTCCTCCGCAGGGTGTCTGGGCTTTCCCTTAAAGATAGGGTGAGAAGCTCAGTCATCCGGGAGGGGCTCAGAGTAGAGCCGCTGCTCCTCCGCATCGAGAGGAGTCAGATGAGGTGGCTCGGGCATCTGATCAGGATGCCTCCTGGACGCCTCCCTGGTGAGGTGTTCCAGGCACGTCTAACCGGGAGGAGGCCCCGGGGAAGACCCAGGACACGCTGGAGGGACTATGTCTCTCGACTGGCCTGGGAACGCCTTGGGATTCTCCCGGAAGAGCTAGAAGAAGTGGCCGGGGAGAGGGAAGTCTGGGCATCTCTGCTCAAGCTGCTGCCCCCGCGACCTGACCTCGGATAAGCGGGAGACAATGGATGGATGGATGGATTAAATCACTACAGAGGGACATGGACAGCATACAGGCATGGGCAGATTTGTGGCAGGCGAAATTTAATGTAAGTACACCTTATGAGAAGGATTTAGGAGTCATAGTGGACTCTAAGCTATTGACTTCCAGACAGTGTTCAGAAGCCATTAAAAAGGCTAACAGAATGTTAGGTTATATAGCACGGTGTGTGGAGTACAAGTCCACGGAGGTTATGCTTAAGTTTTATAACACACTGGTGAGGCCTCATCTGGTGTACGGTGAACTAGGCTGATTCCAGGGTTACAGGGGATGAAGTATGAAGAAAGATTAAAAAGGAGACCCGGGTTTGCTTCCTGGGTCCTCTCTGTGAGAAGTTTGCATGTTCTCCCCATGTCTGTGTGGGTTTCCTCCGGGTGCTCTGGTTTCCTCTCACAGTCTAAAGACATGCAGGTTAGGTGTATTGGCAATCCTAAATTGTCTTTGCTTGGTTTGTGGGTGTGTGTGCCCTGCGGTGGGCTGGTGCCCTGCCCAGGTTTGTTCCTGCCTTGCACACTTTGCTGGCTGGGACTGGCTCCAGCAGACCCCCGTGACCCTGTGTTAGGATATAATTGGTTGGAAAATGACTGACTAACTGACTGATTAAAAGAGCTGAGCCTTTTCAGTTTAAGCAAAAGAAGATTAAGAGGTAGAAAATATTTTAAATTGTGAAGGGAAATAGTCCAGTGGATCGAGACTGTTATTTTAAAATGAGTCCATCAAGAACACAGTTGGAAACTTGTTAAGGTAAATTTTGCACAAACATTAGGAAGTTTCTCTTTACACAGAGAATAATAGACATGTGGAATACTCTACCAAGTAGCATGGTGAACAGCAAGACTTTAGGGACTTTCAAAACTCAGCTCGATTTTATTTTAGAATTAAGCAGATGGGACTGGCAAGGTTTGTTTGGCTGAATGACATGTTCTTGTCTGGATTATTCAAATGTTCTAATTTCTTGGATTTTTTACCTTGCAGCTAAAATTACAACTCATTCTTGAAAATGCACTTATTTTACCAAATACTAAAACAGTCCATAGGTTACAGAAACTGAAACTGATTTTAGCTTCTAAAATCTAATACTATCAAGGAATATCTAAAACTATCAAGCAAATCTGATTAAACATTAGTGGTGAGGCAGGAATCAGACCTGGATGGAACATCAGGCGTCGTGCCGATTATGATTATTTGTGTTATTTTATTTATTATTTACATAGGTTTCGATTTTTTAATGTTTTCCACTATTGTGCATTGCTTTTTATTTGCACAGCCATATTATTTATGTTTCCATGTTGGTTGCTGTCGTATGACTAGTTTTACGCTTTCATCATCGATAGGCATCCATCCCTAAGATGGCAGTGCAGGCACACTTGCTGTCCTAGTTTTGTGGTACTTACTGAAAACAAATGTTTCTGCTTGTGATTCTTTTTGTTAGGGGCCTGTTTGTAAGTCAGGATGGGATTTTTAAACTTTAGTAATGCTAACTTGACAATGACTTTTGTTTTGGATTCTGGCTCTTTTAAAACTTCTCGTAACAAACCCCTGAGTTGTTTGTTGGCCTTAACCTCTTTATTCCTTGATCACCATACTCAGTTGCCTTTTTTGCAGTCAGTTTTCCTCTTTGTATTAGAATATGAGGCCAATTTCAAGTTACCAGTTAGCCCAATCCTACATGTTATTGAAGTGTCCGAAGAAACTTGATGAAAGCCCATGAAGACTGTGGAGATCAGCTCGACTATAGACAGACACAGGACACACAGTAGTCCCAAAAACACACATGTTTAATTTTCTTCTTTGTTTTTGACAGTACTGCACAACACACAAATCCCCAACAATGCTCACAGTCCTTCTTTTCCTTCCTTCTCTTTTTCTTCTTCTAATCTATTCTGCCGCCTCCACTCCTCTCCGCCACCTCTGTCCTCTGCCTCCCGACTCTGGCTCTCTGAATGGAGTATGGCGGCCCCTTTTATAGTTCACCCAGATGTGCAAAGGTGCTCCCTGATGACCTTCCTGAAGCACTTCCAGGTGTGGTGGAAGTGCTGTATGGGTACCCGGAAGCACTCCGTGTGTACCTATTTTCTGTTCTGGCAGCACTTCCTGGTGTGGGAGAAGTGCTGCAGTCCAAAGCTCTGTAATCCTCCAGTCACACCCTTGTGATGGCCAAGGGGCCCCAATTTGGTTGAACGTCTAAGCTCCCATCACGTGGCCCCGATGCAAACCAGAGCGGCTGCCCTCTCGTATCCCGGGGGAGGTATTGTCCCTCTCCCAGTCCTTCCATCCTCCAGGCACCCCAGCTGTCCACCACAAAATGTAGAGGGCAGATTGGGATTCAAACCTTGGATCCTAGAGGTGTTAGAAACTGTGCTAGACGGTGTGTCAAAGTGTGGCATGAATCCTAAGGCATGTTCTCAATTTCTTTTGCTCATCTATATACTTGTTTGATACAAAGACCCCTGCTTAGTAAATAAATGTCTTTCCATACTGTCCATCTTTTCATTATCAAGTGTGCTTAATCCAAATCAGGGTCATCGGTCCTGCAGCCAGGCACATCAAGCAAGTATTGACTTATCCAGTCAGCTTCCTTCAATCAGCTCACCTTGACTTATGTAGATGTGTTTCCTTCTGATTTATCTTGTTCTTTTATAAGAACGTAAGACTTCTTGGCTCATTTGTGGACTTTTGTAAACCTCAAGTTTGGAATCTTGGGGTTATTTTGAACAGTAACCTGAGAAACAGATCAATTGTATCGTCAAGACCTGCTTTTTCCAGCTTCGTCTTTTAGCCAAGGTTGAGCCTTTTTTATCTCCTAATGATCTTGAGAAGGTTACTCATGCTTTTATCTTTTCTTTGTTTGATTACTATAACGTACCGTATTCTGAGATCAGCAAATCTCTGATATGCAGATTGCATTTGGGTCAGGGATGCTGCTGCTCGTGTTTTGGTTGAGGCAAAAAAAAGTTTGCCTCCGTTCCTCCATTTTTAACCTCTTTATACTGGCTGCCAGTTAGCTTTAGAATTGATTTTAAAATTTTGCTGCTGGTTTTTAAATCACTACATTGGTATGCCCCATCTATTTATCTGAATTGTGTGTTTTACACCAGCCATCCAGAGAGCTTAGATCAACCGCTCAGTTGTCTCTTGTGGTCCCTTGTACTAAGTATAAAACTAAGGGGGACAGAGCTTTTGCAGCCGCTGCACCTCGTCTGTGGAATTCTTTATCCAGTTACATCAAGGAGTCACCTTCAATTGAACTGTTTAAAACTAGACTGAAGACTCATTTTTATTCTCTTGTTTTCCGTGGCCTTCAGTGATACTGATTGTTCCCTCCTCTTAGTCACTTGTTTGTTTTCAATTTACTGCTAGTTATATTGTGTTTTATTGTATTTTGTTCTGTTTATGATTATTAAATCTATTAAAAAATTGACATTGACATACTGTATAAAATTGTAAAGCTTGTCTGTCTGTTACACAAATATTCATACACCCCGGACCTTTGATGCTTGATCTTCAACTCATTTAACAGCTTATGCAGTGACACGTGTAACGTGACCCATAGTTCTTACAGTTGTGGCAAGGAGGAACTGAGATTGGGCTTCAAGTACCTCTCACAGCTGGCACAGGATATTACAGGATATGCACAGCCACACGCGCTGCTGTGCTGCTCATAAGTATGGTCAAATAATCACAACGCTTGCATGAGATAAACTGGGCTCCAAGTTTTTTGCATGGCTGCCAAAGACATGGCAGCACACCGGGAATCATAGGATATATACGTCTGCACATCCCAGTGTGTTACCACACACACACCTGATATGATAAGCGCTGCTCTGACACAAACGTGATCCCTCGATTGCACATGTGTCTCAAACAGGGGCCACTTGCCCCCCGGGATTGTGCTCTTTATAGAAATGCAGGACACATGAACCTGTATATAAACCTCTTTAATCACCATGATAGAAATAATCAAATGAGAGAAATATGGTACAGAAAGATATACAGATATATATAAATGCAGCTTTCACTCCAAATATACAATGCAGTATAATCGTTTATGTCTACATATCCAGGCCAAAGGGAAGCTATTGGAATGGCACAATCATTTGTCCAGTTCTTCGGTGGGGAATGATGATAATTGTACATGCTTTTTCTGAAGTGCAGGAGGCATTCTTCATGCAGACGACTTCTGGCTTCAAGAAGCTCCCTGACCATTATAAATACTCACACATTTTACATATTCACTGAGCTTTTATACAACTTGCCAGCTATGGATAACTGCCTGGAGCTACATGATATATGGACTGTCTTTTTCTAAGACCCATATAGCATCTTTTTCCCTGTCAGCGCACAGTGCACCTGCTGTAACCACTGTGGACATCATGGTGTGCTCCAGCTCCCCAAACACCCAACACAATGGGGACAAACAAAAATGAAAAGGGTAGAGTTTTTTGTTCATGGTAAACTCTTCCTGATGAACATTTTCCACATCTATAGCCACAAGTATACACAATAAGCATAAGTGCAGCACAAGCACAACTCTTTACCTTCCTTCTTTCCACAACCACTGCCTCCTTCACTCCTCCTCACAAGCTTTGTCCTTCTCCTGACTCTGGCTCTCTGACATGAGACAAGCAGCTCCATTTATTTAAGCCACACCAGAAGTGCTTTCGCTCTTCCGCTCATGTGGTCTGCAAGCACTTCCGTGTGAGGTGGAAATCCCAAGTCGTAGGGACTCCCCAATCCTGCAGGTCCCCCTGGTGTCCCCCATAGCACTCAGCAGGGCTTTCCTCTGAGACTACAATGCCTGGCATGCCCTTTGGATACCTATGTAGAAATCTGAGTCTGGGCTCGCTGCCATCTAGTGTCCTGGGGGAGATAAAGCTCTGTACACATTTTGTCCCCCACATAAACTGCATTAGGCTCACAAATCCCAATTATCAAATAGTTATTTTTCAATTCTGGTTACAACATGCAGCCCACAGATGTGTGATTTAGGCCTACAATACAACGTGCTTGACACCACCAAGGAACATGGCTGACTAGTCAAGTATGGCCAAGCGATGACTTTGCCATCTGGAGACCCTCACAATAATCTCAGCAGAGTGACCAGAAGTGCTTGATTTTCATGTGAGGTCTGTGCACCGCCTGGTCCGATGTACATTCAGGCCACATTCTGGATGGGATAAGAAACATGTCGATAGGTGCTGACAGCATCCTGTGGGTATCCGTCAATTGGGCGCGGCGAATAAAAGCGCACATAAATGAAAGCGATCTTCAAAAGGGCGACCTCAATTGAGCGCTGAATAAAGACGTGCGTAAATAAAGGCGAGCTTCAAAAGGATGACCTCACTTGAGCACCGAATAACTGCGCGCATAAATAAAAGAGTGCTTCAAAAGGGTGACGTCAATTGGGCGCAGCGAATAAAGGCAAACGCAACAAAATTATTACAGAAAATTTATTAGATAAAGGCAATGATTGAACGTATAAAAAGGTGAAAGCAAGAATATTAAAACATCCAATTAATTAATGCCTGAACTTCTAACGAACTATTTCTAAAGCTCTCTATATTTCGTTGTTTTCAAAATTACAGAAAATTAGATTAAGGCAATGACTGAATGTATAAAAAGGTGAAAGCAAGTTACACTTGAAGCTGTAGATTATGTGCAATGCCACGTAGATATTCGAGATGCGGTCTATTAGCATAATCAAGGACAATTAATTTAATTTGCTCCGAAGGTCATCCTTTTGAAGCGCTCCTTTATTTGCGCACGCATTTATTCGGCACTCAATTGAGGTCGTCCTTTTGAAGCTCGCCTTTATTTATGTGCGCTTTTATTCTCCGCGCCCAATTGAGGTCGCCCTTTTGAAGGTCGCCTTTTTGTGCATGCCCTTATTGAATAGAACTCGTCCTGTGTTATGTACAAGCAGGCCTACTTTTCATCGTTCGCTTGGTTCTCGTGAGATCACAATACAGCAGAGTAAACCCCAACTTTATCTATAGCTCATAGAGATGCTGTTTTTCTGAATGTGTTAGACACAGACCAACATAAGAATGCGCTATTCAGGGAGCAAAAGTAACTACAAACTTTTATTTTTTGATTAGTAGACATTTGTCCAAACGCACTGTACAGTAAGCAAGTAATAATTTTAGGTTTTGATACCAAACATTTTTCTCGATTTTTTGCTTTAAATGAATCAACTTTAAATCACATTTACAACATAACCATATGCTTCTATTGGTGATTTCCTATAATTTGGAGTTCTGCAGCAATCTCTTCCACACCATACTCCGCCGGATCCCCCAATACTGTACATGCTTTCCTCTGTTCAAACATCCAAGCCTTTACAAATTATAGACAAGTTACAGAAGAACACAAACTACAACCACAGACAAACGACATCAGCTTCCTCAACTTTACAAAGTACTTCCTCTCCTCTTTTAAACAAGAATAATGGCGTTATAACACACAACACTTCAGGCTTTTTTGGCTTAATATTTCATCACATTCTTCCAATGGTTTGTCTTTGTGTTGTCCGTGCTCTTTTTCTTTTTCTCCATAACATATTTCTTTCATCTTGGGTTTCCACATTTTATCTCCTCTGACTACAGTATGTTTTCCATTCTGTTTTACTTGAGGACTGGAGGAACACGTGTGCAGTATCAACAGCTCCTTATCGCTGGCATCCCTTGGAGCCTCTATTGATGTTCAAAATTTGAATTCAACTTTATCATTATATTGGTGGGCTTCACCCCTTTCAAACCCCTTTTTATTTGACACCGGAGGTTCATGTGTTGCACTAATATGAAGATATTATGCCAAGCACTAGCTTCTACAAAATACCATGAAGTTGATGGGAATATGAAGATATCCTGCCAACTCCTATCTTCCACCAAATACCATCAAGTTGACATTTGAATGACTTACAGTAAGATTACCCCCCTGCACTAATTATTTGTGGTCCTCAGGGTACACTTTGAAAGGTGATATATAAAATGTAGGCTTTGTTTTATTTGATTTTTGGTGCTGAGATGCATTACAATGTCTGTTTCTTACACAAGCAGCATGTCTGCTGTGCTCAAACAGAACGAGTATTTATTTAATATTTGCAGCTACAGAGGGCAGCCTTATCTTTCATTTTTTTTTATTGTCTGTCTCACATTCTCCATGACTGTTTGTGGATGAAGCCTTTTCTTTGATAAGAGAATGAAATAACAGTCTTGCTTTGAAGATTCCTTTTTTTAATATAATTGTTGCTAAATGAATACAGTGTATCAAGTTTCTTCATGCCTCTTTTAATAGGAGTATGCAGACATTCAATACTAAGACATTATTTTCAGTTTATTTATTTTTGAGAATGCAGCCTCTTTAAATTCCTCGAAATGCACATCTTTAGTCATCATACTGAGAAAGGCTGTTCAGAACATAGAGCTCAGCCGCTGCTTATTTTATTTGTGCAGTCAGAAAGGAACAAGCAGTACCTTCAAAGAAAGAAAGAAGCAGTCGCCGATTAAAGTGTCGGGTGCTGTGGCAAGGAAATTCAGTTGTTCTCTAGTCAGGATGGCTGTGACTGAAGCTACAGTATGGATTCGTCAGGTTTAAAGGTCTGCCTAGTTTGGGGTAGTCTTGGATTCATTTATATTTATGGACCCAAACTCCAGAAAAAATCAACCTCTAGGGTCAATGGTAATCAGGAAAGGCTAAATTAAAATCTACCTTACCTTGGCCAGCTGGCCACCCAACTCTTTTTTGGACATTTAGGCCTTATGTCTTGGTGGCTCAAGAAATAGAATCTAATCCATTTTAGTTTTTATCACTGACTCACTGTGGCACCCTCAGCAGGTTATTTAATTTGCCTGTGCTGCAGCTGTTCAATATATAGGGTGGATTCAGAACATATTCAGACCCCTTCACTTTCTGAACATTTTATTATGTTGTAGAATTAATTTTAAAAGGATAAATATGCAATCTCTGCCCATCAATCTAGACTCAATAACCCATAATAAAGTGAAAACATGCCTTCAAAAAGGTTTGCAAATGTATTAAAATCTAAAATCTCTCATTCATGTAAATATTCAGACCTTCAATCCAATGCTTTGTAGCAATTCCAGCTTTGAGTAACTCTGGGGAAGTTCCTACAAGCTTTGCACACCTGGAGTTGGGCATTTTATTCCATTCTTCCTGGCAGATCCTGTCAAGCTCTATTAGATTGGACGGGAAGGTTCTGCAAGTTGTCATCTTCAGGTCTCTCCACAGATGCTCTCATGGGTTTAAAGTCTGGGCTTTGGCTGGACCACTCAAGGACAGTCAGAGGCTTGTCCTGAAGCCACTCCAGTGCTATCTTGGCTGTATGCTCCAGGTAATTGTCATGCTGAATGGTGGACCATTGCCCCAGTCTGAGGTCATGAGCACTTCAGAGCAGGATTTCTTCAAGGACCTCTCTATATTTGGCTGCATTCATCCTTCCCTCAATTCTGAGCAGTCTCCATACGCCTGCTTCGAGAAGAATCTTTACAGCATGCTGCCAAGCCATGCTTCACCATATGGGTAGTATTATAGGCAGATGATGAGCAGTTCCTGGTCTTAGCCACACATAGTGCATGGAGTTCTTCCCAAACAGTTCACTTTTTCATCTCATCAGACCAGAAAGTCTTTTTCAGCTTATGCTGTCTGAGTCCTTTAAATGCTTATTGGCAAATTCCAAGTGGTCTAGCCACTCTACCATAAATGCCTGATTGATGGAATGCTGCTGAGATGGCCATCCTTTCAATATGTTCTTCCATGTCAGCAGAGGCCTTCTGAAGCTATTTACGAGTGTGTCTGTTTAGTTCATAGTCTAAGGCCCTTCTTGTCTGTTCTTTTAATTTGACTGGATGATCAACTCTGATCATTCCATACTTCTCCCGTTTCACAATAATTGATGCCACTGTGCTCCTGAGAACTCTCAAAGCTTTCTAAATGGGTTTATACCCTTACCCCAATCTGTGCCTATAGTCTACAGAGAATTCCTTGCACTTCATGGCTTGGTTTTTGATGTGATATGCTTTCAAAATAAAAGTGCCAAAGGGGTTCTTCAGAGTGATGCAGAACCAACCACAAGTAGGTTCCAGAAAGACCTTTTATTGATTAAGATCAATAGCAGGTAACATAATACATAGGTCACCTTAAGATTTGTGAAATACCAACGGGTCATTGATTTTAAATGGTCTCTTACTGCATACAGTAACACAGGCATTCTATGTTCAGGTTTTCTTGATCTGTTAGCTGAAAGCCTACTATACATTAAAGATTTTTGTTTTGTCCGCATATTAGGAATCCTTCAAAAGATCAAGAACCTGTTTGATATGCAAAATTATGCAAAAATAAAACCTTCCCAGATCTAAATGGCTCTTTGTCAAGCAATAGCTCTTCAGCAGGGGTGTCGAACTCTGGTTTTCATTCTAATTCTTAATTAGTGACCATTTTTGCTGCTAATTAACTTCTTTTGCCTTAGTATTAATTAACATGACTCCAGGCCCCTTAGTTGTCTCCATCCATCCATCCATTATCCAACCCGCTATTTCCTAACACATGGTCACTGGGGTCTGCTGGAGCCAATCCCAGCCAACACAGGGCGCAAGGCAGGAAACAAACCCCGGGCAAGGCGCCAGCCCACTGCAGCTTAGTTGTCTTTTTTTCCTTAATTAGCAGCCAAACAATAATAAGACAACAAAACGAGCTGCCACATGACCAGCTCACCTGTGCCCATCACACAATATCTGAAAATAAGGAAAGGTGATGGTCTTAGTAAGGTTGATCTCCAAGGTCACCAAAACATTTTGAAGGTGTTCTTAGAAAAAACAGAAAATCAACAGTTTTGGAAACATCTGCTGTGGCTGACTGAGAGCAACAACGAACCATGGAATAAAATAACGGGTTTAATTAACAGCAAGAATCAGCTTCTCATTCAGAAACTGGTTGGAGTTTGAAGCCCCAATTTAGGTGCTCATCTGTCAGCTCATTTCATGTCTCATATCTGTTTGGTTGTCATTTAATGATGAAAAGAATCAATTCAGAGGACTGAATCCTTAAAAACAGGGCAATTAAAATGAAGGGAAAAGGAGTTAATTAACAGTGAAAACTGGTCACTGATTAGGAAAAGGGTTAGAATGAAAACCTGCAGCCTACCAGGCCCAGAGTTTGACATCTGTGCTCTACAGGGAATCACACAAGCCAGTAAATGTCATTAAGTATCTACTATTTTTAAGAGTGTGCAGTGTGAATTGTCAGTCAGTCAGTCATTATCCAACCCGCTATATCCTAACACAGGGTCACGGGAGTCTGCTGGAGCCAATCCCAGCCAGCACAGGGCACAGGAACAAATCCCGGGCAGGGCGCCAGCCCACCGCATGACGGACACACACACACACACACACACACACACGCACACACGCACACACACACCAAGCACACACTAGGGACAATTTAGGATCAGCAATGCACCTAACCTGCATGTCTTTAGACTGTGGGAGGAAACCGGAGCATCCGGAGGAAACCCATGAGGACATGGGAGGACCCGGGAAGCGCTACCACTGTGCAACCATGCCACCCCACTGTGGGACTTTAAATACACAGGAGTGTGCCTTTCTATACGATGTCCAATCAATTCAATGCACCACAGGTGGACTCCAATCAAGTTCTAGACACAACTCAAGGAGAATTAAAGCAAACAGGATGCAGCTGACCATGATTTGGAAAGTTACAGCAAAGGGTCTGAATACTTCTAGAAATAAGACATTTCCGAATTTTTGTTTTTAATAAATTTGCAAACCTTTCTGAAAATACTGAATGTTTTAACTTTGTAATTTTGGGTTCTTGAGTGTAGAGTGATGGGTAGAACGTATCCATTTAAAATGAAATCTATAACAAAATAAAGTGAGCAGAAAGGGAAGGGGTCTGAATACTTTCTGAGTCAACCATTTGCCCTATCACGGATGTCGGCCATCATTTTCTGTCAAATTTCTCTCTCCCTCATTCAGAACCATCAGCACTTTTGCTGCTATGCTCAGTCTCGGTTTTTATCCATGGGTCGCAGGGCTTCCTCATAGCTGATCCTACTGTCAACTACATAGTTTTTTTCTTCTATGTATTGTCGGAGGTTGCTTTGAATGTATGATTTACGTACTCTCTATTCATTTACCTCAACCTGAACTAGATCATTCCAGAGACTGTCCTGCCAAAATCCTGACCTTTCTGAGTACTAATTCACTGATTACCTGGAGTCAGTGTGAATGTGTTCTCACAGAACAAATATCCTTTAGTGGATGATAAAAGCATGCTATCTATCTGGAGAGCCAAACAGCCATAACAGCCCTTGTTCATGCCCGCCTGGATACCAACATCTCCATCCTGGGTCTGATGTCCTACTGGTCACCCATAGCACTGTGTCCAGTGATTCTAGTAATGTTCTCAGTGAGAGGGGTACAAAATAAGGTGCTACCACCCCCTGGCACATTATTTTTTTGAATAATTTTCCTTTCCCAGCTATGTATAGCCCCCTGCTCAATGAAATCTTGTTCCCTCATCTTCAGTAGCATTTTGAGTCTCAAGCATCTCATTAGACACAAGCTAAAGTGTGCGTGGGTGTAAGCAAGCATGCATATGGCATGTAGAGGCACATGTCCTCCCTGAAGCAATAATAGCATACAGACAGATGGCAAGTCCAAAACAAGTACATTTTTATTAACAGGTTATTAAATCCTTTATAATGGCATTAAAGTATTAGTCTTGGCCCAGTCCCATTGCAGAGCATTCTTACCTTCCGTAATAGTCCCTTAATGTGTAAAAAATACTGTTAGAGCACCCTTGCTGACACTCTGCTGTCGCTAGAAGAGCCCTGCATTAGCTTTTGCCTTTACAAGCCACTTATTCACGCCATCTTCCACACTTTGACCGCTTTAATACAGTTTAGCCTGGCCTGCTCCAAAGGCTTTGGGGCCTTTGACCAGCCCACCAAAAATGTTTAGTTGAAGACCACACCTCTCAGAGTGAGTACCATTTAGAAGTACAGCCATCAATACGCCTGTTGATGCCAATCAAGTGCCACATGTCTGACCACTGTATTGCTGTCATTTGAAATGTACACAAAAACATACAAGACCAGAGAAAACAAATGGTTAGACCTGTTCTAAATTATTAGAGATGAATGATGAGTCCAAATTACAAGTCAAAACATTTACAGCTGTGTATAGCTTGAGATCAACATGAATTTTGTTCTGTTTTTATATGGCAGCCATCTGCACTTCCTTCACTTGCCTCAGGGATGCTTGTGCCAATCATCTTTATATGAAAGAGGCAAGCTGAATCTCGGAGTGAGAATGCTGAGAACAAAAAGATTATCCATTCCACTACAGGCTATCTTTAATAAATACTTGGTAGGGAAAGAAGCTTTTCCGTTCATTGCACCAGGGTCACCACACTGAGACTGGACCTCACACTCACACACACATAAAAACATCCATATTATCATCATGTATTCTATATCAGATGATGATCCTGACCACTGTGATGAAGTCCTCAGACAAAGCAATCAAGGTACTACTCAGTCTACATCCCTATCCCCATCAACGGTCACTGCTAAGCTTCGGGTAGTAACTAAAAGAATGAGATTGCAGTTAATTGTGGCCGCAGTAAGGTTTGTGCTCAGGGCTGCTAGGGTCCCTCTCTGTGAAAGAGTGAGAAGCCCACCAATATGAGAGGAACAACCGAGAAGAGCCATCTGAAGTAGTTTGGTCATGTGGTTATAATGTCCTCTATATGTGCTCCCCACAGGAGATGTTCTGGGCACAGCAAACTGGCAGAGGACTCCGATATAGACGCCCGGCACACTGGATGGATTATACATTTCAAGTGGCCTGGGAGGGTGTCTGGGAATTGCTGGACTGGGAACAAGTAAAGTTCTATCTATCTATCTATCTATCTATCTATCTATCTATCTATCTATCTATCTATCTATCTATCTATCTATCTATCTATCTATCTATCTATCTATCTATCTATCTATCTATCTATCTATCTATCTATCTATCTATCTATCTATCTATCTATCTATCTATCTATCTATCTATCTATCTATCTATCTATCTATCTATCTAGCTATCTATTGTCACAGATGGCCGGGGTACTTGTCTGGCTGGGACACTCCTTCACTGTATGGACTGGGGGAACAAGCCTGGTCAAAAAAGTACCTCCCCTGAGATGCTAGATGGCAGCCACTCTGGGTGGCAGTGGTGCCTCAGATTCCCGCAGGGCTCCATGGGAGATGGAGTTCTCTACAACCCTGTTGGGATCTGAGGGTGCCACCAGGGGGTGCTGCAGTTGTTCCTGAGCCCGTGTGGACGGTTTATCCACCACAACCGGAAGTGCAGCCGGAAATAGGTCATCAAACACCTGGAGCACTTCCAGGTGGGCTATAAAAAGAGCCAGCAGCCACCACCCCGGGAACCAGAGTTGGGAGGAGATGGACTAAGCCTGCCGGAGAGGAGTGGTGAAGATAGAGAGTGAAGAAGAGAAGTAATGTGATTGGGATTTGTGCTTTGCAATGTGTTGTGGGCTTGTGGGGACGGGGAAGACATTTCACACACGTGAAGAAAAATAGAAAGCATCTTTGTTTTTATAAGCACACCTCCTGTGTCTGTCTGTGTCGGGTTAGCGCTGGTATAATGCCATCTATTGTCAC
This sequence comes from Erpetoichthys calabaricus, assembly GCF_900747795.2. Classification (NCBI taxonomy): domain Eukaryota; kingdom Metazoa; phylum Chordata; class Cladistia; order Polypteriformes; family Polypteridae; genus Erpetoichthys; species Erpetoichthys calabaricus. Next base: position 20,054,473 of record NC_041404.2, read on the forward strand.
ATTATCTAATATAGTGCTTTCCTTATCTATCTATCTATCTATCTATCTATCTATCTATCTATCTATCTATCTATCTATCTATCTATCTATCTATCTATCTATCTATCTATCTATCTATCTATCTATCTATCTATCTATCTATCTCTTAAATCATCCAATCACATGCTCACAACATCCCAAACACACATTATAAAATATTTTTAAATAATCCACCTCCTAAAAACATTCTTGTGAATGCAAATGGAGCAGACTCAGATGTGAATGAGCATTTAAACTGTAGCCCTGCCTCCCATCGTTTCATTCATATTCATATCCACTACTGCAGTACTTGAGTATTATTTAGCAGCAGGCTGTCAAGCTGCATGGGTGAAGTGACCTTCTGCTTGTCGACACATCTTCGATATGCATAAAGCAGAGGCAGAGATTTTTCCTGATAATATTTTCACTCATATTTTTAAATTTTCAATCTTTAGTTGTTCTCGTCTTTCAATGCACGCTTTTGTCGATCTCACGCAGTGTAGGCCAATGAATAAGCCGCTACTGGGCTGGAACTCCTGATCAATTAATGAAACAGAGGGGTGGGTCTACAATTCAAATGCTTAGATGCTTGTGAGTGCAGTCCATTTTTGTTCATGAGAGCTGTAATGGATGGACCGGTGTCTCAGCCTGCTTTCCGTGATTTCTGTTCTACCACTTCCTCCAGCGAGTCCAGCCTGACTCTTAAGATTGAACCAGCCTTTATAATCACAAGGAAAGTAAAGTATATAATGTAAAAGAGTGAGGAAAGGCACAAGGTGTCACAGGTGGGCTGCCAAAGTGAAACTGTCACTGTCCATCAGACTTCATTTTACAAAGTGTATTGTGAATTGCGTCTCCTGCCAGCTCAGCACACATTAGGCTGCATGGAAATGGAAATCAGGAATTAGGTCACCAGCAGAGCAACAGAATGAGCAGAACAGGGAAGCGAGACTGCAGAGGCAAGTGTGAGTATGTCTGTCCTGCCATGGAAATGAAGACTCCTGATTGTCCAAAGAGCAGACAAGAGGAGGGCATGGAAAAGAAATTCCAGAGTAGACAGGTAATGAAGGGAAAAAAAGAAAAATAAGATACAGGAAAGACCCTACCTGGGCTGAACTGATTTCACTAACTGTCATCATGTAGATTGTGTAAGTAACGGAGAGGATGGTCTGGCATCTCAATGGGAGTTGAAGAAGATTCCTTACCCAGCTGGGTGGATGTAATGGAAGGACCACCAGAGTAGAGACGCAGCTCAGCTGAGTGGAGCCCCAATTGGTATCAGGAACAACTAAAGGAAGAACCAGGAGAAATGGCTTTTTATAGATAATTCATCCCCCAGCTCGAGAGATGGCATTGTTCCTCTGACTCTCCTCGAAGTTGGACACCTGCAGGGTTGCCTGGGAGTTGTAGTCTGGAGAGACAACCTTGTAGGGGTTCTTGGGTGCAGCCAGAGGGCACTATAGAAAAGAAGCTTGCGGCTTCCACATGTAACCCAGAAATACTTCCACAGGTTAACATCTTGAAGAACTCCTGCGTTTAAGGAAAAAGGGAGCCATTGTACTGCACCAAGGAGCCAAAGCTGGGAGGGAGATTAGCGACGCACATAGAGGAGGAGGAGGAGGAGGATGGGAAGGAGATGGAAGCTAAAGGTTGTCATGCATGCACACCTGAGGATTGCCTTTTAGCCTCACCTAAGGTATGTGGTACCTCCCCGGGATTAGGGGGTGCTGTCGCTAACAGTCTTGTCTCCCTTTTGCCTCATAGCCTCTGAAAAAACTCCCATTGAGGGCAATGGAACCAAAGAAGCCCCACTCCTTCTGGTCCAGCTGGTATAAAGGAGAGACCTTCCAAGGAGGTGGCATCTCAAATTGTACCTGACAAGCCACCATGAAGATCACAAAGTCGCCTTGAAGTTTTACACAAAATGGCAGCTTCACGAATCTTTGCAGTGACACTGAACGCATATCTCTCTATTAAAAAAGGAAATCCTGAGACGAGACTTTCTTGGAGATAATTTCAACTCCCACGAGAGATAATTTCAGGTCCTGCGAGACGAGACTTTTTCTCAAGAGATTTTGACAAGTCCTGCCTTCCTCTCAAACATTTACAACCATGCCCACGGTCCAATCACTTCTCATTCATGTGACTGCTATTGTCAGACACAGTTCCTACACTCTTAGCTCCAAGCAGGGGCGGAAATAAAAGACAAAGACTAGAAGACAAAGTAGAACGTCGTAAAGAGGTTCAAAAACGTTGGTGCGATACACATGCAAAGCAGGTTAGTGATAATGAAAGTACTAAAATTTTAAAGTGTCAAAAAACTGATTGTAAAGATTGCATTAGTGCAAACAATTATTACTCGGTGAAATAATGGAACAGCGAAAAAAGATTGAATATATGGACATAGGTGATATAACAGAAGTATGTAGATATTGATCGGCTTTAAACTTTAAGTCGGAGACTTGTAGATCGTCTAATTCGTGTTGCCACCAGGGAAAAGTACTGTTTCTTCCCAATGAAGAGGCGTATCCGGGAGCATTAAAAGATTTGTTGGTTGGTGAAAGTGAAATCCACACACGCGAGCAGAAGAGACGCAAAGTAGTTGGCGCTTAGCGCCTGCATGGGGTTTGGCAAGCGAAGTGAGTTTTTGTTAAAGATTGACTTTATATTTTTATGGCCACTGAATTAAGTGGAGTTTTGCCCAGTTTGCACCTCAATTATTATAGGTCTCGCCTTGCATGATCCCTCACCCTACTAAACAATGTGCCATTTGATTCTTGTTGGTGGATTAAATTACTATTTAGTTGAACTTGCAACTGTCTGTGGTTGAGTTGCGCCTGGCTTCAAGCCACTGAAGCACCTCTTGGTGATCATAACTGAAGAATGGAGTTGACCTGTCATGTCTAACACTGTGGCACAGTTTTGTGTGCCCAGTTAATCAAATCATCAAGTGGGGTCATTGACAAGTGACATAACGTTTGATGTCGCACAGTGAGCCAACAAAGAGGACTGAACTGCCACTTTTTTGGTTTACAGTGCAGTGATTTACCCATTAGTGTTAGTATAGCCCAACAAGCACCTCTCCCAGCTTCTTTGCCCAAACAAAAAGCCACCTTTGGGCACTCCAAATTCACTCCCTATTTTTTTTTGAATGAATATGAATAGAATGCCAAGCCACCAGCCTCAGGAATGTGTCTTATGTGTTTGAATCTCCGGTGGCCTTACTGCCAACTGCCAGCCAGCAGTACAGAGTGCTTCAGAATGAGGCCGCCTGTCTGCATTCAATCTAACAATGAAGTCCAATGCTAATGACATGTTTGGCTGCACACGCTGTCCTTACTGAAAGACACTTTAAATGCAAGAGTTCTGAACAGGCACACAAGTAAATGAGGGAAGGCAATAATTTCTACGTCTGTGCACACTGCAGCTCTTTGCTGAGCACCTTCAGGCAGTTATATGTTATGGAAACAAAATTTAAATGAATGCCTGTCAGGGGTTGCAAAATGAACAAGGAATTGCCAAGCTCTAAGAAAAGAGCGATATGAGATAAGACAGTTCTCAACAAGGCCTTTAAAGAGAGGTGTGATCTGAGAGATACCTAGCCATATTCGTCTAGCACACTAAAGGGCATGTGACAGGCCTACATGTAACAAAATAACCTGTACATGTAACCAAAGTCAAAACGAAAATCTGAATTGTAGTCAAACAATAGGACCATAATTCATTAAACAGAACTTTTCAAAACAGCAAAGGAGTAATAGTTTTAGGGTCTGAGGTGAATAAACAATGTTCAGTAACCTATAAAGGCATGACACTGACCTTTACACCTTTGACGCAGTGATGTCACATGCCGCATGCTTGTACTTGACCTTACCTAGCAACTGCATAGCAACTGTCAGCAAATACCTCTAAAAATGTCCGCGCCCATAACAAAAGCCCAAATGGCACTGAGAGAGAATAATGTATTTTCAACATTGTTAAAACAAATGTGACCACATTGATGTCTAAATCCCCTAAAATGAAGTCTCAATCATTTTTAGAAGCAAAGGAGATATGATAAAAAAAAATCAATAACAAATGGCTGAACATGACACAATGGCTCTCTTCACCCAACGGGGAATTCTTCTGTGTGCCAGCTGCTACATATTTGCTTACTGCTGGCAAGAGGTGGCCACTTATATCTCAACCAGAAGAAGCCTGAAATACCATCCAGATGTTTTGGTCAGCTCCACACCACCTCTGTTGGTTACTCTTCATTGCATGTCTGGTCCTCATAATAATTATTTATAGGCAACTCTTGGGTTGCAAACCCTTAAGCATAATACAAGAGGCAGAGTTGCTTATCATTCAGTTACATATGCTGCTGTGCAACGTGGAAACAAAAGGCTACGGTGCAACGAACGATTTCAGAATTTGGTGATGTTAAACGTGGTGTCCCTCAGGAATTAGAGCTGCGGCTGCTGCTCTTTTTAATAAACATGAACGATCTAAACAAGAATATAATGAGTAGGCTGGTTACGTTTGCAAGTGATATCAAGCCAGGGTGGGTTGGAGTACAATGTATTGTTTTGTGATCAATTATTTATTTTATTTAACAAAGTTGAAGTCAATATTTCAAAATGAGAAGCCATCAATATGTGAAAAAAACACAGGGTGCTCCAAACCGACTACCACACTCTGTCCCAAGATGTGTACCATACCACTAGAAACCGCTGCAACTCCAACCGACTGCACCACCACACACGATCAAAAGAGTGCCTGCATTTGTCTTTGTCCATAAAGGATTTAACTGTGGAGGCAGCAGATTACCAGCAATGAATGGATTGGCTGGATGCTCCACTAATCTGTTATGTAGAAAACTCCAGAAGTATCAGATTGTAAAAGGTAGATACCCACTTCTTTAGTGTAACGAAATCAGAGGACTTCCAGTTTGAGGCAAGAAGAAGTTCTGCAGCTACATTGCCGAGACACAACAATTTGTGCTGGTGCACTGACAGAGAAAGGCCTGAAAGATCTAAGAGCACAAGAAAATGTGGCAACAGAAGAATAGAAACTGATAAAATTGAAAAGAGAGGGCAAGAAATTAGAGACCAGAAAGCCAGCAAAGGAGGGCAAAATATCTATAAATGGCCATGGGGGTATCTCAAGAACATAAATGACAGAGGGGATCTAGGCTATGGTCCATTAAATGTAGCTTACAAAGAGTAAAACATGACCTGTGTACATACTTACATTGAGTAAACTGATGATTGGGTTCTCCTGATGAGAACTTGACATTTTTAAACACAGTAAATATATTTTGCAGGTGTTGACAGTCAATTTCCTTGGCCATTATGCCGTATTGTGCAGTTTTTCTCTTGTACTGTTGAGCTTCATCCTTGCCTACCCCAATCCTCCTCTTCCTGTCTACTCTGACTTTCCGTTTGCTTGTCTTCTTGTGACTTCATCATGCACTACTGCTAATTCAAATACAAATTTAATCCATGGAGACGTGATTTGGGCTCCTCATTCCTGATGAGTTTAGTGCTCTCCTCCCAATGGGAGACACCTAATGATGAAGCAAATGAGTCTATCTTTTGGGCTAGTGAGTGGAGCCTGACCCCTCATGATACTCAGTCCATCAGTCCGACAGACTGTTGACTGTTCTTCTGAACTTTAATAATGGCCTCCTCTGATAGCAGACTCACCACGCGCTGCTTACCACCTTCTAACTGGGAATCGACTCCTCTGTTTATCCACTTGATTGATTTCTGCTGCCAGGTTGCCACTGTCTTGTGATCATTGCCGATCACTTCTCTCATTTTTACTTTCTCACATATGAAGTATATTGTAATCGTCCAAAAACTCGACCTCGAGACTTTGATGAATCTCGACGTTTTAGACCTCCCTCAGTCTGATTTACTTTCTCGTAGGGAAAGTATTGTAATTACCCAAAAATTCGATTACGAGATTTTGACGAATCTCAACGTTTTAGTCTTCCCTCAGTTCAATTTACTTTCTCATAGGGAAAGTATTATAATTGACCAAATATTCGATTACGAGATTTTGATGAATTTTCATGTTTTAGACCTCTCTGAGTCCAAATATGTCTGTGTGTCTGTCTGTGTGCGTGGGTGTGTGTGTGGGTGTAAATATGATAACTTGAGTATGCTTTCACTTAGATCAATCAAATTTTGCATATAAGTATTAGGTACAAAAGTGTAGAATTCTATCAACTTTTGAACTATTTCTGCTAACCGGAAGTGGTACCTTTTTATTCATGCAGCTGCAGAGTCTGATTTATTCAGTATCCATCCATCCATCCATTTTCCAACCCGCTGAATCCGAACACAGGGTCACGGGGGTCTGCTGGAGCCAATCCCAGCCAACACAGGGCACAAGGCAGGAACCAATCCAGGGCAGGGTGCCAACCCACCGCAGGACACACACACAAACACACCCACACACCAAGCACACACTAGGGCCAATTTAGAATCGCCAATCCACCTAACCTGCATGTCTTTGGACTGTGGGAGGAAACCGGAGCGCCCGGAGGAAACCCACGCAGACACAGGGAGAGAACATGCAAACTCCACGCAGGGAGGACCCAGGAAGCGAACCCAGGTCCCCAGGTGTCCCAACTGCGAGGCAGCAGCGCTACCCACTGCGCCTTTTATAATAATTGTTCAATATATTTTTAATTTGATTTGATTTGTTGTTGATGGTTCTTTATTACACATACTATAAAAATATAAGCATTGTCTTGTGGTTTACTCCTCAAATATCCATTCCCATATCTGAGTATATGAGAAAGTCTGGGGAGACCACTCCCGATTTTAAGAACTTTGTTTTTGTTCATTTTGTGAAACACCTTATAATGGTGTTTGCTGTGAAATGCATTATAAAAATACAAATATTAAGTACAGACACTTACTTGACTAAACACACATACACACACATAATCTGAATACCACCACATGTTTCACATTTAAAAACATATCTAAATCTGAGCAATTTACGAAGCATGATGATGAATATAAACCTTAGAAAGGGAGGGGATGTCCACTCCATGTCATGGGCATCCTGCCCCTAGCACCTCATCCCCTGACTATGCCAAGCACAACAATAGCACTCTTTGCTATTTGTGTATTTTATTGTGCGTGTTTTTTTCTTTTTCTTCTCCTAAAGTGCTTGTGACACAAATCAAAGGATTTCTCTCAGCAACTAAAGGGACACTGGACTCATTTTTCTTTCTCTTGTTTCTCTCCAAGCCAGCCTCTGATCTGAATGCAGAAACTCCCTGCCTGAAAACAAAAACACCTTTGTGTCTTAAGGCCGGCATTTACATTTAAATTCTACAGTTACAATCAGTTGATTTCCAGTGTGATGTAACCCCCTGAACATAATAATGGACCAACTGTTGAGTGTGATATTACCAAAAAAAAAATGTGACCACTTGCCACATGTTTTTATTTTCTCTTTATTTTGCATCAGTTGCCTCTTGACGTGAAAAACAAAACCATTGGTGAGGAATCATATGACAATACGGCCTTTAGGGCCATTACTATTCCCTACAAATGGAAAACATTAATGGAAGTTTGTGGTATTCTGGGTTCAAATCCAAACTACAGTCATGTGAGAAGTCGCCGCCGGTCAGAATTGAAGTTGAACTGCAGTGAGCGTGCTGAGTGAGCCCCTTTGGCTCTCCTGCTAGTTCTCTTCCACATGCCTGTCTCGTTGTGTTCATTTTCTGATTTTTTTTGCTGGATATTTACACATTCAATAACCTGTGGGTTTCTAGTTGGTGTGTGAGTGTGTGAGTGTGTTTCTCTGTGATATCATGCTGTCCCGGGATTGTTCCTGCCTTGTGCCCTATACTTGCTGGGATAGGCTTCAGCCCCATGCGACCCTGCTCTGGATTAAGCTGGCTTAAAAATGGATTTGGTATGCTATGCTTTGTTATTATTATTATTATTATTATTTGTAGGTGGACAGATGGGCATCCCAGGCAGGAAGGAGGAAGATTTCTTACCTGGCCAGGGAGCCATAATGGAAGAATGGCCAGGTTGCCCACACTACCAGGCCGGGACACCTTATAATTTCCACCCTGACTAGGATGCTAGAGGAGAGAATGGACTAATAAGAGTGGGAAACTGGGAGCAGTTCATCCCCCAGATTAATAAGTGGCAATGTTCCTCACAAGTAGTCCCAGTTTGCAGTCCTACAGGGTTCCTTGGAGGATGATAGAGGGCACTGCCAGAAGAGGATCTCATACATCTCCATATGACACGGAACTGCATCCAACAAGCCACGATGTACCACCGGAAGTACTCCTGGGTCCAATGTAAAAGGAGCCCACAGCCATACCTCAGTGAGTCAGAGTCGGATAGAAGATGGTGAAACTCACCGAAGGAGAGAAGGAAAGAGAAGGAGAGAGAGAGAGAGAGCGAGAGCATGTATTTAATCTGTGTATTGGTCATGATCATTGTCTTATTAGAGCTGTGTGGATTAAAAATTCATTTATTCAACCCAAAGTTGGGTTGGGTCTTGTGTGTCTGGGATTTGGGGGCTCGGTGCTGCCTCCTACTGTTCACATATTAATATTATTATTGTTATTATTAATGCACAGTAAACCAAAAAAATCAATGGTTCATTGATTTTTTTAGTGCTGTGCATATTCACATGCAAATATAAGAACGTCAACTGAATATAGAGTGGCGGAGTGATGAATGAGTAATCCATCCATCTACAGTGCCTGTCAAAAGTTCACCCCCTTGCAAGTTTTCACGTTTCATTGCTGAATATAATTTGCCTTTTTTGACACTGAATGACAGAAAGAGACTCTTTAATGTCAACGTGAAAACAGACATCTGCAAAGTGCTCCATATCAGTGGTGCTCCACCTTTGTTCTGCTGAGGTCCTCCAGCAAACCACAAGAATACATAAGAGACTCCCACACATATCTTCTTGTAGGCTTCATGCTGTCTTCACAAAGCTGCTTGTCTTACTAACAAAAGCATATTAGCTGCTAGTGCCATTTCACTGCTTGTGCTTTTTTTAAAGCATAACACACAAATTAACAGCCCATTCCAAGAACAGCCTGTATGTTTTTATGAAATAAAATTGATTTGTACTACTGCCTGAATTTCTTAATCATGACAGAAAATGAATGAATGAAATGAATTTTTTAGTGATAAATAAGCAGCAATTACTAAAAGAAAGAATTGGATACTGCAGATATATTTGATGAAAGCTGCTCACTTGGCTTAAATACAATATTTTAATTTTGGCATGAAATGATTGTGCATTTCTGAAAATAAAAAATTAAAAGTCATTTTTAAAATGCAGAATTAGCAGCTCCAGACATTTTCTCATAACTTAAATACAGAAGCTACCTGATTATCCTCTGGATTCAGCGCTGGAGGATTTCCATCAGTGGTAGCCACATTTAAATGTGTCTTCTCTCCACATACAGCAATCAAGTCAACAGAAAAGACCAAAGAGTCATGTAGTGTGGTGGCAGCAATCAGGTAGGCCACGGAGGGGTAGCCAGTCCTGTAGAGCTTTAAAAAGTGAACGGCAGCTGTTTGTGTGAAGCTGACCTGCCATCTCTTTCATGAGACCATCATCCAATCTCAAGGATTTTCTTATGCTGACGATACACAGCGGTATCTGGCGTTCCCTCTGGAGGACAACATGATATCAGCTAGAGTCTCTTCTTGCCTTACTGATATTTCAGCCTGGATGAAGGACCACCATCTACAGCTCAACCTGGCAAAAAACAGAGCTCCTTGTGATCCCAGGCTAGCCAGTCTGTTCAACTTCCCATCTCTCTGTTGCTAACATCTGGCAAGTCAGTATGCAACCTTGGGGTGATGATGGATGAGCAGCTATCTTTTCTGACCACATTTGTACTGCCTCTCGCTCATGCAGGTTCACTCTGTACAACATCCTCAAGATCAGACCTTATCTGACAGAGCATGCAACACAACATCTGAGCCAGTCCTTTGTCTTGTCACGTCTGGACTACTGCAACTAAGTTCTGGTAGGAATACCCGCATGTGCTATCAAGCTGCTGCAGATGGTCCAGAATACAGTGGCCCACCTTGTATTAACCAGCCGAGAGGGGCTCATGCCACTCCTCTCTTTAGGTCACTGCATTGGCTCCCTGTGGCAGCACACATTAAGTTCAACTCTCTAATTCTTGCTACGGAGTAGTCAGAGGGTCAGCACCATTGTATTTGGGGACACTAATGAGGTGCTATGCTCCTTCCTGCCCACTCAGATCTGCCAGTGAACGGCGTCTGGTGATGACACCTCTACATGGCATCCAGTCTCAATCCAGAGTCTTTTCTTGTGTAGTTCCTAGTTGGTGGAATGTGCTGCCAACCTCCATCCATACTACTGACTCTCTCAATGTATTTAAGAAGCGATTGAAGTTCTATCTCTTCAGTGAATAGCTGCCAAATTGATGAAAAAGAAGAAGAAGAAGAACTTTGTTCTGTGATATTTTACATTGTTGGTTAATTTGATGTTTACGTTTAACTGCTCTATTGATTGTAATCTATGACTGTAAATTATTAATTATCTTCACTTATGGCAATGAACTTTAGTTACCTGTCCTACTATACTTGCTGAGGTTCATGATATTTATTAATCTTGGGAATACAACAAAATTACAATCTGGTGACTGCCACACAGTCCGCCAAGACATCATGAGATTGTTCTTGTCTTGGTCATGTTGGCTGTCCCATCCAGTCATGCTGAACTTTATAAAATAATTGTAGAAGACATTATTGAGTGTGCCTTTCCAAATGTAGACATTTGCTTTCATATACAGTATGTTTAACCTTAATGGTCACAAATTGCTCAGCTGAGCGTTCATTTCCTCAGTTGAAGTTTATTAAAATTCCAACAGAACAATTATGCAACAAGGCAGGCTGGGTGCTTGATCTCTACGAAGTATAGAAGCAGATGTGTTACGTAAGATTAGTTTGGAGGATCTTATTAAAGACTTCGCAATTAGAAAAAGTAAGAACTTATCAAATACAAATAATGCGGAAGTATACAAAAATAAACATTATTTTCCATCTTTCTGTAAGTTTTGTTTCAATCCAAAAAAATATAACTTTACGGTTTATTATTGTTTGAATTAGATATACTGTATATGGAGTCACCAAAATCTTTTCAGCGGCTTAGATCTTAATCCGGCCCCGGTTGCTGTGTGTTTGGGGAGCCCCTTCTATCAATATCCAGACATGATGTGGACACTGGCAGTGCCAGTGCTTGGTTATTTTGCGCCCTTGGCCAAGTTTATTAGTGTGCCAACCGACTGTTCGGTAGTTGTGTGGCTGGGGTTTCCCCCCATTTATGATCTGCACCCTAGACAAATGCCTAATTCACCTTATTAATGGTGGCACTGGCCCTGGACACTGAAGACATATTTTAATGCCAGGTTTAATATAATTTACTGTATATATGAATTGCTCTCAAAAAGGAGTCTTTGAGAAAACTGACAGTTGTTGAGGGCTGTATGTAACATGCTTTCAATACTGATGAAGATGTCTGCTTTTAAAAGATAAGTTTGACATCCCAGATTTGTCATTAGTAATTTAATTTTTGGTGCTATTTTATAATTATTTTCAGTCTTCATGCATACATAGAAGTTTACTGGGGCCCCCTAGTGAGAACCACTAGGTTACATTCATTAAAAATACTTGATTGCCTAAGTATTTATTTAATATCACACACCCAAATCATCACCGGTGTAGCCCACTGCTTTTAGAAGTCCAATAACACTGGTCTACAAAAAAATATTTTTTGTTTGCTTCTGGGTACTTCAGAGCATCTCTTTATTAAGTTTTTTACACTGATTTCATATATGAAATCGGAATTAAGCTAGCACGTCAGGTTTTTGAAATACACATCATTGACGTTTTGACACTTTTGAATATCAATATAATATATAAACACGATATCTAGAGTTTGAACCATGTCCCACCAAAATTGTTTTGATGTGTTTATTCTGAAAACAAACCAGAAGACGATACCAGAGACACGTTAAAGCATATTTATATCAATTTACCTCAATATAAAAGTGAGGTCAGCGTGCCCAAAAATGTTGGAGGCACTCGCTTTTGCGCTTGTACTGTACATCCGTCTCTCTTTGCAAGAATCAATAGTAGTCACCCATCATGCTCGGAGTGAATTTTTCCCGATATCAGTTTTCCATCACCTTTGTATCTTGACGAAATCTTTCCCCATACTCATCTCTTACATCACTTAGATTTGGTGGAAAATAATTGAGATGAGAATGTAAAAAATGCGTCTTCAGTGACATTTTGGCTCCTGTAAGCTAATACACTTTCAGCATATTCTCCACAAGCTCAGTATAATTCTCTGCTCTGTGACTGTCAAGAAAATTCTGGACAACCTGCACAAATGAGGGTGCTGATTCAGTTGGCCTCAGTTTCTTTTTGAACTCATTGTCAAGCATCAGTTCACAGATTTCAGGGCCAACAAAAACACCTTCCTTAATTTTGGCTTCACTTTTCTCGAGACCAAACTTATTTCTTAAATGCTGAAACGCATCGCCTTTACTGTCCAGTCACCCTAGTTGTCCAAGACCTGGAACATCATAACTAAAAAATGGGATGTGCTGGATGAAAACGGTTTTCAGATTTGGAGTCAGCAAGTGAAATTTGTTAAAGTACAGATAAAAGAATCCCAGTAACAAAATGCTTGTTGACCAGTGTAATTAAATCAATGGAGATTCCCTGTCTGTAGTCCAGGGGTTTCCTCTGATGCACCTCATCTGGAAGGGCCAACTTGTGGTGAGTTAGTATGGTGGCCTATCCTACACAATGAAGGCAAAACAACAGTCCAAGCAACTCCATGAAAAGATGACTGGAAAGCACAAATCAGGGGGATGGAGACAAGAAAGTCAAGGAAGCCAATGAACATCCCTTAGAGTCCAGTGAAATTAATCATTAAGAAATGAAAAGAGTGTGGCAGAGCTGTAAATCTGCTTAGAGCAGGCTGTCCACAAACCCTGAGTGATGGTACAAGCAGAGGACTAGTGAGGGAGACCACCAAGAGACCTATCTTAACTCTAAAGGAGTGACAAGGTACAGTGAAAGAGATTGGAGGGACTGTGCAGACAATAACTGTTGCCTGAGTGCTTCAAAAGTCATAGCTTTACGAGAGAGAGTGGCAAAGAGAAACTCAAGTCAAGTCAAGTTGGGGAGCATGCACTGGTACAGTGCATTGCTGCACCCACTACACAACGAAACAACTCGGGATCCCGGTTTGCAACACCCCAGGCAGACACGGGGTCCAGTCCCACCCTCCGGAAATTACTCTCTATCTGCCACAGCCAGGTGTTACGTGTGCGACCCCTTGGTCTGGTCCAGCCACTTGGGTTCCCAACAATGAGGATCTTATGAGCTGGATCACCCTCGGGGAAACGTACCACATGGCCATAGTGCCGTAACTGACGCCCCCTCACAATGCAGGTAATTTGCCTCATTCGGGACTCCATGAGCAACCGCTCATTTGAAACAAAGTCAAACCAACGGTACCCAAGGATTTTCTGGAGAGACACAGTACCAAAGGAGTCCAGTCTTCATCTCAGGTCACTGGATATCGTCCATGTCTTGCAACCATATAGCAAGACAGGAAGCACCAGGACTCTAAAGACTTCTTTAAAGCTGATCCTCTGGCTAGGACGTTGGATGTCTCTGGGTCCATGGTTCTTGAGGCTGATCCACCAATTAGCTGTGAACCACCCAATCTCGCTGAGATTGCACAGGTGGTGAACCAGCTGAAGGAGGAAAGGCTGCAGGGATCTGTGGTGTTCAGGGTGAACTTCTCCAGGCTGGTGGTAAGGTTGTCCTCCTGGCATTGCAAGCAATCTTTGCTTCCATTTGGGAGACTAGCATCATCCCAACTGACTGGAAAACGGGACTTGTCGTCCCTATCTGGAAAGGGAAGGGTGATCGCCTGGACTGCAGCAACTACAGCGGGATAACACTGCTCTCGGTGCCGGGTAAGGTCCTTGCTAGGGTCGTCCTCAATTGAATCCATGATCACTTGCTCACCTACCAGCGACTGGAACAGTCTGGTTTTACACCTAAGAAGTCTACCATCAACGGCATCCTGGCACTGAGGGTTCTCATGGAGCACAAATGCGAATATCGACAGCGTTTCTTTGCAGCCTTTGTCGATTTTCGCATTGAGCTGCCCTGTGGGACATCCTGATGATTTGCGGGATCCCCTCGAGGTTGCTGGATATCATGGCCGGCCTGTACACTGGTACTGTGAGTGCTGTGCAGAGTGGAGGCAGGACCTCTGCGTTTTTCCCAATTGAATCTGGGGTTCGTCAGAGGTGTGTTCTTGCTCCTACTCTGTTCAATGCTTGTATGGACAGGGTGTTGGGCAAGGTCGTGGGGTTCAGCGGCTGTGGGACATCGTTTGGTGAAGAAAGGTTTACGGATCTTGACTTTGCTGACAATGCTGTGATCTTCACTGAGTCAATGGAGGCTCTGATCGGAGCGCTCGAGAGACTGAGCAAGGAGTCTGAGTGTCTGGGCTTGCGAGTGTCCTGGATAAAAGAGAAAGCCACTTAAAAATAAAAAATGCACATGACATCTTAGCTAGAGTTTGCCAGTAGGCATATTGGAGACTCTGAAGTCAGCTGGAAGAAGGTTCTATAGTCTGATGAGAACAAAATGACTTTTTAGCCTATTACACTAAAAACCATATTTGAACAGAGCCCATTATCAACACACACTGTGTAGCTTGGAAGTGCCATCATCGTGCTGTGGAGATGCTTTTCTGCAGCAGGTCCTGAAAGGCTTGTGAGGTAAAAATGAATGCTGCAAAATTCAAGGAAATCCTGGAAGAAAACCTGATGCAGAAATCTACATATTGGGAGAAAGTGTGTTTTTCGGCAAGACAATGGCCTCAAGTCTAAAGCCAAAGCTACACATGAATTATTTCCAAACAATGAAGTTAATGTCCTGGAGCGGTAGAGTCCAGATCTCAGTCCAATTGACAATTTGTGGCTGTACCCTAACATGTAACCCTGACAGAGCTTGAATGGTTTTGCAAAGAAGAAGGCAAAGCTGAAGGAGACCTGTGCACACAAACTCAGGACTGCCGCAGGAGCATTTTTTAAATTCCTACTTGAAGGAGGTGAATATGATCAGTTCTGTTTAATATTTAAAAGTAATTTAGAGCACTTTGCAGAGGTCTGTTTTCACTTTGACATTAAAGATTCACTTTCTGTTGATCTTCTTCTTTCGGCTGCTTCCATTAGGGATTGCCACAGCGGATCAACTTTTTCCATATCCTTCTGTCTTCTCATCCTGCTCTGTCACACCCATCACCTGCATGTCCTCTCTCACCACATCCATAAACCTTCTCTTAGGCTTTCCTCTTTTCCTCTTACCTGGCAGCTCTATTCTTAACATCATTCTCCCAATATATCTGGCATATCTCCTCTGCACATGTCCAAACCAGCGCAATCTTGCCTCTCTGACTTTGTCTCCCAACCGTCCAACTTGAGTTGATCCTCTAATGTACTTGTTTGTAATCCTGTCCATTCTTGTCACACCCAGTGCAAATCTTAGCATCTTTAACTCTGCTACCTCCAGCTCTGTCTCCTGCTTTCTGGTCAGTGCCACTGTCTCCAACCCATATAACAAAGCTGGTCTCACTACCGTCCTGTAGACCTTCCCTTTCACTCTTGCTGATACCCGTCTGTCACAAATTACTCCTGACACTCTTCTCCACCCATTCCACCCTGCTTGCACTCTCTTCTTCACCTCTCTTCGACACTCCCTGTTACTCTGTACTGTTGAGCCCAAGTATTTAAACTCTACTCCCTGCATCCTCACCATTCCACTGACCTCCCTCTCATTTACACACATGTATTCTGTCTTGTTCCTACTGACCCTCATTCCTCTCCTCTCCAGAGTCTCCTCAACCTGCTCCCTACTCTCACTACAGATCACAATGTCATCAGCAGACATCACAGTCCACGGGGACTCCTGTCTAATCTCGTCTGTCAACCTGTCCATTACAATTACAAATAAGAAAGGACTCAGAGCCGACACCTGATGTAACCCAACCTCTACCTTGATTGCATCTGTAACTCCTATCACAGACCTCACTACTGTTACACTTTCCTTGTAAATATCCTGTACAACTCTTACATACTTCTCTGCCACTCCCGACTTCCTCATACACTACCACAGCTCCTCTCGAGTAAAAAAAAAAGCCAAATGAAATCCACTGTAATTAAATGTTGTACAATAATGAAACAGGAAAACTTCCAAAGGGGTGAATACTTTTCATAGGCACTTCTTATTGCACCTGCTTTTCAGCATGCACCTCTTTCTTGCACGGAGACTCCATTACCATATCTGTGCTTTTTCCTTCTAACATCTTTCAGCATCATGGAGTCACAGGGTCTTTCACAGACGTGTTGGACTCAAGGCAGGATTCAACCCCAAGTGGGATTCCAGGGCACTCTCACCTGCACTCACTCTCAGTGGGTGAATCAGAGGCACCTGATTGCTGTAAACCAAAGAGAACGGGTGGACTTGCCATGAAAAGTGACACTTTTTCAATCACTGCACCACATGCTGCTCTCTGTGCTTTATAAGCAATTTTATTCAATTCATATTTATTTTTTTAAAGCATTGTCTGTTGTAATGAACTTTCTCAAGTCATTTTCGTGAAATGTACACTATATACTTGTTAGATAAAACTGGTAATTTGAGGGCTCCCAGCCACAACCCTATTGGTAATACTGGATTAGTATATGACCAGAACAAAGACATAAAGACAATAAAAATTTGACAACATAGAGCAGGCCATTCATTCCATTAAATATGCTTGTTTACCTAATAGTTAACAGTTGTCCCAATATCTTCTTCAGATACTTTCTAAAGTGTGTCATGGTTTCTGCTATTAATGCATGATTTATTGGCAGTTTGTTTCAGACTGCCATGACACTCTGTGAGAAGAAGAGATCCCTGGATTGAGTCTTAAAATGATCTGAGCCTTAATTTGCACTGGTGTCCTCGAGTCTGTGATTGACTACTTAAGTGAAAGAATTCTTTGGGATCATCTTTAATGATGCCTGTGAGAACTTTGAAGACTAAAGACGATTGTCAGTGTGAGACATTCCTTTTCAGACCTGGGAGCTGCTTGGCTGCTTTTCTCTGGTCAGCTTCTGATGCTCCCATGTTGTTTTTGTAGTGAGATCTTCGGAAGAAATTCCAGATATGATCTCACTAGTGCACTATATGACCAAAACCTAATCAACAAGGATATGCGGACATTCAACAAGAATACAAGGACACACTTAGAACCCTGTTAAAGGTATATTTTGCATAAACATTAGGAGGTTTTTCCTAACATTGACAAATCTTAGACACAAGAAATAAATTACCAAGTATGAGTGGGACTTTAGGGGTCTTCAAAACTTAGCTTGACAGAGTTGATCAATGGATGCAAACACATTGTCATTATAAGGTTTGATATAGTTTATGACTTCTATAGATTAAATATGTAGTGCTGTAATGTAAAACTGATCCCGTGTCTCTGCCTCCAGGTGTTTCTTATGCTGCTTCCATATTCTGAAGGAGCGATCTGATTGCTAGTAGACTGATGATGATTATTGATGATTGGATCAGAAATTTAATTCACACAAGGAGGAATTCAAATGAGGCCTTCATTTCAGAACCAACCAAGCAGATGTGATCCCAATACCTTCAACTAACTCCCATTGCTTCAAATTAGGAATATTTGTGACCAAGAAGTAATCATAGTAATACTGACACGTGGAGGAATGTTGGAAGTAAGGTAATGTTATGCCACCCTCTTGCTTAGCTGTTTATAGTGTAAATACGCCACCCTTTCACCTTCCATATAAAAGAGCTTGCAAGCCTTTTGGAAAAGAATTTGTTAAAATGTATAAAAATACTCTGAAAAAGACATTTTTTGCAAAGATATTCATTCTAACTATATTGCTAGAGAGACCTGAGTGCTGATCACCTTCTAATATGTTGTCCTTTAAGGATTTTAAAGTTGCATTTCAGTTTTCATTATAAGATGGGAGACATTTACTAGCCAGACATATAAAACATACGCATTTCTGGAGACAACCACAAGTGAAGGTACTTAAAAAAGTGGGTGGGGACAGTTAGAAGGTTCACTTAGCTTGAAATTTCTTAACCAATCCAATGACTCCTGAAGGCGGAGCTCGGAGTAAGGGCGGGGATTTAAACAGCAAAGTCTAATAGTTAACCTGGTCTGACAGACAACAAGCCTGTGGTCGCAATGGATAAACGTCTGTGGCTGAAAAAGTCTCCTAAAAAGACCCCTGTTAAGAATATAAATATGTGTGGAATGTGTGGAGAACACTTTACATGTGTTAAAAATAAACATAACCAGTAAAGGAATAAAACCTTCTCTGTAAAAGCACATTACTTTTTTCCAGCACTTTCCCAGCTAATGTATTGGTAGCATTACTTTTTGATTCCCTATTGGTTTCTGGGTAATCTAACGTGCATTTTATGAGATCAAACTGCTTAAAAAGCAAACAATTTATTTAAATTACAATACTAAATCATAACAGTTATCATTATGAATAAAACTAACACCTCTACTGACAATTTTACAATTTACTTTACAAATAATGGGATTTACAATTTTGAATTTTTACATCTTTTTTAAAATGACATTGAGGATTTTGCTGTTTTTGTTTAAATAAGAGGGAAGAAACCCAGGCCAGATGTTCAAGCGGTTGTGGATGAAGATGTAGGAAGATGAATAAAAACCAAAAGCATTTTTGTGTTCTGAATTACAAAATTTCTGGTCCTTGCTTAAAAACAATTAAAAATTTCCTAGCCGTGCCACCTCCAGCACAGATTTATGGGGTTGTGGAGCTCATCCCTGAAGTCCTAGCAGGAGCAAAGCACACATTATAGTTCCAGAAATCTGGAAGACCCCAAACATGCACACAGCAACTGGTTATTTGATAACGTCACAGATAACACTGTGGGAATGGATAAAAAACTTTTGTAATATTATGGAAACGTTGTTGAGTGACGTTCAGCAACCCAGATGTAACCTTCAGATAACGCTGCAATAATGTTAAATTGCTTATTGGGTTGGCATTCAAAGACATCAGTGACTGGAAGCATGTGGTGAAGGTTGCTGTCAGTTATGAGTATTCTTCTGCAATCAATGTGGGGTAGAAAGAAATGGCAGCTATATCTGCGAAAAGATAAACTATAAAATATGCATTCGAACTTCATGGTAAATCATCACACCAAAACAAAAGTAAGTCAAAAGAACTGCTGTGAAGTGAGTTGTTAAAGAAGAGCCACAGGAGATATAATATACAGTCATCAGTACACCCGAAGCAGTAAATATGCCTGACGACACTGACACGAGTCCTACAGAGCAATGAATGAGGCTGCATAGCACCAAACATCTCACTGCACATCCAGATGAACCAAAACCAAAGTAAGTTAATAGGAAATGCCAAACATACCAGGCCTGAATACGGTCACAGCGTGGACCACAATGCTTCTCTAAGCGCTATTTGCTGCTGTTATACCATGTAGTGATGCAACAGTCAAAATGACAGCAAGACAGAGCAACTAATCATTAAGCTTCATCTTCAATTGATAACAGCAATCTTACGTACCTGTTAGTTTTCTCTGTGTCAAATTTTTTGTTCAGTTTCTTTACTCTCTCCATCTTTGCATTGTTACTTCACAAATGTGCCTAATATACGAGGAGAAGTGGGACACTGCAACTCCAAACGTTTAAAGTGTACAAACTGAAGGAAATTTAGCGTGGATTTTAAGAAGAAATCCTGTGGGCAGAGCCTTTCAGTAGCAGATATTGATGAATTTTCTTAGCGAAGGGTCCTTAGATGTGTGTTCTCATTCGAGCTCTATGAGGCAAGTTACAACTAAATACAGTACTAGTTCTAAAAGGTACCAAATCCACCTCATTGTATACACCCTCATACACTTCCCTTCATTTTCTGACTGTGCATGTGACTTGGACATTTTTCAACTCTGCCCAATTGTTTTTCTTAAGCTGGATTCGATAGCATCGAATGATGGAATGTAGCAGCTTGCACAAGAGGAAACAACTCTGGATTTCTAATACAGGGCCCGCTGATGTCTACACCCAAACATGCCAATTAAGAATCACCAATTAAACTACCATGGCCACCTTTGGCATGTGAGTGGAAACCTGAGTACTCAGAGACAAAAGAACACAAGCACATTCGACACACAGTGACCAGGCCAGGATTGGAAATCCAACAAATATGCCACAATTGTAACCTCTCCTGACCAAATCTTAAAAGGCTACTGGAGTTTTTATTTTGTTTGGATAATAATTCTGGACTGAATTTACTTGAGCCACTTAATAAATAAGTCAATTAACTAAATGAAGCATGCAAACAGCTGGAATCTCACTCACCGCAGTCAAGAAACCAAGGGTTTAAATGAATATTAATGCCTGGTCGACATTGTGCTGCCTAATCCTCAGCGACGGTGAATACCAATTATTCCATTTGATTGAGAGCAAAACTGCTCGTAACGCCGGGACACATTTGAAGCTTTCATTAATTCTGGCACACACAGTTTTGACACGATCACAACAGCTGCTGACTTGCACGTCCACCGATCTGCCAGACCTGCACGTCTTTTTCTCAAAATAACAGAAACATAATGTAAGCAATGGAGCACATCTGGCTGGGCAAAAAACGTGTAGCTTTCATTTCATAAAGTGCTTCTTAAACCTTGTGTTTCTAAATCTTAGACACATAAACCTAATCTTGTATGTCCTCTGCATGGTTTGAAGGGTTCACTGCTCCTTCGGCTGGGCTTCCCTGTCGATACAGCGAAAGTGAAGAATCGAAGCTTGGCCCCTGTAGCTGCTGAAGCCCACCAGCTTGACTTCAGAGGGAGGATAGCCTGAATAAGGAGCTATACGTAATGTTTATGATGGCTACAGTAACAGGTCATTTGTTTAAGTGCAGTTTACTCCATGTAGAAGGATGGCACAACAAGTTCAAGTTCAAGTTCAAGATCAAAGTTACATGTTTCCCTGTACAATGAAATTCTTTCTTTGCTGTCCTCACCAAATGACAAAACCAACATATAAAGATAAACATAGATAATAAGTAGCAGATAGATAATAAGTAACAGAGGTAGCATAAAGTATAAAAACAGAATAGAAATATAAAGTGTAATGTGCAGGTAGGTGTGTGATGGACAAGTCAAATACAGTTACAGTTGTGTGAGGTACAGCCAAAGGAATTAGCTCTAAGTCTATGGTTTTCATTTTGACAAAAATGTTATTCAGTGAAATCAGTAGAGTTCGATTTATTGTTGTCACATGTACAGCAAACTACTTATCTGCATACTTGGCTGACATGCATTACTTTCTGGCACTGTGAATCTCGCTACATAAATTATGTGAAATAGAATAACACAGAATACAATAGGACAAAATTACCACACACCCAACTCCATTCATCCATCCATTATTCAACTCGCTATGCCACGGGGGTCTACTTGAGCCAATCCCAGCCAGCACAGGGCACAAGGCAAGAAAACAACCCTGGGCAGGGTGCCAGCACACACACGCACACACACACACACACACACACACACACACACACACACACACACTAGGGACAATTTAGAATCGCCAATGCACCTAACCTGCACGTCTTTGGACTGTGGGAGGAAACCAGAGTACCTGGAGGACACCCACACAGACACAGGGAGAACATGCAAACTCCACGCAGGGAGGAGTATTTCTATGTGTGGGAGTGAACCCGGGTCTCCTAATTGCGAGGCAGCAGTGCTACCCACTGCACCACCGTGCTGCCACCTAACTCCACACATAGAAATATATTTTCACTTATTACAAATAAGCTTCTTTAAAACATGTAAATAAAACGGTGTCATGTCTGTGCACCTTCTGGGGTGACCTGAGGTATGCAGTACCACCCAGGGATGAGAGAGGGCGCTGTTGCTAACGGTCTTGTCTCCTTTTTTCCTCACAGTGCTGAGAAGATGTCCAATGATGGCAAGTGAGCCACAGAAGCCACACCCCTTCTGAACTAAACAATTTAAGAGCAGATACCCCAGGAAGATGACACCCCATTTTGGAGCTGAGCACTCGCGAGACTGGAGCTTCTCGAAAGCCTGACCCTTATTTGAATATGGACTCTGATACAGAGTGAAACCTGAGGCGATTACCTGTAATAATTTGTGTTGGTTTAGTTTTTTTTTTTCCTGTATTAAACAGGGTTGGCCCGGTTGGCACCCCAACTTGTTTTGGATATGTTCTGCCTGTCACTTGAGCCACAAGGGTAACTGTGTACTGTGAAATGTATTGTACCACATTATTTCAAAGTCTAAAAGTGGAACTGTTCAAATGTCGGTTATAACTTTTGCATGTGGTGATTATCTTGAGTTTCATGTTATGAAAAATTAATTCCTTAGAATATCAATGCTTTCTGAGAAATCTATGAGAAAATCATCATTTTATGTCTCACATTTCTAGCTATGTGTTTGTGTTATTTTGTTTTTATTCTCTGTAACATTACCATGACTCCATTTTTTAAATTTATGAGCGCCGTTCTGTTGCTACGGTGCTCCTCCTACTTGCTGGGGGGGCGAAGTCACATGCTTTGTGACCTCTGATGTCACCTACACAATACTTTAAATACCAGTGAGATACAACATTCGGCTTTCATGACTTGGATAACCAAAACAAAATCTTGGTCTGTGTGTCTCTTTGCCATTTTGGTTCTGAAAACTTCAACCATTCCTTTTTTAATGCCAATTTCTGGTTAGGGGTCTGACTTTTGGTGAAAGATCTTTTTTTTTTTGTTCTTTTGGATATGACTTTTTTCTGACTTAGCCTTTTGATTTATTCCCAGGTCCCGTGTATTCATTCATTGGCTTGGCAGTAAAGATTTGGACACCTCTAACTCTGGAAGAAAAAGTTATGGGCACTTCATTTCATAGCATAATGTGGATAATAATATTTTAATGTGTTTTCAACATTTTTATCACTTTTGAAATTGGCTACCAAGTTCTCCACAATGATTGTCCAAGATGGAAAGCGTGGCCCACTAGCTGTGTGCTGTTGTTGCCGTGTGGGTTTTTCAGCTGGTGCTTTTGTCACTACACCCAACAAAGACCACCACTGGAGGGGACACAGGAGACAGAAAAAGGGCTTGGGCTCACTTCCTGAAATGGGTACAACTGCAGTGATGTCTTCAATTAAGATGATAGAATATTAGAGCAGAGAATTACAAATCCGGGGTGCATGGACCATACAAAAGACTGATAAGCATAGTGGAGTATGCACCTGGGTATGCAAGTCTGGTCACTTCTATGACACTCTTTGAAAACTTCTGAGTATTGTGGTGTGACCTTGGATGGAATATCACCCCATCACATGAGGCTTGTTTAAATGCTGCTTTCCATTTGAATGCGGAAGTCGGAATTTCCGAGTTCTTAGTCGTAATTTTCAACGTTGGATTTCCAACTTGGGAAGTCAATGTTGGTCTGCCAAGTCCAAGTGTATCAGACTTCAGAACATGACATCAATCCAAAATGGTGCCTTCGCGAAGGCTGTATTATACTGTTTATTAGCACTTCTGGCCATTTGTGTCCATTTAAATCAGTTGTACACACCACACTGTCCAACTTCTAGCTGTGGACATGCTCCTCCAGAGTTTGGATGCGCAAAATACTGTGTAATATGTTGTTATCAACTGCCATTTATTTTGATAGAGCAAGCACAACAAGTCATAGATGGCCGGGCGGAACACCTCTGTTACGACCGGGAGAACCATTGTGGACAGAACACTACCTCTCATGAAACACTAGATAGCAGCCCCCCAGGGTGGCAGCCGTACCTCAGACTCCCGCAGGGCTTCATGGGAGATGGAGTCCGATACAACCCTGTTGGGATCCGGGGGTGCGGCCAGGGGGCGCTGCAGTTGTTCCTGAGCCTGTGTGGATGGTTCTTCTGCCACACCCGGAAGTGCAGCCAGAAATAGGTCATCAAACACCTGGAGCACTTCTGGGTGGGCTATAAAAGGAGCCAGCAGCCACCACCCCGGGAGCCAGAGTCGGGAGGAGAGGGACTAAGCCTGCCGGAGAGGAGTGGTGAAGATAGAGAGTGAAGAAGAGAAGTATTGTGATTGGGATTTGTGCTTTGGACTGTGTTGTGGGCTCGTGGGGACGGGGAAGACATTCCACACATGTGAAGAAAAATAGAAAGCATCTTTGTTTTTATGAGTGTGCCTCCTGTGTCTGTCTGTGTCAGGTTAGCGCTGGTATAGCGCCATCTTCCGGGTGCCTTATATAAGGGGCCAGTGGCCAGTACTCGGTGAGCCAAAGTTGGGTGGAAAGTGGACAAAGCTTGCCTAGGAGGAGTACAGAGAAGAGAAAATATTGTATTGTGTGCTTTTGTGTTACTGGGACTGAGTTGTGCCTGTGGGAAACGGGGAAGGCGTTTCCCACCTGGTGAAGAAAAATAAAAACCATCTTTGTTTTTATAAGTATGCCTCTAGCGTCTGTCCGTGTCGGATTGGGTGGCTGGCACGCTCCCTAGAGTTGTCACAGTGTTCATATTGGTTTTCCAAAACTTTTACTAGAATGTGATCAACTTGGGCATGATGTCAATCGCAGCTCATACATTCGACTTCTGAGGTAAATGGAAAGCAGCAAAATTCACTAACCAACCTAATGTTGGCTGTCTCTGGAAGTAAAAAAGACAATCGGGGAAAACCCATGCAAACATCACACAAACTGCACTCCTCCAGGAATTGAACCCAGCAGTCTGGAGTTGGGCTGCCACACTCTGAAAAACGAACCATTCACTCCTAACACTTTAGCAGGGCTCAGTGTAGTGTGTCTGTCAGTCACCCATTGGTATGTGACCAGAACAAAGCCTACTGTATGTTAAGGTCTTGTAGAAAATGTGAGCCCATAATGCACAGCACTATCATAACACTAGGAAAGTCTTAATAAGGCCAAATAATGTCTTCCTATTAGTATAAGTGGCTAATAAGTGACTAATAGCTCAATTACTGCAGGGCTCCTACTCCTATGTGTTAATTGTTCGTTTAATTAACCTACTTAACCCAGTTTTGAACAGCCAGATACTATCAGATCAGGAACCATCGGTGTGGTGCCCTGCTTAATCAGCCAGTCTTCATGTCTCTGGGAGGTGGGGAGAAAACCCACTCAGACAGTCCCCGGACAGGGGTTCAAATCCGGCATCCGTGAGCCAGCGCACACCGTAATTACCCCGGCAATTCCACGAATTAAACGGAGGTGCAAATGACCTCATTCTATTATGCAACGCTCCTGCATTATTGACCTACTTTCTTCTCTGCTAGACAGAGGGACAGCAGCGCTCCTGGCAAAGTGTGTGCGGCAGTCCTTTCACAGTAATTAACTTTTACGCAGATGGCCGGAATACAAAAACGCACAGCTTTGCGGGTCGATCCACTAATAATTTTAACATTTCACTGCCTCCATAAAAGGTAGATTAGAGATTATTAGTATAGATGCATAGCCTTCGAAAAGGCAGGAGGGTCTCAGTGACGGTGCTGTGACCACTTCACTGGCCTGATGTCGTTGCTCTAAACGTTCGTAACGTGCGGTCCTGCCGGCAAGCCACGTGAGCTCCACAAAACTCCCCAACGAACGGAGACCTGCGCTGCAGATTTCATGATGACGCTCACCGAGTGAACTCGAGCTACACGAGCTGCAGGCGGAGATGTGACGCTCGGTACTTACTTGCAGAATACAATTATGGACTCGTGCGGCGTCTCTTTAAAAGAGCGCGAGCAAACACGTAAACCCAAACCTAAATGAGCTTTTAATATTGTTCCCAGTGCGTTTTCGAAAAGATGCAAAAAAATCTGTTAAATGCCTAAATAGTTCCATTGCTGTTCTCCAAGTGATGATCAATCAATGTATAATTCATAATAATTAGCTCGCAGCAGCATCACAGCTGTACCCTTTGTTATGTAATCCATTTTAGACGTGAACGGCGGACAGATTATTTGTACCATCTGGAGCTGGTTAGCTAACTCAATACTGACATCTAGAGTGCGATAATCTCATTTGGTGCCGCAGTCAATAAGATCTGACTCATCACTGGGAAGCAGATTCTTCTCAATGGCGAGCAGGAGCCTATTTACAGTGACAGTTCAATTCAAGCGTTCCGCGGCGCTGTGACAACACCACGGGTCGCTGCTGCCCTCTAGTGAGGCGCTTTGAATGCTGCAAAAGAAAATGCATTGTCCCAAGCAAGACGAGTCGGCGTTTACGTACTTGTCTCTCATCGCTTTCGTGTCACCAGAAATTTACTTTTAATCTCATCCTGTCTTTAAAGACAAATGTACAAGCAGATCAAAAATAATAATGAAATCGGAAGTATTGAGTACTTCATGATTTAACAACACAACAAACCTCACTCCTAAGGTTTGAGGCTGAGGAATACCATCTTTCAAATCGCTACAACTCACATGCATATAAAAGAGCACCTCATGAAGCGAAAGTAATTAATGGGAAGAAGGACTTCATGATTTACTCCTTTAATACTACTATTATTATTATTACAAAGCATAACATTTTCAAACCTGCAATGTCCAAATCAAAACCACAGTAATGACAAAGAGTGTATTATAAAGTCCAGAATGTTGTAATACAATCTCAGATCTGCTTAATCCTGCAATTCAGAGCCCCGGAGATGTTTTTTATGATGATGATGATTAACCAAAACATAAGAGTCTCAAACCTTCTCAATACAGTGCCATGGAGATGCTGTGAATGATAGATACAATTATTATTAGATATAACATAACAGTCTAAAAATTTCTTGATCCAGTTCAGGGTAAAGGGATTACTATTATTTATTATTATTAAGTTATTATGATTTACTACATACTATTAATACATATGCTAGATTCTGAAAGTATTAACGCCCCTACACTTTCTTCTTTTTATTCTGTTGAAGATATAATTTTAAGTGAACAAATTTGCCATTTTGCACATCCCTATACACTCAATAATTGCAAACGTATTAAAAATCAAAAGCCCCACACTCTCCTTCATATAAGTATTCAGACCCCTTCACATTTTATTATGTTGTACATATAATTTTAAGCGGATACATTTGCAATCTTTGCACGTCCATCTACGTTCAATAATTGCAAACTTATTAAAAATGAAAAATCACAATCTCTTATTCACAGAAGTATTCAAACCCTAAATTCAGTACTTTATAGAAGTCCCCTTTGGCAGCAATTACAGCTTTGAAACTTCTTGGGTTGTCTCTACGAGCTTTGCACACCTGGATTTGGGCAGTTTATCCTATATTCTTCCTGGCAGATGCTCTCAAGCTCCGTTAGAATGGATGGAAAGTGTCGGTAATCTGCCATCTTCAGGTGTCTGTACAGATGATTTATGGAGTCTGGGGTTTGGCTGAGCCACTCCAGGACTGTCAGTGTCTTGATCCAAAGTCACTCCAGCGCAGGCTTGGCTGAATACTTGGCATCACTATTGTGCTGAAAGGAGAACCATCGCCCCCAGCTGAGGTCGCATGTGGTCTGGCGCAGGGTTTCTTCCATGACCTCTCAGTATTTGGCTGCATTCATTCTTGCCTCAGTTCTGACCAGTCTGCCTGTGTCTTTCACTGAGAAGCCCCCCTCAGGATAGCAGGATAGTGCCACCACTAGGCAGGTGATGAGCAGTGCCTGGTCTTTGCCATACATAGTGCTTAGAGTTCTGACCAGAATAGTTCAGTTTTTGTATAATCAGAACAGAGATTAATTTTCCTCATGCTATTGGGAGTATTTTAAATGATGTTTGGCAAACTTCAAGCGGGCTTTCATGTGCCTTTTACTCAAGATTGGCTTCGATGTAGCCAATCTACCTTAACTTCCTGCTCGAATGAGTCCTGCCGAGATTGTCGCCTTCCCGACAGGACTTCTGATGTGCCAGTAGAGTGAACGGTGGGTCTTCTTACCTGGTTACTCACTTTGGCTTGATGGCCAGCTCTGGGAAGACCTTCCTCCATTTCACAATTATTGAGGCCACTGTGCTCCTGGGAACACTAGAAATGGTTTTCTATCCTTGCCCTGATCGGTGCCTCACCACAACTTGATCACAGAGCTCTACAGAATTCTTTCGACATCATGGTTTGGTTTTTGTCCTGACATGCAGTGTGAGTTGTGGGACCTCATATACTCAGGCGTGTGTGTGCCTTTCTACGTGATGTCCAACTAATTCAATGGTGGACTCCAAAAAAGTTTTGAGACACATCTCAAGGAGAATTAAATCACACAGGATGCACCTGACCACAGTCTGGAGTGTCACGGCAAAGCATCTGAATGTGTGTAAGGAAAGAGAAATTTCAGTTAATTTATAATAAGACTGTAAACCTTTCAGAAAAAATGTTTTCACCTTGTCATTCTGAGTTATTGAGTAAAGGGCAAAAATAACAGAATTCACCCATTTGAAATTAAATGTACAACAGCAAGTGTGCGGAAACTGAAGCGGTCTGAATACTGAAAAGAAATGACAGATTTAACATTTTGATTGTTAATTAATTTGCAACCCTTTCAGAAAATGTTTTCACATTGTTATTATGGATTATATGTGTACCCATTTAAACTTAAATCCACAACACAAACACTATAAAGTGTGTAGAAAGTGAAGAGGTCTGAATACTTTGTGAATCCAATGTAAGTGACACAAAGTCCTTTAATGATGCCTTTCATGTAATACTTGGTCTCCACTTGCTGGTCTTGGATAACAAACACATCGGCTTCAAGTGCCTGCATGATGGAGTGCTGTTTCATCCTGATGAATGACCACCGACAATCAACATTAGTTTTACAAGTGCATTGGTTTCTGCCCAAATTGCTAGTTTTGCGATTCCTCACACGTATCGGAGCTAGCACCTTGTCGGATTGTTGGCTATTCAGATTTTGTTTGCCGGAGAGTACCTGGTGGTCTTTGCAGAGCTAAAAAACTTCTAGACTTGCTCAAGTGTTTGCACAGTGGAGGTACTGATTCATGTAGACTCCTTATTGCAATGGCTTTTTGAATTAGACCTTATATATAAAATGTAAATATTTTTATGCCATTCCAATGCTATATTTTTTGTAAAGAATCGCCTTAGGTTTATATGTCACTTTGGTAATAGGCAGGCCTGATGATTTGTTATTGGAACTGCTTAAAATGAATTTCATCTATAATGACTAAGTTTAATAGCAAATACTATTTACAAACATATGGGATTTCCATGGGCCAAAAAATTTGCATCTTCTTACGCAAACAACTACATGGCAGAATGGGGTTGTTTGCTAAATGCCCCCCTCCCTTTCCTATATTTCAGATACCTGGATGATATGTTTGGAGTCTGGACCCATTCGAAGGATGATTGTGAGGATTTCCTGAGTATTCTGAACCAAAACTGGAGACACAAGTGCGTGACATTATCTCATTGAGGGGATAAAAGGTCACCCTTAACATCCTACAGCCATCGGAGTCCATGGAGCTCAACCCCTAAAACTCTCCTTATTGTGATCGCTACGGCTTACCTTTCTAGGTAACGATCCTAGGGTCTGATTTTTGTTTTTTAGTTAGGCTTTTGACACTAGTATTTCCTCTTTCTGACCATGGCTCATTTTCTGGTCTCTCCACTTTTCTCTTGGTGGTTTATGACCTGAACTGGGTTAATAAAGCCATGTTGAACATAACTGAGAAGGCCATACCTCGGGGTAAGCAGTGAGAGAGCTCATCTGGACTCATCGGCACACACTGACTGGACTGGACCTGGCACGCTGGGATTAGGACTAAAATTGGGCAGAAAAACATTCACAAGTAAAATGACTAGCTGATGAAAAAAATACCTAAAGAGGAAAAGAAGTGAGAGAAGAGTCCAAAGATAAAAAAGGTTCAGTAACCAGAAGATCAAGGGAGTCATGAGTCAAAACTAAAGCAAAGACTGCAGTCAAAAATAAACCCTAAAAATAACAGTATCGGAGTTGCCTTGTCTGCTTGCAATATGTAGTCAAATATTTTGAATTGTGAGTAGCAACTTTGGGATTTTATTATTTCATTGTTTTCTGGCTCTGTGGTGATTTCTCCACTTCTGGGGCTTTGACACCCAAAGACTTTGCATTTCATGTTTGTTTTATTTCAGAGCAGTTAGCAATGCCATCTTGGATTAAAGTGGGCACCACCAGTTTGTTGACTGTGATTGCCTTGGGTGCAAGTACAATATGTCAAAGGTGCATGGAAGGAGACGGCACAGGCACAACACTTTAAAGGACAGCGATACACGTTTCCTCAAACCTATGTATGCATCCTCAGACAAATCACTTTTCTTTTCTTCAGAATAACATTCAGTCAGCATTTGGGCAAATGTTATCTTAAGGAAATAAAGAGGCAGTTTCCTGACATAATGTGGGTTCATTACCCAAGGTTCAGCAGGGCTGGTGTTAAGTCATGGCTTAAAAGGGTTTTGAATATCCCTCTTCTCAACTTTTTAAATGTGTACAACAGAATACTTATTACTATTTCTTGCCCTCCATAGATCTATGTTCCGAACTCAAGTTTTCCATAACTGGGTGAGGAGCAGAGGCCAACTTCAGCAACATCAAAATCGAGGCAGAACACATCTCAGGTAAGACGCCAGTTCACATGTACAGCTCCACATTGACCCAATTTACATAAAGCTACGCAGGAACAGTGAGAGAATGTGCAAAGTCCACAAAGAGACTGGAGTATAGGGGCAGTAATGCTAACAACTCCATTTCAATTGCATCCATTATCCAAATATATTTAAAAGTCATCAAACTGTAAGATATTCTACTAGACAGGTGCTGATCAGGGACCCCTTAGCTTAGGTACATTTACAACTTTATAATTTCTTCTTCATGGTCTCATACCACACAAATTAATTAACGAAGCAGAGCCTAGGGTGTACACGTACACATTACAGATTAAAAGAACAAATTCAAGAAAGACATCAGGGAACTGAAGAAATGAATTAACAAGAGACTCTGTAAACAGCATTTGGAATGTTTGTAGCTGCAAGGGAAATGCCTGACACAGCCATCTTCCAAAATTAAACTGATCTAGCATGTTTGTTATTTTATTTTTTAATACTAGAGACACCATATTCACAACATACATTGAATAATGAAAGCAACAGAGTGCTATGAATGCGTACTTAAAAAGAGCACAAAAATAACATTTTGAATCATGGTCCTCTTCAGGAATTAACAAAAGGATAAAATCCTTTCACAGCTCAACATCAAGCAGTATTCTTTACTCTTTTTTAAATATTAATTTTATATTGTCCATCAATGTACTACATAATCAAATCCAAACTATATTCTTCTTGATTCCTGAAAATTGCAAGAATTAAAATCATTATTTTCTGAAAATTTACTGCCCCATTGCTATTTTTTCAGTCTGATTCATGTTGCAATTTTATATCTGATATTTATCTCTATTTTTTAAACTCCCATTGCTCTTCTTTTCATTGTATTATAAAGTATAATGATAATCAATCAAACAACGAATGTTGGGCAGCCCCGTTCATGTAATTTAGGCACTGCTTAGGACCTTTCTGCTTTTGTTTAATGCTTTTTGCTGCATGGCTTTGGTCTTATTGGCATCTGAAGACTGGCTAAAGTTAAACATTGATAAATTTTCAAAACTGTACGATGCCAGTCAGTTACAGTATTTGCTAAAGGTGACTATCCATTTTTTGTAAATATACTTGCCATCACTTCCATGAAATTCTATTGATATTAAAGCTTTTTCTGTTCAGTAATATTTCCACTGCATTTTTGTTTCTATCAACAGAAGGAGACTGAAAAAATCCAGTAATCAGAAAACACATTCTGCTTATATAACTGTTTGTAGGCAAGGACCCAAATCTACTAATAAGTGATTAAAAACACTCAATGAAAAACTGCTTTTTCATTTGGAACATTTTAACTAACAGCTTCACTTACATCTGTAAAGGTTGGCGAACAAGACCAAAGATAATCATTTTTAGAATAAGTGCATATCAGAAATAACAAATGTGTTACTGAGGGATAATTCTCAAAGATGATTCTTTTACAATTCTGAAACTGATCTTTTGTGGAATTAAGATAGAAATAATCATAACAATTTGCACTTGACAATGGATACAATACATGTTTATTTGTATTTAAGATTAAAAAAAAATTACCTGCAGGGCATTAATTTACTCTTAATGATGGACAATGTTGAAGCATTTAAAAAGTTGCTTTTTGGGAAGTACAAAAGCATAATTTGTGAAAGACAGCATCTGTACTCAAAACTGAATTAAAAAACAAAAAGGACAAAAAAATGTCATTGTCTCTTAATGTGATGAGAAAGGAATGTGCCCAGAACAACAGCTCATTAAAGAAACAACCAAGCTTGGTGGGCTCCTGCCTGCTTGCTTGTCCACATTTAATCCGAAAAAAGACACTTTACAAAGTTCAAAACACAGAAATTAATGCAAACACCCCATACAATAACGCACAGGGATATGCTACTAAAAGTTGCTGTCCATCCATGGCGAGAGCAGAAATGAAAATTTTAGAAGCAGAAAAGCTACACCAGCCTATGATGAGAGCAGTGATTACTACTCCAAACATTCCTCTGAGGAGAAAAAAAAAATCATTTATTAATTTAAAACCATAGTTATAAGGAAGATAAATATTTTGTCAAGTACATAAAAAGAAAACTATATACTTACTGCAGCGAGAACAGGATCCCAAAACTAGACAATATAATCATTGGCAAGAGACAGTAGCCCAGGACACTTGCGACACATCCGAATGAAACACCCGTCATACTCATCAGGTTCAGCAAGCAGTACATTCCCAGACAGCCAATTGCACTAATTCCATAAACATAACCAAACTGTATTTTTCCTGCCTAAACAAGGTAAAACAAAAGCAAGTCAGTTAAATGAACTTAAAAATAAAGATTTTATATGACTCACCATTCCACTCATTTTCATATGTATTGAAACAGTGGAGTGAAAATTGATCTTTTTGCTGAATACTTGAGTAATTTAAATTTGAGGTGAAAGATAAAGTAAGGAACGTCATTAACTGTACTGCCACACTTATAAATAAATAAAAAAAAAAAAAAAACACAAACTAGAAGTAATCCAACCCCTGCAAGTGGTGTAACAACTGGCTACTAAGTAAACATAAATTGTTAGAATATATCTTTGCACCTTTCTTTAGCATACAACTAGTCTCACTGAGCCAGGTGTATAATAAATATAAACACAATCATGGGTGAAGTTTGCTTAAAACTGGGAAGGGACAAGTAGACAGCTCACCAATCCAATGCCTCATGAAGGCAGTGCTCAAAGTAGGAGTGATTTTCAATTGCAAAGAGCAATGGTGCTCTTGATAACTTGATCCGAGAGACGGCTAGATTCCGATAAACTGTCTACAGTTGAAAAGCCTCTTTAAAATAAACATTTACGTGTTTAATATATATATTTTTTTTGTCACATGTACAGAGAGCACATTGCACGTGGTAAAAAATAAGCATAACCTGTTGCAAGAGAAAAAAAACTTTCTGTAACATTAGATTATTCAATGGCATTCTAAGGCATGAAAGGAATAGAAGAAAAAAATGTCAGATGCATTGCCACAGGTGCTGTGTGTGCTCTCTGTTGTTCAGTTATGACAATGGTGTCAGAGTCGATTTAAGATGTAAAGAATTGACAGCAATAATCGAGAAAATCTGAGCTGCAAGATATGCATTTGAAGTACATGATCTGTCATGTCAAAAGAAGATGAAAAGACCTGCCATTAAGAGAGTTGATAACAAAGAGCCACAGGAGATGCAGTATATGTCTGTCTCTTCTGTCGCCATGCTCATTATAATGTACACATCAAATCATTAAGCTTCTGTTATCTTGTGCTATGGAGCTTTTGAAATGATAAAGAAAACAAAAAGCTAAAATTGCTGTTCAGTGTCAAGTTTTTTTGTTCAGCTTCTCTTCTTCTCTCCCTGAAACTTCAGTGGTTTAAAGTCCACTGACTGGAAGAATTGGGGGTGGGTGTTTTAAGAAGATAACCCATGTGTGTAGCCTTTGTATCGGAGGGTTTATCTGTTATTCACTACAACCTTTTTAACGAGTTATCCCTAGATGTGTATTCTCGTTTGAGAATCACATCTGGCCCTGCAAGCAAAGCATAAACATATTTGATTACCAAATTTGGATGTTAAAACAACAAAGCAATAAAACCAGCAATTCCAATGGTTGAATGATGATGGGGGTAGGGTAGAACTCCCAGATATTGGTCTTTCGGACCATCAGTGGTCCTAAGTGTGAGTCAAGTGGTCTGTAAGCCAACAGTCATCTAGGTAGAGTGACTTTTAAATTGCTCAGATACATTTGTCTGCTAGGTACTTCCTTAAGCATTAAATTGTAACAATCAAGCCTGCTAGATGAACTCTGCACTACTAAAATCAATAAACTAAGATATATGAGAAATGGGTCTAAAACAGAGCACACCACCTAATTTTCTTACTGGCCATTATAACTTTTGTTTCAATTCCATGCCTGCAGTTATATTTCTGTTGACAGATTGACTGTTAATCGATTTTCATGACTCAAGAGTTATTATGAACCAGTGGCTGAAATTTGGAATTTTGAAATGCAAATCTAGAAATGTTGGATTTGGATATTAGTATTTTTCACATAACATTTACATTTACATGTACAGCTGACACCTTTATCCAAGGCGACTTACCACATTAATGATACAATTGGTTACATTTGTTTTGGTTTTCCAATTGGAGCACAGGCAGTTCAAGTGCCTTGCTCATGGTCACAGAGTGTCATAAGCAGGATTTGAACTCACAACCACAGGGTTGAAGTCCAAAGCCTTAACCACTTCACCACACTGCCTGCTAAAATAAATATGCCACATAAATGCCTTTCACAAAATGAATTTGGGAAATCGCACTCCAGTTCTGCATTACAGGTGACTGTCAAACTCAAGTGGTACATTGTTAAATATGACTTTGGCAAACTGGACCTCAGTACAAAATACTTTGGGTATTATACTTCTAAAACAGTTGTCCTCGAAATCACCAAAAACTGCATTGTGGAAGGGGGAAGGGATCACAATCTATTGTTCATAAAAGATTTTGACAAAATCTCAAATCATCATTACCAGTAGGAAAGCCAGATTAAAATATGTTAAAACGTTTTAGAGATGAATCAATAAAATTCTGGAATGAAGTGAAACCATCTGATGAAAAAAAGCTAAACCTTTGGTAAAACAATTGGACAGAAAGCAATCAACAGCAGAAGATCAAAAAATTAAACATATTACTTCATTTCTAAAACTTGGTGTAGGTAGTATCATGGCTCAAACATGCATGGCTGTCTTTAGAACAGGCACACTCAGCCTTAGTTAAGATATAGCAAATTACTATACTAATAAAATGATTACAGACATGTGCTAAAACATCTTGTGTGTTTAGATGCAGAAAAATGTCTTATACACATAGTCTAGCACTTTATTATAGAGAAAAACAATCATGCGGGACACAATGCAATTAGGAGGAAGTGGAAAAATTTACAAGACTAAATTGAATTAAGTAATTTAAGTTCAACCCAGCATGCATGCCATTTGCTAAAAAGGAGACAATGTCAGCCTCCACACCAAAAGTAACAACAACTGCAAAAAGCTGCAGCAAACTCTTGAAAGAAAAAAAAAAAAAAAAAAAGTATTTTACTGAGTTATAAGGTTGCATGATGGAAGTATTATGTGCACAAGATCAGCATCTGTTTTATACAAATGTTATTAAGTCAGATTATTCTAGTATCTACACTGACCTGTAATGATGAGCAAAGAACAGAGGTTGTGTTATTCTAAAAAGTAAAAGAATACCTGCTAACAAAATGTGATATTCTCTACCTCTTCTCCGTATCTATCCATTCATTTCAAATTCAAACTGCATGAGCTTACGGTAAAAAGTATAAATTTACACTTTACTGGATTGATACATACGACGTTAGACACTGGAAATTATACCAAATTCCATAATTAAAACACACACAAACACCCCCCATTAGCCAAGTCCTCCTTTCAGCACCTCTTAAAAAAGAAGCACTTTTATAAAGATACCAACAAACATTTTTACCTACATTTATTAAAAAAAGAAAAAATATGAAAAGTAAAAATCTCATCATAAATTAATATGTTAAATACCAGTAGCAAAGTTGCTCCAAATGCCAGACAGAAAACCATTGGTCCTGTAAGATCTGTTTCATTCATGATGCTGCCATCTGCTGCTTTGAGTGGATGTAGGACTGTTAATGTCTTCTGCCAAATATGATCAAAATTAATTCCAAGTTCTAGACATAAAAAAAAATTAATAATGAAAAAAGGTTATAAAAAAAATGCTCGAGTATTCACATAGAATACTTAATATGAATGAAATTAAATTTGTACAATTCGCTTGTGAAAACACTTAATAACAATGAAAGTTGTCCAAGCCCACCCGCAACTTACTTATTCTTTTGCAAGGATGAGTGAGTATGGATGCTGGCCCATGAGCTGTTTGTAGAGTTTGCATTAATTTTGTTAAGACATATGAATGCTGACCTTTATGACCATTATTATGATCACAACTACTATGGATATGTTGCTTTATCTGTCTTCAAATATTTTGAAAATATGTATTACTAGGGGGCTGCTCGCTTCCCTCGCTAACCCCCCCGGCATGTGCTATACGCCAGCCAGTTCGCGTCTCTGCCACCCGTTTATGTGGATTTCACTTTCACCAAACAACAAATCTTTTAATTATCTCCAACCTGCTCTGCATGTGTATCGCACCAACATTTTTGAATTCTTTACGACGTTCTACTTTGTCATCTACACTTTGTCTTTTATTTCTGGCCCCGGGTGTGGTTAAATCATTTGGCACAAAGTCTCATCTCATGGGACGTGAAAGTATCTCTCTGAAAAAGTCACGTCTTGTCCCAGGATTTTTTTTATTATAATAGAAAAATGTATTATGAATTACATATTGTTTCATTCTTTGAATAAACTGCTTTATTTAATTGTTTTCTGTTTTATTTACTGTATACCTCTTATATACTTATTTAATTACAATTCTTCATTGGTATTCACTTTTATATACTATCTATCTATCTATACAACCCCATGAAGTCTTGGTCCAGGAACCTTTTATCATCTCTGTGTACAATACAAGACAATGATGTAACTGCCTCATTCACATTTTTCTAGTCACTTCTACTACATGTGACTTAGGAACATCACCTACCCCTTGTGCTAGTGTACTGCAACCTGCTTTTTTTGTGTCTTAATTTTTTGTTTTTGTTTCAGATGAATGTTCATGCGTTTTTTTAAAGCTTACTTTTGTTAGTCATATTTCTACTAGTCATTTTCTAGAATGTAATTATAAATATACTTTGATATATTTTGCATAAATGTTTGGTTTAATTTACATTGTTCAACCAATTATTTTATAATTATACATACTGATGTACTGAACACTTAATTATCAATTTAAAGTTTGGATTCTACTTATTTGCTCTTAACTTATGATTTTTAATAGGATACATGTTTTGTGTATGATGGTGACATTAAATATGGCTGACTATAAACTGGTACAACATGAGTGACTGGGCCTTTTGATAGACTGGTGCACAGTCTAGGAGCCTCATGCATAACGCTGTGCGTAGAATTCACACTAAAACATGGTGTAAGGACAAAAGCGGAAATGTTCGTACGCACAAAAAAATCCAGATGCATAAATCTGTGCGTTCATCAACTTCTCTTTCCAATCAGCTGCTATAGAGCTGTGATTCCCCACTCAGATACATTGATATAAATACTCTGAGTGGTGCAGTGAGAGTAATATGGAAAAATATGATTTGCTGTGGCGACCCCTAATGGTAGCAGCTGAAAGAAGAAGGTGGAGTGAGAGTAACAATACTAAAGCAGCTATGGTATTTGGAATAGTTTGGCTATTCCGTGGATCATTATATTGTTACAAGTTAATTACAATCAGATGCCTTAAACTAATAAACAATATGTGGTTAATTTCAGTGTATATGATAAAGCCGCGTCAGGGATGTGAATCTAAAAAAGAAAGGGAAACCACACTGGAACAATAGCACTGCTTTGATGCTGGGTGCCACCAGTCTGCAAAACCGAGCGGAGAACTTGCGTACGCCAAGCATTTAGCTAGCATGAATATGTGCATGGCCATACACCAAGTGTAGGTTTTATACATCGTGATTTGAGCATGGAAACGGGAGTACGCAACATTTTTGTGCGTACGAACGTTTATACATGAGGCCCCAGGACTGGATCCTTCCTTACACCCAAAAATGATGCGATGGCTCCAACCCCTGTAAACCTTCTCTGGGTTAAGAGAATTCAACAATGATTAGAAGTAAAAACTGAGAAGCATATTATCCTTTCCAATTTCTTTAGATGATCCATTTAATTTTCTGTCACTTACCCTCTAGTAATGGTGGCTCATCCTCAAAGCTGCTCCCATATACCGACTGAGGGCTTGTTGGAGTGTATGTTTGAGTTGGTTGATAGATTTGACCAGTATATGGTTGTTGGGGCGGCATCATTCCTGGACTTACAAATCCACCAGGCTGGGAATAGTCATAATTTCCATATTGCCTGAAGCAACGATAAATGAAAGATAATGTAATCTAACTTAAGAACAGAGCATGTGTTATGCATAGAAACAAAAAACAAGATTAATTTTTTTTTAAAAGCATGTTAGTTAAATAATGGCTTGGCCACATTTGGTAAAACACGTATTAACCAATTAATGAGGTCAGTATTCTAGGCTTGCTAAGGTGGAATTACAGACTACTTTTGTTTAAGTTTCTTTCAATTATACACTCCCTGAACAAATCATTAGGAATACTATACTAATACTAGGTAGGCCTTCCTTTTCCTCTAATAACAGCCTCAATTCTTCATGGAATGGATTCCACAAAATGAAATCATCTTGAAAATTTTCCTTTGACGTTCGGGTCCATGTTGACAACACTAAACCTCGCAATTTCTGCAGATTTGTCAGCTGAACATTTATGCTGTGAATCTCCTGTTCCACCATATCCCGGAGGTGGCCCATTGGATTCAGATCTGGTGACTGAGAAGACCACTGAAGAACACTAAAATCACTGTCAAATTCATTAAACTGGTTTCAGACAACCATTGCTTTGTGACAATAGTGCATCATCATGCTGGAAGTAGCCATTAGAAGTGATGCATGTGTTCAGCAATAAAACCCAAATAGGCTGTGCAATTCAAGTAATGATTGACATTAATGGGCCAGAAAGTGTGCCAATAAAACATTCCCCACATCATTACACCACCACCCAACTGCTGATACAAGGGAAGTTGGATGTGTGGATTCATGCTGTTGGTGACAAATTTTGACCTTGTCATCTGTGTGACATCTGCGGAAATTAAGATTCATTAAACCAGGATAGGTTCTTCTAGTCTTTAATTGTCCAGTTTTGGTAAACCTGTGCCCACTGCAGCTTCAGCTTTCTTTTCTTGACTGGAATCCTACATAGTCTTCTGCTGTTGTAGCTCTTCCACTTTAAGGTTCGACATGTTGTGCATTCTGTAATGTCTTTCTACTCCCTATAGATGTACAGAGTAGTTATCAGATTTATCAATGCCTTCCTGTCAGCTGAAACCAGTCTGGCCATTCTCCTCTGACCTCTCTTGTCAACAAGTCGTTTCCGTCTACAGAACTGCCGCTCATTTGATGCCTTCCTGGTTTTTTTTTGGTTTTTTTGCACCATTCTGAATAAACTCTAGAGACTGCGGAGACTGTTTTTCTAATAATCTTCTCAGTGAGTGTATATTTCACCATTATACAAACTTACACATACCAAAATACAAATTTAAAACATCATTTTTAAAAAACAGAAGAAGAATTACACAATATTAACATAAAAAAGCCGACTATAAGGTCCAAAAAATAATAAAGCACTGTTAGAGAGATGTTTCAAAAAAGACTGGGTGTAAAATGAAACATGCACACCAAGATGCAAAACTAAGTTTTAACTTTACGCACCATTCTCAGTGCAAGTTAATCATTATTTTTTTTAACCGTAGGTCCCTTTAATTTGCATCATCTTAAATACACAAAGTACTAAAAAATAAGCATCAGACAAAAAAAGATCAACATTTGCAGTGTTATGTTCTGCTACAAACAATACTCTGAACCAGTCATTACTTTGCCACTAGATACTATCGTAGTAATAAACTACCTCTGAAAAGTTCACTTTGCAGTTTTCTCTCGATAGAGATTTATGAATGGATAAGCATAGCAAAACATCTTTTGCATTATTTCCTGCACATGGAACATACAACTGAAAATCATTGCAGTTTCAGCCTGCGACATAACTTAAATAACAAATATATTTAAGGATATTTTATACACCCACCTATTGTATGGATCAGCTGGGTTGCTATATGCTTGTGCTTGATCATCAATGCTGTATGATGTTTGGTAAAAATCTGTGTTGAAGCTGTCAAACCCCGACATTTCAAACTGCCTGCAAAGGAAATGACTTTTTACTAAAAGCACCGATGAGAAAAACTAGTTCAAGCAATGATTTACATATTTACTAGTGCATTATAAGGCACAGAGATACGCTAGTTTAAAATGCAATTTTACCTTTAAATTTTAGAAGTACACAAATACTCAAAACTACACTAAAAATGCTTAAAATCCAAATGCTAAGAGTGGTTATTGTACTTGTTCCAGGCTTAACATACCTTTGTTTGCAAGGCACTTAGTAGTCAGTGCACGTTTCTACTTTTCTTGAAGCCTTCTCAAATGAAACACCTTATAAAAAAAAAACTATTGTCGTATCTGTTTTATAACCTGGAACATATTCATAAAACACACACACAAAACTGATCACTTATCATATCATATGCACAGGAGTACTTGCACCTTTGAATATATGTGTGCATTCTGAACTATAAAATAAAAACTTCCCAGCAGTCAGATTGGTTAAGCTTCAGAAATACCCCCAAACACTAAAGCAATGTGATTTAAGAAGCTTACTCTCCCAAGCAAGGCAATGTTTATAACATTAATAAGTGATTTCTCACATTATAATTGCTTTGTTCCATAACTGAAAGAGGCTTTGTTTATACTTGCTGCAGAAATTTCTACTGGGAACGCTGTCAATGCTGTTTTTTTTTTTTTTTACTTCAGGTGTAAAGCAGTCATTGTTTTTCATTTCCCCAGCCTCTCACCAATAAAAGTGGAGGTTTTCTTTATGGCTTTTTTCATACTTCTGAAAGTATTTTTCAAAGGGTTTTTCTGATCACTCCAACAGAAATAACAGCTTATTAAGAAGGTGGATTGTGTTCTGGGATTAGCCTCAATTTTCTAGAAGTAGGAACCAAAAGGATGGAGGTTGAATAAGCTGCTGATTGTCATGACCAATGTTTCACAACCTCTGTGAGACTCCCTGATCAATCCGAATGATACCAGCACCACAAAACGAATTGCACCTCGCTGGTGTGGAGAACGCTGACAGTAGTCTTTCTTATTATTGACCTTGTACTACCACACATTACGATCCTCTGGATTGAATATATTCATCTTCCATTTTAACATACTAATTTCAAGTAGATCATAAACATATTTTCATGTCTGGCCATTTCATCTTCAGTGTATTTTGAATAGTTATTGTTGTAGAATAATACAACACTACACGTTTTCGACTGAAATCAATAAATTATCTGCTAGCTTATGCCTGACTCAATTCAGTTCAATTAACTAGTTGTACACTGCCTTTCAATGACGTTATTAAACCAGGCACCGTGTATACATAAACATACAAATTACGTCACACTTAGCAAGATATAGGACATTAATGCGATTACTACTTCTTATATTTGCAAACCTATACAAACGAAACAAACTTTTCTCAAACCGTGTAATGGCCATATTTACACAATTTTTTTCATGTTGTCTCTGCATGCATTATTTGTGACAGCATCGCAGATTTCTTGTTTTACAATGGAAAAAGTATCTTCA
The DNA here is from genome assembly GCF_900747795.2 of Erpetoichthys calabaricus. NCBI lineage: Eukaryota > Metazoa > Chordata > Cladistia > Polypteriformes > Polypteridae > Erpetoichthys > Erpetoichthys calabaricus. The sequence goes on from NC_041404.2 coordinate 20,096,706, forward strand.
GTTACCGTTTCGAAATCAGTTATATTAGAACATTGAAATACGTTTTACAGAGTCACCAATTCCCCTCCGATTAGCAATCCTGTGTACAGTATATATGATATTAATCAGAAGAAAGTACAATGCGCGCACACACACACATCAGCACCAATAAAACATAAGAGCCCATTTATATAATATGCGCTGCTCACTCTTAAAACTTCTCTTGGAGGGATAAAGTCATGATTTTCTACTAAATAGTTTAAGGCACTATGACGTCAAATGCGGAATTACCCAAAGCTTGTCAACTCACTTGATTTCTGTACAGAACTGAAAAAATGGCCTTCTGGAATCAGCTGCACATACACCACGACTCTGCAGCTTTTACCAAACGAGCGTTTGCTTTCTGAGAAAAATGAGTTGACACTACAAAAACGGTGGCCACATTCTGCCCTTTGCTAGCTGCAAGTTGTAAAAATGCCAGCTCCGTTGCGCTCACCCTTCCAGACGGTGCCACTCTCTACTTCTGCCACTGAAGCATAAGTCCAACTCTGCAGCGACGTGTCAAGCCCCCTCTTCGCCTCTTCTTCCGGGTCTTTACAGCGACACAGGAACCGGAAGTACCAGGATGTGGTTACTGTGGAAACAGAGTCATCTGCAGGCGGGCGAAGTGTTACGTTGTAGCTGAGCCGCACCGAAAGGTTGATTTATTCATTTGTTGACACACCGGCACTGTTAGTTTGGGGTCGTATAACGACAATCGACACATACCTCGAAAATAATGAATCTTTGTTACTTTTTCTAAACAAAACTGAAATCAACTTTGGTCCTTTATACAATAGTTTTAAATTCTTGCATGCTTGCTGTTTCTCTTTCATTGTAGCAAAACATAACAAAATAAAGCACTGTTTTATTCATTCACGCAGCAAAAGTATTTACATTTGAGGATAAAATGAAGGCAATTACAGTTATCTTAAAATAAGAGAAGTGCTCATTGATTGCAAAGGAAAAAAAGGTCAGCATTAGTGTAGTACATTTTGAACAGCTTCTGCCTACCGGTAATAAGGTCGCTCAATTGTCATATATGATAAACTGTATGCAATCAAAAGTCGGATTAAGTGGCACATCTTCTGCAGTTCTACATATTTACGGTAACACGACTTACTCTGTGGTTTAGCGCTGTCGCAGTAAGCCCCAGAGGTGTGGACTAGCAGCGGGCCAACACTGGGGGGATAACAGGGAACAAAGGTGCATACTGTTAGACCTCTTCGTGAGCAGGTTTAACGGACTTAATAAAATGAGCGATGTTACAAAATGAATCCCGCCTCCATCAGGCAGACGGTTATAGATATGAAAAAGCACAAATGTGCAATTTAAAAAACATCAAAAATTTATATTTGAACTGAAATACAGTATGATACAGAACAAATATATTTAACTCAGTGCCACAAAAAGAGACAAGCGGTGCATGGAAATATTTATATTGCGTAATACAAGTAGAAATATACAGATGAATATACATTTAACCATCAAACTTAGTAACAAGACACAGAGTTGGTGGCCCTAATTATAAAACCACTCTGTTGCAGTTTCTTCCATGCTGTATTCCTTCAGTGTCATGGAGGTATCTTTGTGAGTGTTCTCCAGATCTGATATGTGATCTCTCACAATATATATTTTATAGATGTTGTGTTTTACTGTGAAGATTGCACTACCATGAGACATTATTTCCTAATATTGTCCCACCTCCAACTAGATTTTTTATATGCTTTGGAGCTTTGGAATAATTTAAAAATTGGGAACTGCTGGACACGTAATTAATGACAAGTATCATCTCTTCTGTATTATGTAGGTAATTGAGAAAATGAGATACAACAAGACCAGATTAAGACCCCTGCCAGTCTCAGGATGTCCCACACATATACTTATACACTATAAACATCACATATAAAAAATAAAACAGGCTGGGAGGTGGTCCCCTTTGGAGATCTCAGCACAAGGTGAGTTGGGGCTATATAACATATAAGTAACCGCGTACGGGTGATGTGTAAAACAGACTGGCATTTTCCCTTTTGCTATGCCAGGAAAACAAGTCCTGGCTTAAAAAGCTACTGCCAGTCACTTTTAATATTAGCTTCTTCTTGTTTGACTCTTTTCTTTTGGAATGCAGCTGTTGTCTTATCTCATAAAATGATAAAATGACATCACATAGTGGTCTTATATGTCATCTCCAGACAGAGGAGCAGTTTCAGTGACAGACTGCTGTCACTGTCCTGCTCCACTGACAGACTGAGAAGATCATTCCTCCCCCAAACTATGCGACTCTTCAATTCCACCAGAGGGGGTAAACGTTGAACATTATTCAAGTTATTGTCTGTTTTTTTATCTGCATTTTTTATTACTCTTTAATTTAATATTTTTGCTGCTGGAATATGTGAATTTCCCCCTGGGATTAATAAAGTATCTATCTATCTATCTATCTATCTATCTATCTATCTATCTATCTATCTATCTATCTATCTATCTATCTATCTATCTATCTATCTATAGTGTTGCTATTTAAACATTTGGCTTAAACAAAGAGCCATAACTCAAAGACTGGCAACTTTGATGGGTAACACTTTGCTCCAATAGTCAACCAAAATCAGTGGGCTTACATGTGCCCAAGAAACCAATGGTAAAACTCTATTCTTTCTGTTCCATCAAATCTTCTCTGATCTCGTCAAGCTCAGTTCTGTCAAAGTAGCCTTAAACTCTGCTGCCCAAAGCTGGACCCCTTAGCCTATAGAGTGATTTTTTTTATTTAATTTGCCATATACAATTTCTTGTCTTTTACTTAGAAGGCAATCTGGTATAGATAGATAGATAGATAGATAGATAGATAGATAGATAGATAGATAGATAGATAGATAGATAGATAGATAGATACTTTATTAATCCCAAGGGGAAATTCACATACTCCAGCAGCAGCATACTGATACAAAAAACAATATTAAATTAAAGAGTAATAAAAATGCAGGTAAAAACAGACAATAACTTTGAATAATGTTAACATTTACCCCCCGGGTGGAATTGAAGAGTCGCATAGTTTGGGGGAGGAACGATCTCCTCAGTCTGTCAGTGGAGCAGAACAGTGACAGCAGTCTGTCGCTGAAGCTGCTCCTCTGTTTGGAGATGACACTGTTTAGTGGATGTAGTGTATTCTCCAGAATTGATAGGAGCCTGCTAAGCACCTGTCGCTCCGCCACAGATGTCAAACTGTCCAGTTCCATGCCTACAATAGAGCCTGCCTTGCTCACCAGTTTGTCCAGGCGTGAGGCGTCCTTCTTCTTTATGCTGCCTCCCCAGCACACCACTGCGTAGAAGAGGGCACTCGCCACAACCGTCTGATAGAACATCTGCAGCATCTTATTGCAGATGTTGAAGGACGTCAGTCTTCTAAGGAAGTATGGACTGGAAGAGTAGAAGACTTCTCTGTACTGGAGTTGGATGAGGGGTTATGAGTCCAAATCTTGCAAAAGAAAGCAAATGCTTGAGCAAGAGAGAGACCTACAGTATGTAAAAGCCATGTGTTGACCTTGCTAATAACAGGAGGTGCCTGACCATCAGCCACCCAGCAGGTGTAACTTTAGTTTCAACTAAGGACACTGTATGTAAAAACCTTGAAAAGAAAATTGCAATATCACCCACAAGCAGGAGGTGCGTCCAAGGTGAAGTAAAAGAGCTGTTGAACAAAGAAAGCACATTTTAAACTTCCTTCATGTGTGCTGAAGAAAGTTGACCAGGAAAGGAACAAAGAGCTCAGCCATCTTAACCATATGTATTTAAAGATCAGAATTCACCATTTGTGTGCCTTTTTCTGTAGGAGGGGAAAAGTTCAACTACGCTATCTCTCTCTCTTTTATATATATATATATATATATATATATATATATATATATATATATATATATATATATATATATACTGTGGGATATGGCTGGCCATTCATCCCGGCCAATACCCCAGGCCGCCAGGTGGAGCCCTCCCTGTAGCGTGGAAGTGCCCTGAATGCCAGTAGGGAATTATGGACAATGGAGTGTTTATTCACAACCCTGCTGGATACTATGGGGGCTGCCAGAGGACGCTGCAGGGAGGAGTAAGGATTATTTTCCCTACACCCCGGAAGTACGTCCCAGTCACATGGACAGAAGAAATGACATGCTTCCGGGATGAAAAAGAAGAGTTTTGATCTGACCCGGAAGTGCTAGGAAGTCATATGGACTGAGGGTATAGAAGCACTTCCAGGTCAAGCACTATAAAGGACTCTGGGAAATCCCAGACAAATGAGCTGAGTTGGGAGGCAAGGTGGCTAAGCGTCTGGGTGTGGAGGATTGTGATTTTGATTATTATTCAGTATTGTGGAGTGGAGGGTGCTTTGTGCACAGTATTATTATAATAAAGATAATAATTGGACTTTTATCTGATGTCTGACGTATTGTCCGAGGGTTCAAGGGAGCGATAGCGCCCCCTATCCGTCACTATATATATATATATATATATATATATATATATATATACACACACTAGGGGGCTTCTGGATACACACTTTTAAGATTTTTTTTTCTTTGAATTGTTGCTATTTAATTAGTTTCACTTTTATTTCAGAACTTCTGTAAAAACAATATTTGGAATCTTTGGAGTCCCAATATGCTGAATCTTTTAAATGAGGTCAGTGAGACATGTTTAATGACTTTGTACCATAATTCAGGATAGGTTTCCCTGTTTGGAATTTTAGCACAGACAAAACGATTTACATCATCAGCAGTTAATAATTTTTTTTGCAAAGTAACCAATAAATGCATGTGAGGTAATCCCCGTTTTTGAAATTCTCTGACTTAAACTTCAAAGCCTTACAATATTTACATACTTCTGACATATCACCTATGTCCATTTATTCGATCTGTATTTGCCTTTTCGTTATTTCTCCAAGTAATAATTTCTCTTTTTTTGCGCTAATGCGATGTTTACTGTCTTTGTTTTGACACTGTCGTTTTTTTCTGCTGTGCTGTGTTTCGCACCTATGTTTTTTTTTCAGTCTTTTGAATTCCAGTTTTCATTATCTCTAACCTGCTCTGCATGTGTTTGGCCCCTTGTTTTTTAACCCCTTTATGATGTTTTACTTTGTTTTCTACTTTGACTTTTATTTCTGACCTTGCTTTGTCCTGCTTTTTTTTCAATGACACCTTGTCTGTGGTGATTATTTTCCCTTTTTCGAGTAATAATTTCCATTTGTTTGCGCTATTGGTATCTTTACTTTCTTTTTTTTTATACTTTCTAATTTTCCTACTTTCATATTCTTCAACGTTCTCCACATGTTTATCATGCCAATGTTTTTTTTGAGCCTTTCGAATTCCACAGCTTTCATAATCTCTAACCTGCTCTGCATGTGTATAGCGCCAACATTTGTGAATGTCTTTATGAAGTTCTACTTTGTCTTTTACTCTTTGTCTTTTAATTCTGAGCCCGATTGGACGTCCATCCATCCATCCATTTTCCAACCCACTGAATCCGAACACAGGGTCACGGGGGTCTGCTGGAGCCAATCCCAGCCAACACAGGGCACAAGGCAGGAACCAATCCCGGGCAGGGTGCCAACCCACCGCAGGACAGCCCGATTGGACGTTCTCTTTTTCAATTCCACTTGTTCCAGGCTGATTATTACTTTCCTTATTTTCTGAATTTGCACCTAGATTATTCTTTTTCTTTTTTGCTCTTTTTTCTCTCCAATGCTTTTGAGTCTGTTTTCTCCACGCTGCTTTCTTCTTCGCTTAGTTGTCGACATTTCATTTATAACGTATTGTCCTTATACGCTTTATATGCGCTGAGACCCTGGATCTGTGTGTGCTCAAATCCTTTAGATGACTGAATGTTTTGCTGCCCGCTGTCTTATATGATATTGGTTGTAAGTAGGGCGTGTCTTGCAAGAATCTCATGTTCTACATCATCGCAAGACAGTCCTGGGTCACTCTCTTGGCACAAAGTCTCATGTTTAAGGTCCCCGCGAGACTCTCCGTGGCCATTCTCTTTTGTCTCACGGGTCTTTTAAGTGTCTTCCGTGATCTTAACGTGAAGACCACGTCTCGTCTCCTGTCTTTCTCTCCCAGGATTTTTTTTTATAATATATATATATATATATATATATATATATATATATTGTGAAAGGGTGCTTCCCGGACACAGACAGGCAGACACGTTTACAGCCATCACCACACGTTTATTTTACACTTTACTATTATTTACAAAGTCCTTAGTGCACCTCACCAAACCCTCCCACAGTCTGCTAAAGTCTTGGCTCCTTCAGCCTTCTCTCTCTTCTTCACACAACACACTCGGGCCTCTCCTCGCCCGCTCTGCACCGGCCTTGTCCACCTCCTACCCGACTCCAGCCTTGATTGCAGGGCGGCGGCTCCTTAAGTAGGTGGCTGATTGCAGGCCGCACCCAGCCACCTGCGACATAACTCCCCCGTTAGCTGAGACCTCCAGGGACCAGCGGACCGTTCTGCGAGGACGTGAACCCCTCGGCGGCAAGCCGACACTCCGTAGCCTAGGGCCTGATCCTAAAAATAAAACAGAAAAACAAGGGGCGGGGACGTTGCCCTGACGCAGCCCCTCGGCTCGTCTTCTCAGTTGGGCCAACGCTCTCCGCTCTGATTGGCACCCCGATGCTCTCTTTTTCAGCCTCCCAGCCCGAGCAGTCTGTGCTCCCCGCCACGGGACCACCAGTGGGATCACGCTCCGTTTCCACCTCTCAGCCAACGGGTATTTCCTCTGCCTCCGCAGAGGACGGCCCTTTGAAGTACGTGTGCACTCAGCAGCACGTCTTCCCTTATCGGAGGAACTGGCTTCCCCAAGCCGCTTCCTCCATTTACTTTGGGATGCCGCGACGGTTCGGATCTGCCCATTGTATGAGGGCAGACCCAGCCCCGCTGGCGTCCGGAGCTTCACGGGGTCGGTCTCCCATACCTTCCCCGCTTTCTATATATATATATATACTGATCAGTTACAATATTAAAACCAAATGCCTAATATTATGTAGGTTCCCCTCAAGCTGCCAAACCAGCTCTAACCCGTTATGGCATGGAGTCCACAAAAGGAAGGTGTCCTGTGGTATCTGGCACCAAGATGTTAACAGCAGGTCCTTTAAGTCCTATTAGTTGCATGGTGGGGCATCCATGGATCCAACTTCTTTTTCCAGCACAGCCTACAGATCTTGATGGTATTGAGAGCTGGGAGAATTTGGAGGCCAAGTCAATACCCTGAACTCTTTGTCATGCTGAGCAAACCAAAGAGAAACACGAAACCAAAGCAAGAGTAGGTGTAATTTGTTAAACTTGGCATTGATCTTGTTCCGTTGTTCACTAAGGCAGCATTTAGACCTCAGGATCATCTCCTCTTAGTACTGTACTATGTAGTCTCATCTTGATCTGCTGCTAGTGCTAGTACAATACTATCACATACTTCCATGGACCAATTTCCCAGAATAAGCCACTGCCACTGCTACCAAATAAGCACAGCACTAAAGCATGTAGATTCTTTACTTCTTTCTATTTGCATCAACTGTCGCATGGTTAGCGACCTTTGATATCATCCCACCACCCCTATAAAAGTTGGTGACATGCATTAAGATATGTCCAACCTTAACTGTTAATTCATCATTACATATACATTATTGAAGGAAGTCTGTGTGGTTTTGACATATAAAAGAAGTTTTTGACTTAGTTTTTTTAAACATTTTGGTATTTATTATTAGGCATTTAGCTATTTGTTAATGAACTGCCTGTTCTCTGATCACTGTAAATTGACCCATTTTCAATCATTTTTACCCAGTTGTTAACTGTTTAAAGTTGTTGTTCAAGCTGTTGTGACTTACTTTATCCAAGTAATCATTACAGTTTCTTTCTAACCACATTTTGCGTCAGATCAGTGTAGTCTAACCTCTGCCCACCTATTAATCTCCAAGGAAGCAGTTTTGTTACAGTCCAGGGAGACATTGTCATGTTTTATTCCTGATTAACTAACTACTATTTAGTGGTTCAGTGCTTCTGGTTTCTCTGTGTATCTGCTGACCATTATCCTAAAAGGGAGTAGGATTGTTTCTGTTGTGTCTCTACTGCTTTTGTACATGTCTCACAACAAACATCTTTTCTGTGTGTCTGTACAGATGACCTACCCATTTTGAGCAGGCGCTGCTTTGCTTATCTCAATTGTGTAGTCTGCCAATGAAAACCTTTAAGAGCCAACCAGGTCCAATTATGTGATGACTGCTTTGTTTCCTGTCTGCCTGTTAACTTTCACTGCTGTAACCCTGATATTTTATGCTTTTGCATTTAGCTAGTCAGATTTTGTTGCGTGTCATTCAATGGCTGGTCAAGATAGGCATGTAAGTTTAGAAAAATGTTCTGCCATGTTTGTTTACCCTTTTTGTTTATTGTAATTTTTTTTCTGAACATGTGAATCTGTGATCTGAGACAGTTACCTTTTGGAAGATAAAAGCCACCATCTATAAAAATAGACTTCTAGCCTCCATGATCCTCTGAAAACAGTAAGAGACTGATTAAAAAATAGGCAGGATATTACTGTACAATAGAGCGCTCCCTTGTAATTCTGCAAATACACAATGCAAATATTGGAAGAAGGACTTTAAGTATTTAATTATATTATTAAGTAAGCAGTGGAACTCCTGAACCAATAAATGTATGGAAAGTTGCAGTTGCATTAAACAATCGGAATGCTATGATCTTAAAGTCAAAAAATCCTAAGAAAGATGTCAATGTGCTCATTTACTTATTTATTTTATTCCACTTTTTTTCTTCAAAGAATATGGCTCTCTACTACATTAAACTTTGTTTAATGAGCTATAAAAAATACAGTCTGGTTTAGAGGTTTTTGACTTCATAAGACTCATGACTATTTTCCCTTTTCACATTATTAATTCTTTCTGCTAGTGAAATAGACCCTATCTGCCTGTGGATCTCCTTTTAAAAAGGCTAAAAAGAAAAAAATATTCTTCTCACTCTTTCTCATCTAAAAGATGTTTTTTTAGATCACGTTTAGGTCAGGTTTGGAAATATTATGTTATTTTTACACCCTGCATTACACAAACCTGCAATTATGTTAAATATATTCCAAAAATGGACAAATCATTTCCTGATGTTTTTTTATTTTGACTTTCAAAGTAAATCTTATCATTTAGTAACAGGATGTACTGAAAGTGCCCTCTGTATACACATCAAGACCTTAAGAACAAACGAGAGGAGACCATTCAGTCCATCAAGCCTGTTTGTTTAGTTAATGCCCTAAGCTGTCCCAATATCTCATCCAGACATGTCTTAAAGCTTGTCCAGGTTTCTGCTACATGTCTCGGTAGTTTGTTCTAGAGCCCCACAGCTCTTTACTCAAAAGGTTTGCTTCCTGGCTTCACTTTTAAATGCACGTCCCCTTTATTTCCACTGATGTTCTTGAGTACGTTATTCACTGTTAAGCTGAAGGAATGTTGCTGAATCTACTTTTATCAATGCCTTGCAAGCAAGAATGTTCCAAACTCATTAACAAAATGTCCAAAGCATCAATTTGGTATGGCAAACTTCGTTATTTACAAACATTTACAAATTTGTGATATGTTTGGAAATTTGGGATTTCCAGGAAAAATAAATGTTTTACATCATTTTAAATTAGTATGGAATAATTAGCTCAATTACAGACATTCATACATTATTAGTTTTTTTCACATTCCAAACTCACTTATTCTTGTTCAGGTTCAGACATCTTTTTAGTACAAGGCACAAAAGCAACAAAAATAGGCCAGAGATGTCAGTTTATCACCAGGTCTAAAAGCATCAAAAAGGGCCAGGGATGTCAGTCCATCACATGGCAAATTCATTCACAAGCTGACTCTCTGGCTGCCTTTAGATTTTAAAATGAGCTTACCCTCTATGTTTTGGAATACAGGTGGCAACTGGAGCACCTGGGCAAAATGCATGCGGATTTGGAGAAAACTAAATACAAATAATGAAAGGGAGTGGATTTACATGTAGGAGTGTGAACCTATACTAATCACTACACCAGAGTACTGCTATCATATAAATATAGTTTACAAATATTATGTTTATACTAGATAGTAACGGTGCACTGCACGATAACGTGTAGTGAATACACTTGACTTGACCATACTCTGTTGACCCTTGACCTCTGTTGACCATATATGTGTATAATGATTTAAGATATGAAGAGGTAGGGGAAGTGATGGCGATGGTGGTAGTGATGAGAATAGTGCCCATATGCATGTGCCGCATGACTACCCTGCTGCGTGCTGCCATGAGTTGATTCTACAATAAAATAAAATAAAAAAAGAGTAATAATTTCAAAACTCTTCGCTTTTTATTTAAAGCTGTAGTGCAGAGTCTCTGCATAGTATATGTGTACCAAATTTCAGGCTGCAGGTTATTTGATTTTTGATCTTGACCTTCCTGCATTGACCTTTGACCTTGGAGGTCAATCATCGCCCCGAAAGTGGATAGTAGACATCACGTAGTATATGTGTACCAAATTTCAGGTCAATAGGTCAAACGGTTTGCGAGCTACAGGTGATTTAAAATCCTCGACAGACAAACGAACAGCCACAGTAGCATATTATATAAGAAGATACATGGTGAATGCTGCTTTATTAGAACCTCCTGTCCTTCCCTTGTCACTGACCTGAAAGACAGTGCAAATGTCACACGTGTAGAAAATACTTAAACACAGAAACAGGCAAACCATGCTGTGTATGTACAATTTAGAGGAAGAATGAGTAGAGCATATAAAGTGGCATACATCCCTAAATGTATTAGGAATGCCAACCTTGCTTTTTATTGATAAAATGGTCCAAATGATCCTGGCATATCTCTGCCATATCAATAATGCATTTTACCAGTTTTTCTTAATAAAATTAAAATTAACTATGAAACAAATATATAATTAGCTGGCTATATCTGCAGATTATGTGCAAATAGGCTGAAGGGAAGATAATGTACAACCAGCAGAATCAACTGTACAGAAAACAGACTTAGGTAGATTTGTGGCAGATAAGATTTAATGCAACTAAATGCATCCAGACATAGAAACATAAGAAGAAGATAAGAAACTTCACCAATTAGAGGAGAACATTCAGTCCATCAAGCTTATTTGTTTAGCTAATAGCTAAGCTGTCCGAATATCTCAAAACCTTTGCTGCTTCAAAGAGAGAGTGTTCAGTAAGCTTTAGGCTTTTATTTTCTGGGGTGCTCCATGCCCCATAGGTTACATTATAAAACACCAGGACCAACTATGTATTTTTTAAATTTATGAAACATGCCCAACTTTAAAACTAATTTTTTGAGGCCAAGGAGAAATTCTAAAAAATCCAAAACAAAAGCCTGACAGCAGTGATGAGGCCTTGCCTGAAGTACTGTGTGCAGTTTTGTTCTCCATTTTGCAAGACAGACATAGCAGCACTTGAAAAAGACCAGAGAAGTGCAACTAGGCTGATTTCAAGAATGCAAGGTATGAGCTGAGAGGAAGGATTGAAAAAGCTGGAACATTTCATATTTAAGCCTTGCCTTTCCTGTGCTTTAGTTTATTGTTGTTTTTGTTATTTAATGCTTGTTCTTTGTTCACATTTTAATTTATATTTTAAATTTTGCACAGATCCCTTGCCTTCTATATTTTTCTTTTCTGTTATGAGACAAATGAGAGATTCCCCTCAGGTATAGTATTAAGTAAAAAATGTATTTAAGTATTTAAACTCCATCTCATCTACTGTAGACTGCAGTGACAATCAGTATACATATTACTGGTCATGTGACATACTGTGCCATTGCAACCTACCAACCATCTGTATAAGATAGTAGCAAAATTCTTACATGCGTTTTTTGTTTATCATTTTGGCATTCAGGGCTTTGCTCTCCTAATTTTGACTTTGAATTTAGTTAGTGTTTGAGTATCTTTGACTTGAGACTCTTGCTAGTTTTTGACTCTCTCTCTCCTCTCTCTTCCTTGGTCCTTAAACTTTAAAACTTTAGATTTTTGTTCCACAAAGGGCAGAACAAAAATAAACATTGTTGGTTAAAGAGAACAGGTTTGGGGTAACCACCCTGTATACTTGGAAATAAATACTTTGCAAGAGAAAAACAGGTCTTTACAGACTGGAGTCCAAAACAGAACTGTTTGATATAACAAAGACAGCATTTATGTAGGGAACAGGAGGAAGTGATGTTGGTATGACCAGAACCAGAAGTGATATCAATGTGACTGGAACCATAGACATAGAATTACTAGACGCCTCATGACCAGCAGCATCGTACGTCAATGTCGCCACCATATTGTGAGTGGCACTGCTGTGGAGTGAAGTAATGGATAAAGATGCCTGCTTGGCATTGTACAAACCGCTGTACGCTCCAGACCAGATCACAGAGATTACATTTCATAGGTAAAGTCTGAACAATTGTTTTGGTTATATTTGGCCATTAGAAAATCCCATTTTATAATCTTAACTTTAGCTCCATCCATCCATCCATTGTCTCCCGCTTATCCGAGGTCGGGTCGCGGGGGCAGCAGCTTGAGCAGAGATGCCCAGACTTCCCTCTCCCCGGCCACTTCTTCTAGCTCTTCCGGGAGAATCCCAAGGCGTTCCCAGGCCAGTCGAGAGACATAGTCCCTCCAGCGTGTCCTGGGTCTTCCCCGGGGCCTCCTCCCGGTTGGACGTGCCCGGAACACCTCACCAGGGAGGCGTCCAGGAGGCATCCTGATCAGATGCCCGAGCCACCTCATCTGACTCCTCTCGATGCGGAGGAGCAGCGGCTCTACTCTGAGCCCCTCCCGGATGACTGAGCTTCTCACCCTATCTTTAAGGGAAAGCCCAGACACCCTGCGGAGGAAACTCATTTCAGCCGCTTGTATTCGCGATCTCGTTCTTTCGGTCACTACCCATAGCTCATGACCATAGGTGAGGGTAGGAACATAGATCGACTGGTAAATTGAGAGCTTCGCCTTGCGGCTCAGCTCCTTTTTCACCACGACAGACCGATGCAACGCCCGCATTACTGCGGATGCCGCACCGATCCGCCTGTCGATCTCACGCTCCATTCTTCCCTCACTCGTGAACAAGACCCCGAGATACTTGAACTCCTCCACTTGGGGCAGGATCTCGCTACCAACCCTGAGAGGGCACTCCACCCTTTTCCGGTTGAGGACCATGGTGTCGGATTTGGAGGTGCTGATTCTCATCCCAGCCGCTTCACACTCGGCTGCGAACCGATCCAGAGAGAGCTGAAGATCACGGCCTGATGAAGCAAACAGGGCAACATCATCTGCAAAAAGCAGTGACCCAATCCTGAGCCCACCAAACCGGACCCCCTCAACACCCTGGCTGCGCCTAGAAATTCTGTCCATAAAAGTTATGAACAGAATCGGTGACAAAGGGCAGCCCTGGCGGAGTCCAACTCTCACTGGAAACGGGTTCGACTTACTGCCGGCAATGCGGACCAAGCTCTGGCACTGATCGTACAGGGACTGAACAGCCCTTATCAGGGGGGCCGGTACCCCATACTCTCGGAGTACCCCCCAAAGCTATGCATTTATGTGCTCAAGTGAGCCTCCAAACAACGTTTTGGCTAAACATATTTAGTCACTAACTATGTAGATTGTTGTTAGCTGTTAACATTTCTCAAACTTTGAAAGTTTCCCAAAGAAATCCACCACAGGAAGCAGTGGGAGGTAGCCCTTAGATGGGATTTTGAGAAAGCTGTCCTGTGATGTGTGCCGTGCTAGTTTGGTAACAGATGCTGTACCGGCATCATATGATTAAAGCTACCACTTTAAAAACACAAAGGAGGTCTGATGATTCCTTCTGAGGGTACAGTCAAGGTGATCAAAGTAGCTGAGCATGTTATCTGACAGTCAACATTAGGGCAAGCTATCAGTGTATCTTTGATTAATCATTTTTTTGGGCTTAGATTGGTTCAGATGATGTGTTTTTTCTCAAGGAGCACATTGAGGAAACACAGTTTGAAACTGACAACCATCATTTTATGCTCATGTCTTTAGTTGTGTCTGACTTCCACAAACTAAGGCTGCACCATATTGCCAGACCGAATACTCTCAAATTACAGAATGTCAACACACGGAAAAAGCTATGTAAGACAGTTCTGTTTCATGGATTTTAGATCCTATTCTGTATATATTTAAGTAACCACATTGTGTGTGTGTGTGTGTGTGTGTGTGTGTGTGTGTGTGTGTGAGAGAGAGAGAGAGAGAGAGATTGAGAGAGGAATGAGTGAAATGTTTTCAGAAATTATTAAGCCAATTTGTATACAATAAAATTGTTTATTTTTGTCATTGAGTGTATCATTTCACTGTTAAAAGAAAGACAATCAAAGATAACTGGCAGTAACAGTGCAAAATTCACAAATGGTAGGCCAGTTTGAAAAGATAAGTTTTGTGGGTAGTTGTAAAATGTGTTATTGAATTAAGCTGACGTATATGAGAGGGAAGAGAATTCCAGAGTTGAGGAGCACTATGAGAGACGCTCCAGCTCCCATAGAACAGAGTTTGATGTGCGGTACAGAAAGTAGAGCTGCAGATGAGGATCTGAGTGAGCGAGAGGGAGTGTAAGTTTGTTGGAGATCAGTGAGGTTATGGAGAGCTTTAAATGTTAAGAGCAGTATTTTGTATTGTATTCTGTAGTTAACAGGGAGCCAGTCAAGTTGAGAGAGAATAGGTGTAATATGTTCAGTGGATTTAGAACAGCAGGTTATTATCCTGGCAGCAGAATTTTGAAGAAGTTGTAAGCGATGGATACATTTTTGTGGGATGCCAGATAGAATAGCATTACAGTCATCTATACGTGAGGTGACTCGGGCATTAACCAATACTTGAGTACTGTGTTGCATAAGAACAGGACAAAGTCTAGAAATGTTTCGGAGATGGAAGAAGGCAGTCCGAGAAATGTTACTTATATGGGAGGAATTATTTAATAATAATAATCATTATTATTATTTAATAATTACCATTATTAGTGTATAAATGAATATAAATAATTGCATTTAAACGATTCGCCAAAATCTGTTGTATGTAAATGATACTGTTTTAAACGTTATTGTTTTTTCATCAGAAAACCCGATTTCCACGTTTACCTGTATTAGTTTAAATGGCACTTTTGCCTCTCGCAATAAGGCGTACGTGCTGATGTATCGTGTCGACTGGGCAACACAGTGAATGCGGCGTCTATCTATATATGTCTATGACTGGAACCGGATGTGATGGTCTTGGACTCAGGCAGGATTTCCTTTGGCCGGTCTATAGAGGAAAGAGAGAAAGGGTCAGTGAACACCGCCATCCCCTGTTCTGGCATGTAATTACATCCATTTGAACCTCTTTAGCTGCCTCCCATGTGCACATGTGTGACAACATACAGTAAGCACAATTTTAATTACTTTGATCAAGTTGGAAAAAAATAATTTCTGCTGAATCCTGTTTAAAATGTGAAAGCCCCAAAATATCCCACAAATGCCCACTAGAGGGTGAAATCGCTCCAGAAACCCCAGCTAGTATTACAAAGGGCAATGTAGAATCTTTATAAATGAAAGATTTATTATTATTCAAATGCTCTGTATCTGTAGAACAAAAATTGGCCCCAAGAGGTCCAACGGCACAGAAGACAATGCCGTCAAAAAATGTCTTCCCCCAACCGGCATCTACCTGGTGAAACTCTCTCTTCCTGGAGGTAGGTGTCACCATCCATGTGCCTCAAGTTTTGCCAACCATGTATTCTCATCTGCCTGTGCTCTGTGCGAGTGATGTTGATAGCGTTTTCGGTGTACCATCTCTCTCTACACCACCCACTACCCAGAAGTATGTAACTGCTTCAGTCTCTACTCAAATCAACATGACAAGCGATAAAACCATACCATACCAGTTTCCTTTGCTAGCAATAGTGGAAATATATTTTCATTAATTAAACAATATTGTTGTCAGCTGTCAAGAAGTACATATACCACTGTATGCTGATTATAAACCAATGTCTCCAGAACATGTCAATTTTCAAAGGAAGCAGGCAGTTCTGTATCACAATATTGTATGGAGGAGATACCATTCAAAGTGGTCTGACTGTTTTGCAAGACAAATATCTACGTCCTGTAGAAAGCCATCAACACTAACCTGTAACTGAATTATTCTAAAAATGTACCTTTTTACTCATCACCCTGGTCCCAACAAAGGGTGCCTATTCCCTCTTCATCTATTTACACGTTTTTAGTCTAAGAGAAAAAGAAAACCACCCATTGTACAAAAAATGTTGCCCTCTGACACGTGCAATTTTAATTTTAGTTTTCATATTTTACTCAACTCTTAGTTTCCTTTAACAAATGCTTATTTAGTCATTTTAGTTGGTGTTTTCATTAACTAAAATCGCCTTGATGTGTAACAGTGAAAAGGTTAAAACTTAGTCCCTTGGCATCCAGGACCCAGAACCAGTACTGAGCACTTAGCATCAGGTCTTTGATTTTGGGCTATACAAGAAATTAATTGTTGTTGTTGTTGTTGTCTTTTGAGTCTGACACTAAATAGATGCTCATAATAGGAGAGATTCTATGGTGCAGAATGGTAGAATTCTAAATCTGTGTAAACCCAGTTGTTCAAGTAAAAAGCCCTTTCAGGTACTGAGTGTTATAGTTTGGGTTCATTGAAATTTTCAATCATATCATTCTTAACTTTCTTAAAGCTTTCAGTTTACATTACAGATTTTTCAGGGTTGTTGACTCCAATTCTAAAATTAATATTTTGTTCTGTAGTTATGTTAATAATGTTTCAAAGTATTCACTTCTAGTCCCCAATTTTATCTAAATTGCCTGCTTATCTCCTTAGGCAGAACACAGAGGTTTCTAACACTGGGGCTAAATTGTATTTCCTGGTCAAAGATTAAGTATACACGTTTTTAATTACACACTAAAGCTAAGGGTATTGTTTTGCAGAAACTTCATATCTTTGTGCATCAAAGCTAAAAGAAAACGTCAAAACTTAATTGTGTCCAGCTCCTTAATGAGATTATGTAGAGGGGATGTTATCTATAGCACATTGTGCTCCCATCACTGCTGGTTAGGGATCTGGTGTGCAAGTAAAAGTATAACCTTTGTTAATAATTGAAATAATTTTTAGGAATGGCTTGGATTTTTGGAGATTAAGTCTTCATCTTACCTTGAGGAGACCTTTTATTTTATCCCAAAATATAACACAAAAATTAGAATGGTCACATAACTTAACAGAGACGGACATGCACTGCGGGAGAAAAACCAAGTAGACACTGTGAGAACGTGCAAACTCCACACAAAAAAAGTGAGAAAACCTGAGCTCAAACCGAATAACCCTATCCACTGCACTACATACTTGTATCACGTTTACTTTCGTTGCATACGCTATGTCCCTTTAAGCCTACAAAAAACTGGCAGATTGACTGCAGCTCAGAGTTTATTATTCACACTTGTTTCATTTGACTTTCATGTAAAGCACAGTAGACATGGAGGGCAAGCAACTTGCTGAATGTGGAATTTGGCATTCCACTGGATCACAGAGACATGACGTCCTCATCGCAAAAGGTTATTTTCAGCTCATGGCAGTTCTTTTGATTCACTGCTTACAAACCAAACCCTTGCTGAAGGGAAGAACTATGTTTGGCCTTTTGAAAAATGTCATCTGGGGAGACACAATGCGAGACGATGTCCAGGGTTTTTATTTTTTATTTCTCTTTTCTGTGCCTTGTAACAAGTCTAAAGCTTTATTGTGCTACTGTTGATATGATTTCAGAGAACCTTAACCCTAGTAGGGAAATATCAGTGCAAGAACTGAAGGATTTTAACTTCATTGCCTATTTACACTAAAAGGCAGGACTCTGCTCTGTTGGGCCCTTGAGCAAGGCCCTTAACCTGCAATTGCTAAGCGCTTTGAGTAGTGAGAAAAGCGCTACAGTATATAAATGCAAAGAATTATTATTATTAATACCACCAATTCTAAAAATATAAAGCAATAATTAGCCATCTATGAAACATATCACATTAAACAAATCAAATTGCATGTTTCATAAACAGTTCAAAAAGTTAACTAAAATTTAAAAGCTTGCTCGAATAGAAAAGTAGTATGTCTTCATTTAAACTTCACTGGGGACTGTTATTGCCTAAAACTGCTTAGGAGTTGCAAATTCTGGGAAGAAAAAGACTAAAAGCATGAAGTATATCTTGAAACAAACAAGAGATTAGAGCATCAGCTGAACAAAGAACTCTGTTTGAAACATAAACATTTATCAAAACCAATAAATTCAATGAGATTTCATAAACTAAGGATTAAATTCTAAAATGTATATGTTGCTTTTGAGAAACTGAGTCTCTTACAGAGTCCAAAAAATAGTTGAGGTACCAGCCGGGCCATCCTGTGTAATTCTGAGGCAACACAAATAATAATAGATCTCGAAAAACTGAGGCAGCCAGCCTCTGCCATATTGCTAATGCGATTGATTTATGACGTCCTTTCAAAGGTAGCATACAGTATCTGGGAAAGCCGGACAGGATAGCAGATGTTGGACTTTGCAAAGGTAGTTTGAAAATGTAACCCTTTCAGCAATTCAGGCATCCTGTCAGGAGTGTGGCTCAGGAGCAGAGCAACTTCTGGCCTTTGCTAAGGTATTGATGCTGAGGTAGCCATCTTTGAGATTTTGATGCTGAGGCAACTAGCCTCAGCTTTTGACATCTTTGATGAGACTGAATGATGATTAAATCTCACATTGGTAAGTATTGCAGTGGTCTACATGTAAATCAAGGCTAAGTAGGCATTTCTAATATGAACTCGTCCACCAATATAAAAGAACCTTAGAGGTTAAAGTACCTTTCATGAACACTTTTACATGATAAAACAAGCTGCCTTTGGGGATAGGCAAGATTTACAAATCCCCTGCATGAGAAGTAACAGTATAACAACACACTTTAGATTAAGTATATAAGGTCAGAAAATGAATTGATAGATAGAAGGAAGTCAGAATAATTATGCATTGAGTATCTAACAAGATTACAAGCAAAACGATATGCATCACCTGAACACCAGCACAAATATTTAATGTATTGCTGATCTTTATCTACTTACAGAACTACAGGATAATCCAGGTGGTATGCTGTGAATTGCCATGCTGTATATGCTTTTTATTTATTGCTTTAGTTCACAAACCAGGGTGTGACACATGGCGGCGACTGCTGAAGAAGGGAGCAGTTTCTGCATTGTTTGAGTGCAAAAATTTCTCCATTCCACTTTCAAGACTGGGAGTTTGGGAGAGGAGAAAGCGACAGACGAAGGAGGACATAGGGGGCGAGGAGGAGGATGATAAAATCCTTGAGGACCATGACTGTGCTTTGGCTCTGGATCCAGCAGTTGTTGACCTAACAATTGATGAAAACATGTTGCTCAGAGAGGAAATCCTCCAGCTGAGGAAACAAACTGAGACTCTTACAACGAAGCAGCGGTTTGGCATTCACCGTTTTGTTGTTTCAGACAGAGACATTCACTTTTTTACAGGGTAAGATGTCCAGCTAACTCATGTTATTACGTATTAAGCATACATACATATTCACCTGCCCCTGAATAAAGTCTAATCACTAATTATTGAAATTCTGTTTTTTATAGAAGCCTAATGTAATCACATATTTTGTCCCATGTAAGTTCATAGTAGACACAAGTTTTTAATACATCTGGATCTTACCTTCGTCATCATGGATGTAGCTTGAAACATATAGTTTGAAGATATTCTGTTTTTTAGCTTGTGACATTTGGCACAATGTTTAAATAAAGCAACTTACATTGTTTACCATAAGTCTGGGCACATCTTGACGTGATCGGGTGATAAAACGCCATAGCTAGTCTGTTTTGATATCAGCGCCAGAAGTGAAGAAGCTGGATGAAGCGGAATGCAAAAGAGAATGTGCAGATAACCTATTGAAAATGTATTTGCATCCTTTGAACAATTAAGCTCCAAATTGAATCTATCAGTTGCACTTTTCTTGTATATATCTCATTAGATATTTTGTAATAAGCAAACTGTGTCCCTGTCTGTGTGGAGTCTGCACATTATTGTCATATTTTAGTTATTAATTTTAGGATGCATTTGTTGTGTAAGTAAGGTTTGATTGTGGCAAAAGTATGAGTGTGCATCCCACCCAAGATTGATTTCAGTTGTGTGTCAGTTACTATGAGGACAGCCATCATCCTCCCCAAACAAATATTGGATAAAGCAAGTCAGAAAATGAATTGATGGATGGAGATCACACAGCCTAGACAGGATGGAATGTTTTCTCTCTTCCCAGCTGATGGAATGACTTCTCAGGCAGCAGATACCTTTCAGAATGAGAGAGGATAGATAGATAGATAGATAGATAGATAGATAGATAGATAGATAGATAGATAGATAGATAGATAGATAGATAGATAGATAGATAGATAGATAGATAGATAGATAGATAGATAGATAGATAGATACTTTATTTATTTATTTATTTTTAGGTTAGGAGCACACACTGATACAGTGCATTGCCGCACCCACCACATGACAAACCAACTCAGGATCCCAGATTAGGACCTGAGTGCAGCCATGCAACAGGTGACACTTCAGCACCACACTAGTTCAGATGGAATGGAACCAATGTGAGGTTTTTTATACTGGCTGGAGTGCCAATTCCGCCACTGACCCCCACGTTTTTCCCTACAGTTTGGAGGGCCAACATGGAAGGTTGGATGTAGAATTGCAGGTTAAGGGCCTTGCTCAAGGGCCCAACGAAGAAGAGTCACTTTTGGCATTTATGGGAATTGAACCAGCAACCTTCCGATTGCAAGTGTAGATCCGTATCCTCAGAGCCACCATTCCACCCACCTTTCAGAATGAATTGCTAAAATTAATTTTTCTTTCATTTTCTGGGGCTGGAGTATCAAATCTGCTGTCGATTTGTCTATAAAGGCTTGCATGTCCATCAATCTCTGGTTCCATGGTCAGTAGTTAAGCCTGGTGCAGCACATTATTGAGCTCCTTATGTGTGGAAGACACTTTGTGGTTTATGCTGCTTTTCTGTGCATGTGCTGCTTTACTAGTTTTCAAGGACACACACGCTTCTACAGTTCAACAGTTTCTTACCATTATTTTATTATAGAAAATTGATATAAAGTGCTTTGTTTCCTTCCTTCCTCCTCCACACTTCCAGGCTAAGTAGATTATGTGCTTATAACCCTGCAAATGGCAAGGTGACTAAATATATTTAAGTGGAGAGTGCAAATGCCAAGAGAATATCGGGAAGGAGATGCTGAAGTGAATAAGTTTAAGGCTGGAGGCTGGGAATTTATTAAAGTGGGAAAGGCTTGTGCTATGAAGCACTGCCCCAGTTGCCCCTTACCTGAGCTGTATGTGCTGTTGCCGTTTTTTTGCTTTTATGCATTTATTGTGTCTTAAACATTTCCTACTTAAATTCTTTCCTAGATCTGCACTTTATATTCCATGCAGTTTTTGAAGCTGGCAGAAGACCAATTTCTTTTATCATTTTCAATTTTATACTTTTCCCATTGTGAATTATTTGGATCTCTAGAGTGGGTGTTGAAAATGAATTTATGGGAGACTGGATAATAAAATATCTTATAGTTTCAGCATCCTGGGTTCTGTTCTAAAAGTGACCCATCTATCTTTCACATCCCAAACAAAATACAACCAGAGTTATGTCAGATGTGGAAGAAAACAGGCAAAAACTGTGCCACTGGAACTGGGACCAATCAAAGGAAACTCTCAGAACTATCTAGATGTCCTGCCAATTATCATCTCAACTAATGAACTAGAAAAAAAGGCATTACAGGGGACAAGGCAGGTACTTTGCTGGGCCCCTGGTGTAAATTAAAGAGAATGAAAAGCATTAGCAATATGATAACTACGTGCCTTACAAAAGAGCACTGTTAGTAAACCCCTTTGGAAATAATTTTTTAGTTACATACAGTGTCTATAAAAAGTATTCAGCATCTTGGAAGTTTTTACATTTTATTGCTGCACAGCATTAAACCAGAGTGGATTTAATTTGCCGTTTCTGACACTGATCAAAACAAACAGATTCTTTAATGTCCAACTAGAGACATATTTATGGAAAGTGTTCTAAATTAATTATAAATATTGTGAAAGGTGCTATATGGGTGCCCGACCTGACACAGACTGACAACGGAGGCACAGATAAAAATAAAACAAAAAAGATTTATTTTTTTCCACTGGGGGGTCATGTCTTCCCCGTGTCACTCAGCTACAGCACAGTCCCACAAAGCACCACACAAAACAAATCAAAATATTCTTCTTCCTCCTCCACTCCTCCCAGGCAGCTTCGTCCTCCTCCTCCCGACTCTGGCACCCCAAGTAGTGGCTGCAGGCTCTTCTTATAGCCCACCCAGAAGTGCTTCAGGTGATAATTAACCTAATTCAGGCTGCATCCTCCCCTGGATCCAGTGTCAAAGGGGCGTCCAGACCGTCTGCCACAATATACAACACAAAATAAAAATCTTCTAAGTATTCATCTCCATTAATATGACACACCTAAACCATTAGGCCAGTGGACATCCCCTGTCTGGGGTTTCAATTGGCTGCAGTCAATTATATGGAAGTTGCACTTTGTGGCGAGTCAGTATGGTGACCTAACCTACACAATGAAGGCAAAAGAACACCATAAGGAGCTCTGTCAAAAGGTGATTAAAAAGCACAACTCAGGGAATGGGGACAAGAAAATATCCAAGTCACTGAATATCCCATGGAGTCCAGTTCAATCAAGCATTAAGAAATGGAAAGAATATACAGTAGCACAACTGTAAATCTGATTAAAGCAAGCCATCAAGGAAAACTGAGCGATTGTTCAAGAAGAAGAAGAAATCTAATGAGAGAGGCCACCAGGAGACCTCTGAGAACTCTGAATTAGGTACACGCTGCAGTGGATTAGATTACAGAGGCCATACATACTACAACTCTTGCCTTGGGGCTTCACCAGTCGGAGTTTATGGGAGTCACTGTTAAAAAAATACACACAACATCTTGGCTGGAGTTTGCCAGAAGCCATATGGATGACTCTAAAATCAGCTGGAAGAATGTTTCATGGTCTAATGAGACCAAAATTGACCCATCTGGCCATCATACTGAGCACCATGTTTGAACACTGCACATTTTCAAAAATATATCTTCCCCACTGTGAAGCATGAGGGTGGCAGCATCTTGCTGTTGGGATTTTTCTCTGCAGCAGATTTTGGAAGGCTTGTGAGGATAAAATGAATGCAGCAAAAAACAAATACATTTTAAAAGAAAACCTGCTATAGTCTTCAGTATAGCTGCACCTTGGGAGAGGATTTGTTTTCCAGAAAAACTGCGGCCCCAAGTGTAAAGCCAGAGCTATGCTGGAGTGGCTTAAAAACAATATGTTAATGTCCTGGAGTGGCTGAGTCTAAGTCCAGATCTCAATCCAGTTGAGAATTTGGGGCTGGGCATGAGCCCCATGTGAACTGTGTCAAACAAACGAGTCACAAACATCATGAAGATTTGGAGCAGCCACCCGTATATTGTTTTCCCAGCTGCAAAAGTTGGTTTTAAATGAGCGATGTTCACAGAACAGAGTCCAAAACAGAACTGACTTGCATTGAGACAAGATGGTGGTTTTAACAGATAGGACAGGAAATGACGTCAGCGGCGCCAGAACCAGAAGTGATGTCTTCATGACTGGAAGTGATGTCATCGGTGGCACCGGAACCAAGTGGGATTTCCCAAGAATGGTCTGCAAGAGACTGAGAGAGACAATTAGTACACTCTGCAGCCCCCTGGGGAAAGAAACCTGAGCACACAGACTCAGGGCCATCATGGCTGACAAAAGTGCACTCTACTTAATACTGACTTGAAGGAGGAGATTAATTATGTGATCAGTTATTTTGTGTTTTATATTTGTAATTTGTTCAGACCATTTTGCAGAGATCTGTTTTCACTTTGACATCAAAAAGTTTTTTTTTCTGTTGATCAATACCAAAAAGCTAAATAAAATCCACTGTGATTCAGTGTTTCATAAAAATAAAATGTAAAAACTCCCAATGGTATGAATACTTTTTATAGTCACTCTGTACAATATATATGTAAAATTAATATCAATTATGATATATAAGCCTCTTGTAAATTGTGAGTTTATCACTGTTTAAAGACCTGCAGGTTAGGTGGATTGGCGATGTTAAACTGTTGCATGTATTCATCCTGCAGTTGGCTGGCGCCCTTTCCAAGGATTGTTTCTGCCTTGTGCCTCATGTTTGTTGTAATAAATAGTATGGCAAGACAAAATAGTTAACATGAAGAATAACACTATGTACAAATGATGCAGGGTGGTGCAGTGGTAGCGCTGCTGCCTCGCAGTTAGGAGACCTGGGTTTGCTTCCCGGTTCCTCCCTGCGTGGAGTTTGCATGTTCTCCCCGTGTCTGCGTGGGTTTCCTCCGGGTGCTCCGGTTTCCTCCCACAGTCCAAAGACATGCAGGTTAGGTGCATTGGTGATCCTAAATTGTCCCTAGTGTGTGCTTGGTGTGTGTGTGTGTGTGCCCTGTGGTGGGCTGGCGCCCTGCCCAGTGATTTGTTCCTGCCTTGTGCCCTGTGTTGGCTGGGATTGGCTCCAGCAGACCCCCATGACCCTGTAGTTAGGATATAGTGTGGTGGAAAATGACTAACTGACTGACAAATGATGCAAAACCGCAGACACATGTAAATAATGCAGTAATTCTTCTTTGCAATTTATAGCACCACACTATGTGCAATACTGCACAAAAATTCTAAAGCAGCTCCCATCTATTGTATATTTAATTACTAAGCATTGCTGGCATTTATTAGGCCTGACATACACTATCTTGATTTGGATGCCTCCGGCATTGGAGGAGAAGTGTCTACAAGCTCTTCAAAAGCAGTAGAAGGCCCCAAACATGACGCTAATAACATTTAAATGTGCTGGAAAACCTTTCTGTTGTCTTTTTAAATTCCACTGGCTGCAAGGATTTCCCTCTATGCACATTTTTCATGAGCACTTTTGTCTCCTTGCGCTTTTGTTCGGAAGTCAGAACTATGGAATGAGGTTTACGCCAGTCTTCAGTATGTGTAAAGCAGAAATTAAATTCAAGGACACAAATTATGGTTTTTGGCACCCCTAAAAGTGGACCAGTATGTGTCAGTGTGGTGTATGTGTAAAGTACACATGTCGTAAATGTAGGAAGGATGGTCCTTGCGTGTGTGTGAACTGTTAACATTTGAATGTGATGATTGCATATAGCGCTGAACAGACCTCTCTTTACTATTGTTGCCTCTGTATGTCCTGGAGTACAAAAGAAACAGCAACATGTGGGGACTGGCAAGATCGGGGAAAGAAAAAACATGCGGTGTTATGCGAATGAATATGAATAATATAAATAATGTTGCATCCGTGCCACAATGTTTCCCAAAATGTACTATACAGGTCATAAAATGAATAATTCCAAATATCATATATAACTATGTCTCTGTTTTTTTTGACATCATAGACCATAAGGCGCATACTAATTCAGCGTGAGCAGGAACACTCAATAAAACTGAGTAAAAATAAATCAAGTGATGGTGAGATACGAAGAAGGCAGATTCACCAGCATTTGTGTGTCAGCTTTTATCTCTCCAGATCAGAGAATGTCCAGTTCCATTGCCTCAAAACACCACTCACATCTACAGTTACTCCCAGTTTCAAATAAAAACTAACAGTGTCAGATCCCTAGGGTTTGTATCGTGATCGTGACTGAGAGAATAAAAGTGAAAAAAAAGGTAACTTTTACAAGTACTATAAATGTACACCGTCTGTTACAGACGCAAACCAAATGTATGTGTGTACTGTATAATATTAACAATAAGAGCAGCTCACTACTGAAAATGGCAAATACTACTAAAATATGAAAAACGTTTCTGTTTTAACTATGTGTTTACATAGATTATGGTAGAAACGGAACACACATGAAATGCATGTGTAAATAACGATCTATTATTTCAGCTCTAAAACTCCAGCACTTCACTCCCAGATAATCAATCAAGGTATGAGCTGGGAGAAATTTGTGCATGTTCTGCGGTGGTGGGGGATGGAATAGCAGGCTGCTTGCTCCTTGTCTTAATCGGCACATTTACAGGACAAAAGATGCCAAGGGAGAGGTGCGAACAGATTTAAGGTGGGCCGGATCTACAAGTTTTTTCGTAGGCTCTGGTAATTCTAGTGTTAAGGGTAAATTTCGCACAAACATTAGGAAGTTTTCCTTTACACAAAGAACTAAAGACACTTGGAATAAGCTATGAAGTAATGTGGTAGACAGTAAGACGTTGGGGACTTTCAAAACTCGACTTGATGTTTTTTTGGAAGAAATAAGTGGATAGGACTGGCAAGCTTTGTTGGGCTGAATGGCCTGTTCTCATCTAGAGTGTTCTAATGAAAGGCACTATAATAGATATAATAATTTTCTAATGAAACTACAATTTATTCATTGCAAAGGATGCCCTATTACAGTATTAAGAAAGTATGCACAATATTAGCATCCCAGCCATCCCCGCGTGTTTAAACCTGATTTATTGCAGCTTGGATTGCCCAGATGAATTCTGTTCTATTAAAATCATTCTTCTTTGTTTGAAAATAATTTGAGATCAATTATTAAATAAAAACACTTGCACTTCTTTTCCATAAGTGTTGATTAGTCCCTTTTGTTAAATTTACTGCTTTCTCTCACTGTGTTCTCCACTGCTTTGATAAGATGTTAGTTTCTCCAGAGGTCTAAACACAGTAAAGGTATATAGACACACAAGATGTATTATCCTTGTATCATCTTAGAAAGCCACTTGGATTAAAAAATGAAGGATACTCTAGACATTGAAATGAATCCTGAATTTTGTGTTGCTGTCCATGCACTACTGATTCTAGACATTTAGTAGCCAGTGTGGGTGCATTTTCATTAAGCAGCCGTGCATCTGACCATTTACCAGTAGGTGGTGCTGATGTATTGGCTTTGCTATTTTCCTTCTCTTGTTGGGTGTTTCATGAAGCTGTCCACTCGTTGACAGTTTTTTGAAATTGCTTCTGCCACTACAGGGTCATGAGGATCCAGAGTCTATCTTTTTAGTATTACATGCATGGCATGAGTAATCCTTAGCTGGGCCACCGGTGTGACACCCGCTCAACTCTCATTCACCATCAGCCGATACGTTTACACATTCTCAGCATGTGCATGTAGTTTCTCTTCAGGTAACTCTCCTTTCCCTCCACATCCAAAAGACATGCATGTTAATTTATAAAATAATGGGAATGTGTTCCCCTGCTGGAAACAAGACAAAGCTAATTAAAGCTAATTACTTAATTTATTTGTATAAAAAAAATGAACTGACACAATTACCCAAGGAAATGGGATACATTATAACTGTTTGCAGATATTTTTACATTTAGAGCACAGTCAATTTAAGATACTTGCTCGGGGTCATACAATAAGTGAATGTGATGTAAAGTCCAGTGTCTTAACTGCCACCCAACAGCATCAAGGTGGAGTGGTGGCTCTGAGGCTAGGGAACTGCACTGGTAATTAGAAGGTTGCCTGTTCAAATCCCGTAAATGCTAATAGGGACTCTGCTCTTTTGGGCCCTTGAGCAAGGCCCTTAACCTGTAATTGCTGAGCGCTTTGAGTAGTGAGAAAAGCACTATATAAATGCAAGAATTATTATTATCTAATAAACATGTGGCATGGCACAGTTGTCAGAATTATTGTCTCATAGATCCAGCATTCCCTGGGTTGACATCTGTCATGTTTTAGCCAGCATTTCCCCCTGGCTGGGGTTCAAAGTCATGTCTCGGGTCTATTGTGTCTAACCTTACGGTATTTATTTGTATTAATGTTTCTTTTATTTATTATGTGTACTTTTCTTTGTGTTTATTTGTAAGTAATAATTTTCAAGCTTGTGTCTCTTGTGTTTTGTGGATGGTCCCCTAAGGGGCGGGGCCACCTGCCAGGGACGGCCCTCCACTCTATTTATCAATGTCAATCTCAATGTTAATTTATTTATATAGCACATTTAAAACAACATAGGAATGCTGTGGCCAAAGTGCTTTATAATAATAGAAGAAAAAAACATACAATTAACATAAATAACATAAATAGAAATAAAATAAATGAACATAAATGAAATAAATAATAAATAGAAGTAATGTTACATAATCACAATGAGGAAACCATCAGTATTACTGAAGGTCATGGAATGCAAGTGAAAAGAAATGAGTCTTTAATCTTGTTTTGAACAATTCAATTGTAGACGACTCCTTTATGTATTGAGGTAAAGAGTTGCACAGACGAGGAGCAGCAGCTGCAAAAGCCGTGTCCCCCTTAGTTTTACACTTGGTATGAGGGACAACAAGAGAGAACTGACCAGAAGATCTAAGCACTCTAGATGGCTGGTATAAAGCACACAATTCAGATAAATAGACAGGAGCAAGCCCATGTAAAGATTTAAAAACTAGCAACAAGATTTTAAAATCAATTTGCAAACTGACAGGCAGCCTGTGTATTTATCCTTCCATAGTTCTTGGCAGTTCATTGCAAACGCGCCAGGGAGTGGAGAGTATTGTGATTATTTGTGCTTTTGCTTTGCCTTTTGTGTTTACTATATTTTTGACCATGTGCTCTGTTTCTGACTACACCTTTGGATTTTGTTTTGGAACTGTATTTTTGGATTTTTTTGAACTTCTGCACTGTTTTTGACCATGCTACTGGATTGTGTTTTGGGACTTGGTTTGTTCTGATTATCTTGCCTTACAGGCAATTCCTTCATGCTCTTCGAAGCTTCTGCACTTGCAACAGCCTTTTTTTGAAAATAAACCTTCTTACTTTTATAAAGATTTTTCCTTTATTGATGGGGTTTGATGGTATTTCCCCTATAGGCTACTTTTGAAGGTGCTTTGGAGCTTTTTTGGTTTTGGGTCTCCCCAGTTTCATGATAATAACTGCATGTTTTCTCCATGTCTATGTGGAGTTTGTGTCTGGGTGTCTTGATCATTTTTCTTAAGATGTGTAAAGTTATTAGAATTCAAAATGTATCTTTTGAAGATCCTTTAGTCCAAAGATACTTACAAACACTAATCAAAATATATAATCCCGGAGATTATAAAGTACATTGTTCAAATGTAAAAAAGAACAAAATTCAAAGTTTGGAACTAAAAGTGCAGGGCCACAATCAGATCTTTTGCTAGATGAAAAGATCCAAAGATACTTACAAACACTAATCAAAATATATAATCTCAGAGATTATAAAGTACATTGTTCAAATGTAAAAAAGAACAAAATTCAAAGTCTGGAACTAAAAGTGCAGGGCCACAATCAGATCTTTTGCTAGATGAAAAGATCAGAATTTAAAAATACTGCAGAAACATTACTTGATGATTACTAGAGTGATTACAACTGCAGATTAGACTATATAATGAAGCTTCCTGAAAACTACAGGACAAAGTGGGCATTGCCCATTTTCTGGGCTTTTTAGTGGCACATCAGGCCCATTAAGACATTAAATACAGTAGAGATGTAGAAATCCAGCTTTATCAAATCCCCACTTACAGTACTTTTCAAATTAAATGACCGAACTGCAGTTTGTACAAGTGCCAGCCCTGTACTTCATCTGATAACAAAGGTATAAATCAAAATTGAACTGCCATCTTTGCAGTGGCCAGAAGGCCAGACCAGAAGGTAACAATTATACACTCAAGTCCAGAACAAACAGCTATAATTCAATGAGTGACAACTGTGATGGATAAAATAATGTGCCTATGAGAAGTCACTGATTTTGTAAACAAAACTGACTTTAATCCAATCAGAAGAGTTCACACATTCCTTCAAAAACTAGCTGCACTCATATCTCGGGAGCTGTCTGTCCATTCTCTCTGAAATGTCCTCCACACTCTCTGCTGTCTTTTTGGGGAGCTGAAAGCTAATAATCTCTTCTTTCTGTTGACCTGAAAGCTGAAATCCATCCTGCTATGCCAGGCTGTGCCAATCACTGAGCCCTGTGTGAGAAGATTAAGAAGCAGCTATTGCTTCAAGAATGGTGCTTCACCATCTAAACTCTTGTGCCAGAAAGAGTAGTGCTTGTCCCCATAACGTTGCAAAAGGGCCAAACTGAGGTTAACACAGAACACCATGAACAAAGGACCACGTCACAAAAAGAAAGAGTGCTCTCCAATGCAACATCTGCAACAACTCCACACATCAATGGACACCATCTTTGAAGACTTGACATTGTAAAACTGCTTGTGTGAGTTGAGATAAATTAGAATTCTAAATAGCAAGGAAGCAGCCAGCCTCTTCTATGTTATATGTTTTTCTGCCTTGACTGTTTGTGTCCTGTCTTATATGTCAATATATACATGCAGTTATCATATTTCTACAATCCTTGTATATATCAATTGTTGTGGAACCTGGCTGTCAGTGAGCCCCAAAAACCAAACACAAACACACAAAGAGTCCCAGATTCAAATAATGAAGTGGTTCATTCCACACAATATCTTCAAAGTAGCACAAGCACAAATCACAGGTTCTTTCTCTCCATAACACTTTTCTTCTTGTCACTGCACTGGCCTCCTCCAGTCTCGAGTGTTGCTCTACGTCCTCCCAGGTCAGACTCGCCTGGATAAAGGAGTGCGGTCCCTTTAATTACGGACCTGGGAGTACTTTCGGTGCCAGGGCCATGGCCTGATGAAAGTACTTCTGGGTCATATGGAAGTCCCAAAAATTGGGGAATGCATCTCCTGACAGTGCCCCCTTGCGGCACTCACGGTCCCCAGCAGGGCTGTGTTGCCAGATTACATCTCCCAGCATTCCCTGCTGGTTCCCAGATGGGCACCGATACAGAAGGCTGCTGCATCTCGTGTCCTGAGGGAATAATGTTTCCCCTGTGGCATCTTTTGCAGTTGATGGTCTGTCTGTCCATACCTTCTGGCCATCTCTCCTGGGTCTGACTCATTCCTCTCTCCTGGCCAGGATGCCCATCTGCCTGCTTGGAGCTTCCTGTCCAGGTAAGGAACCATCCCCTTTTCTGATCAAGATGTTCATTCACCCCATTTGGCACTGACACACCCCATTTGGCACTGACACAATAAATTGTATTATTCTGTTTCTTAAAATTAGTGTACAGTAATTCTGTTACCTTGATATAAGTCTAATGGCCGGAGACCCCATTCTGCAACAGAAAAAAGGTAAAAAAGAAAATAAAGTAGGAGCCTTACTGAATTATTTAAATAATTACTGACCATGCTGAAGGCAAAACTGATGTTTAATTAACTAGTGCTGCAGGTGGCTGGGGGGGGGCGACTCGGCCGGGACGCCCTGGAGGACCGGAAGAGGGCTTACGCCCGCCCCATACTGCGTGGGGGCGACCACCCTTTTTGCTATGGGGATCACGGGTACAGAGCTTTGAAGCTCAACCCTGTAGGCGTGGTCACCGCCAGGGGGCACCCCAATGCCTTGGGAGCCCTGGACCTCAGCACTTCCGCCACACCCAGAAGTGCTGGAGGGAAGAGGAGCAGGGACATCCGGAGTGCTTCCGGGGATGCAGCCAGCACTTCCACCACACTGGGGCGTGCTGGTGGAAGATTGCCAGAACACACCTGGAGCACATCCGGAGGAATATAAAAGGGGCCGTCTCCCTTCATATTGTGATAAGAGTCGGGTGGAAGAAGGACAAGGTCTCTGGAGGAGGAGGTGAGGAGGCAGCCTGAAGAAGTAAGGCATTGTGTTTGTGGCCAGGACTTTGGGGACTTTTGGGGTTTGTGTGAGCACTTTGTTGTAAATATGGATGTAAATAAATGTGTGTGGGGTGATTCAAACGTGTCTGCCTGTCTGTGTCCGGGTCATGTTCCACACCAGGTTAACTCTCTTCTATTTTCTACAACACTTTGGGGTAATAGCCTATGAATTTTGGCTTGCTAGATCACAAAAATCACCATTACATTATTCATGTACCCTTTATTGCAATTGCCTGTCTGTGATTTCTTCTCATATTATAAGTATGCATACAGTATACAGTACAATAACTACAACATGAGCATCTGTGGTGATGTAAAAGTAATGGCACTGCTACAACTCAGATATACCAAATGCTGCGAATGGGACACCTGAAATAAAGACTTTCGTTACAAGTAAAGGATCTGACCACTCCTTAAACATTTGGTTTCAGGGCAGAAGTATGTCACATAAACCATTTGTTGACACACCTCATCATATACAACTTGGAACAATGAACAATTTCATGAACACGACAGACATGGAGGGTGAAGGATTTCAATATTTGAGGCTGATGTTTTCATGAGTAACTGATGCCAGGATTAAGGAAGGCATTAATGTTGATCCACAAGTCAGATACGTCATCAATGACAAGCTGTTCAAAGATCTGCTAGTAGGGCCACAGGAAATTACATGGAAGGCATTCAAGGATATTATTGAGAATTGTTTGGCAACTACAGACCGGCTGGTTGACAGCATGCTTTAAACACACAAAACCCATGAAGTGGTACATGTCACTTAAGGTTACTTTTCTGCATTCACACTAATTTGATGTAGTCACTGATGAACATGGTGAAAAGTTTCACCAGGACATTACAATGATGAAAAGGTGGTGTCAGGATAAGTTTATCCATCAAAGCTGGCCAACTGCTGTTGGACACTGAAAAATCAGGTGCTAATAGAAATGAAATCAGTAATGAAACAATTTTATCTTAATTGAAAGAGTGCAGTGAAGCAGCATTATCAAGTGATTAAACACACTAAATTCAATAAATGTTCATTTTTGTGCTTCTTCAAATTCCTACATGATTCAGTCAAAGTGAAATTATATTTGTGTTCATCTTGAAGCTGTCTATCATAATCACCGAAACGTTTCAGGAAACAAAACATGAAAAAATCTGTTGTCCAGTGTTATCCAGAAGGAGAGCAAGTAGGAAGACACCCCAAAGATTCATTGTAAAGGGGTGCACTTTTAAGAGTTGTATTGGAGCAGTTCAGATGGTTGTGGGTGACTCATTTCATAGCATGGTGGGGCAGTGGTAGCACTGCTTCCTCACAACAAGGAGGCCCGGGATTCATAGCCCGTATGCTCCTTATGTGGAGTTTGCAGGTTTTCCCCACATTCACACAGGTTTCCTCTTACAGTTCAAAGTCATGCAGGTTGTGTAGATTGGTGCTGCTAAACTGGCACTAGTGTGCTGGTGTGTGTGTGTTCACCCTGTGATGGACTGACCGGTTCCCCGTTCAGGTATTGTTTCATGTGCTTGACAATTGCAAACCTGACCTGGATAAATTAATCGAAGAGATGGATGGATGGATGGATGGATGGATGGATGGATGGATGGATTTTCCACTTTAGAAGGGCCAGCAGACAGGCTGAAGTAGAGAGAGCCCAAAGACTTGAGGTCTTGAAGAGAAGAGCCATGCAGCATGTTAGAGGTCAAAAATTTTCACCTGGATCCTTGCTGTCATTGTAAGTTCATGGAGAGAACCAACCAAAGGGGTAGCTTTATAAATACACAAATCATGTTGTAACAGTGCTACCGTGGGGAGAACTTCACTTCCCAGCAGCCCAAGGGGTTTACCCACGTAGGATGACGGGAACGGAAGTAAGGGCTGCTGGGGACGAAAGAGGCCAGCGGGAAAGTTTAAAAGGGGGGCCTGACAGAGCAACAGGAGATCAGTGTTTAGTGTATCCTGTCCAACGTCCCTTCTAAAAAGTCAATTGTGCCCTGGATCATTTCACGTTAGATGCATAGACTGTCTTGTGCCTGCCTGTCGTGTCATAGTGGTGGATTAATTGTTGTGCGTCTTCAAAAGGAGCGCTCCTGGAAATCTCACCCCTCGCCGCTCAGGACTACCGGTAGGACTGTTTCATTCATTTTCTACGGAACCTGTTCTCGGGATTCTCATCTCCACACCATATCATTTAATCTGCTCTTGCTGTACTGGATTGTATAAGGACATTGTCTTGAATGTTTATTGTTTTGGTTGGTTTGTGTTTATTGTACATCACCAGAAGGGGACTGGGGTGGGATTTTTTAGCGTGTAGTTATATTTCGTTTATTAGTGTTTAATACATTCTTAAATTGTTGTTTTCTTATCAGTTGCTTTTATGTCTCTGCTTGTGAGTGTGTGCGGGTCGGGCCATGACTGGGTGCATTCCTGGAATTGCCACCAAAAAAAATAAATAAATCACAGTCTTTTCAATGGTGTGAATCTTAGCGGCACTGGACAGCTATAATGTGGACACATTCTGGTAAGACAGAAAGCACTGACACCTATGAAGAAATATATTGGAGGAGCAAGAGGTAATCATCCAGGGTCACACCAACATTTTTGACAGTAGTGCATGTTGGGGGATTAGATGGGAATGTTGTCTTCAATTAAAATACTTAAACAAATGTCTGTGCATTGAGAAGCAGAAGAAAAGTACAAGATATCAAACAAGGATGTGATGCAATGATGCAATGGCAGAGAAGCAGTAGGAGATGTGGACTAAAACCAGATGGCTGAAAGGAGTAAATGCATCATTAGTGCAGAGGTGGTAAAAGGGGCCATGTAACTGAATTTGCTTAAACAATAACTGTAGAACTGAAGCAATTTGGATTGGGAAGGAGAAGAGGTCCCAGCTCTCTTCATTGGGCACACCTTTACAGAGATTCTGAGGTGAAGATGGAGAGTTAGACCATGGTATACAGTACAGAAGGACTGTTCAGAAAGATTAGGCAGAACAGAACCTCTGATTCCAAATTTATGATGCAAAGAGATAAGCAGGGAATGATTAATGGCAGTGTCAAAAGATGAGAAAAGGTCAAGAAGGATAAGGAGAAAGGAGAGAGAAACAGCTCAAGCAGTGCCAAGAGCATTTGTGACTGAAAGTGGAGCTGTCTCTGAGGAATGCACTTGGCAGAAGCCAAATAGAAGAGGCTGTTGTCCAAGAGAAAGGAGGTAAGTTGTTTTTAAATCATGTGCATCAGTGTTACTTGGCAGAAATGGCAGGGGGGAAACAAGATGGCAACAAGTGAGTTGAGAGATGGGGCTCTTTAAAAAATGAGATGACGTGGGCCTGCTTGATGTTGCCAGGGAAGAGAACTGAGCACAAAGGAGATAAAAAAGAATAGATGTATGTTAAGAGTGTGAGATGAAATGAAGTAGATGTGAATGGATGGGGTCCAGTTTAGAAGTGATGGGGTTAGGTACCATTTAAATATGTTTCTACATTGGCCAAGTTGGGGTGTTTGGTGACCTAACAGACTCTGGCTTCTGTGTCTGTTATGTGATGATACTAAACATTGACCTTTAGATGAGTAAGTAGCAGTAGTATGAGCTGGCATTCCATCACTTAAATGAGCAGCTTCGGCGCCAGCTGCAGGGAAACCTATGAAAACGTTATGGTGCAGGATCACCAATTGATCTGTCTTTCTAAGATTAGTAAGTGTCCTAAAAAGAATACATTGGGCTAGCATGCAAGCAATGCTCATCACTACAATTTATTTCGTAATTCATATTATTATTATAGCATGACGATGGCACAAGAGAGTCATTTAGGAAAGAAATTAATTTAAAGATAGTAAGTCTGGGAAAAAATAAAGCACACTTTTGAATGTGAGAGACCTGACTGGCACACCTGGATCTGGCACATGCCTACCTCCACATGCCATTTGAGGTGTTTCTGGCTGCAGCTCCCCATGACCTGTATATTTACCATACTTTAGGTTAAATGAAAGTAATGTTATGTAAACGACTGCGCCATTGATGAGATGCAGGTTGGATTTATTTCCCTTACTAGTGACAGTTTGTATTTCTCTTAATTTCCTGAAGCAGTGGATACCTCAAGTGATTTTGGCAGAGATGTTAAGTACTAGGTAGTATGCTCTAATGTGAGCAGCACTAGTTAAATGGCTCTGAATCTTCTGTAATTGCATTTCGTTCTCAAAGCCTGGTTTTAAATGCTAAGTGGAAAACAGAGAAACAAACAAATCAATAAAGCTGTTGTACCTGCACTGCAGTCTGACAGCCAACGCAGTCTACTTAGTGTAATGACACCAGCTGTTGAGAAAATATTAACAGTTTGGTCCTTGTTATTTATTTGTTTTTTGCTAAAATAGGGAATCTCTCATTCACATAAGTATTCAGACCCTTAATTCAGTATGTTGTAGAAGCAGCAATTACAGCTTCAAGTCTTCTTATGTAGGACTCTACAAACTTTGCACACTGGATTTTAGGTAGTTTATTCCATTCTTCTTGGCAGATCCTCCCAAGCTCTGTTAGAATGGATGGGAAGAAGCTATAAACTATCATCTGCAGGTCTCACAACAGATGTTTTATGGGGTTTAACTGTGGGCTTTACGTGGGCCTCTCAAGGACAGACAGAGACTTGTCCAAAAGCCACTGCAGCATTGTCTTGGCTGTATGCTTTGGGTCATTGATACACTGAAAGCTGAACCATTATCCCAGTCCGAGGTGGCATGTATTCTGAAGCAGGTCTTCTTCAAAGACCTCTCTTTACTTGACTGCATTCATCCATCCCTCTGTTCTAGCTAGTCTGCCTGTCTGTGCTGCTGAGAAGCACCATCATAGTGTGATGAGCAGTGCCTGGTCTTCACCAGACATAGTGCTTGGAGGTCTGCTCAAAGAGTTCAAATTTTGCCTTATCAGTCCAAAGTCCTTTAAATAATAAAATAGGCAATCATATGCCTTTTACTTAACAGTGGCCTCCTTCTAGCCACTCTACCATAACCACATAATTGATATGGTACCGCTAAGATGGTCATCCTCCTGACAGGTTCTTCTGCCTCAGCAGAGGACTTCTAAAGCTCTGTTAGAGTGACCATTGTGTTCTTGGTTACCACCCTGACTAAGGCCCTTCTTGCCAAATTACTCAGCTAACTCTAGGAAGAGTCCTGGTGGTTCTAAACTTCTTCCATTTCACAATTATTGAGTCAACGTGCTCCTGGGAACACTCAAAGCATCAGAAATAGTTTTATACCCTTGTCTTGATCTCCATCCATCCATCCATAAACTTTTGCTTATCCGAGGTCGGGTCGAGGGGGCAGCAGCTTGAGCAGAGATGCCCAGACTTCCCTCTCCCCGGCCACTTCTTCTAGCTCTTCCGGGAGAATCCCAAGGCGTTCCCAGGCCAGCCAAGAGACATAGTCCCTCCAGCGTGTCCTGGGTCTTCCCCGGGGCCTCCTCCCGGTTGGACATGCCCGGAACACCTCACCAGGGAGGCGTCCAGGAGGCATCCTGATCAGATGCCCGAGCCACCTCATCTGACTCCTCTCGATGCGGAGGAGCAGCGGCTCTACTCTGAGCCCCTCCCGGATGACTGAGCTTCTCACCCTATCTTTAAGGGAAAGCCCAGACACCCTGTGGAGGAAACTCATTTCAACCGCTTGTATTCGCGATCTCGTTCTTTCGGTCACTACCCATAGCTCATGACCATAGGTGAGGGTAGGAACATAGATCGACTGGTAAATTGAGAGCTGAGCCTTGCGGCTCAGCTCCTTTTTCACCACGACAGACCGATGCAGAGCCCGCATCACTGCGGATGCCGCACCGATCCGTCTGTCGATCTCACGCTCCATTCTTCCCTCACTCGTGAACAAGACCCCGAGATACTTGAACTCCTCCACTTGGGGCAGGATCTCGCTATTTTTTAATTATGGAGGTTTTCTGGGAGTTCTTTGGACTGCATGGCTTGGATTTTGTCCTGACATGCAGTGTGAATTTTGGGACCTCATATACACAGGTGTGGGCCTTTCTAAATGATGTCCAATTTAATTTGCTATAAGTGGGCCCCAATCAAGTTCTAGAAGCATCTCAAGAAAAATTACAGCTACAGTACCAGGATGCACCTGACCACAATTTGGAGTGCCACAGCAAAGGGGCTGAGTGCTTACATGAATTAGAGCAATTTTTTTTGAACAATTCAAAAAACTTTTTTTCTTGATTGAGGCCTGCTGTTAATATGTCCTTTTTTATCATTTCGTTTTTTCCCTTGTTTGTTTCATCGTGTTTTTGTTCCATGTAGGAGTTTTGTGCAAAGTAGAATTATTTCTGTCATTTATTTTTACTTTATGTTTTATTTTGACTTAGTTGCTGATTTCTCATTTGTTATTTTTCTTGTTAGACGACTCCAGTTTTTTTTCCTGTGTGTTCTGCCATGTTTGTGGTGCTTTGCTGCTGGTTTGCTAAACTGGGTTGCTACACTCAGACAACAGGAACTGTGTGACTTCATAATCAAGATGGTGTAATTTTTGCGTTGTGCACTTCCAGGTTGTACAAAGTTGTGGATTCCAACCATTTTCCTTGAAAATAAGTTTTCTTCTTTCTAGTGCTCAGGGTAACACATTTCTGTTGAAAAATTTAGACTTTGATTTAGGTTAGCATTTTGAATTTTGACAAAAGATTTCTGATCACTTGGTCATGACCATAGCCTCTCCTGTGTTTACATTTCTGCCTCCTGATTCACTTTTTATCTCTGGCTTTCATTAAGTATGTCCCTGTGGCAGAACAAGACCACTTTTTGTTTATTTCTTGGGTTCCTCTATTTTATAGCTGCAATGATGTACTGTGGTTGCTAGACAGGTAATGAATGTGTCATGTGACCTG
This sequence comes from Erpetoichthys calabaricus, assembly GCF_900747795.2. NCBI lineage: Eukaryota > Metazoa > Chordata > Cladistia > Polypteriformes > Polypteridae > Erpetoichthys > Erpetoichthys calabaricus. The sequence goes on from NC_041404.2 coordinate 20,135,440, forward strand.
TGACGTAGCAGTGGCCATGACATATACATCGTGTGACACTAGAGGGCGGTGTCGCTCCTCTAACCCGACAGACAAACGTCCAGGACACCAGGTAAAGAACAAAAAGATGCTTTAATTCTTCCTTTTCCTCTAATAGTGTTTCTAAGCACCCCAACCACCATACACAGGCAAACAATATTAATAAATGCAATAATTATTTTCAATTCTCTCCTCCACACCTCCCAGCAAACTCTGTCATCTACCTCCCAACTCCAGCTCGCTTGCTGGGTTCCCAACAATCCTTTATATAGTCCTTGACCTGAAAGTGCTTCCGTTCTTCCTCTCACATGACTTGCCAGCACTTCCAGGTCAGATGGAGGGCTTGAATTTTCTTCAGCCCAGAAGTACTTCATGGCTTCCATCCATGTGACTTGGGGGTACTTCTGGGCTATACGGAAAGTAAAAATGCCCCGGTCCTCCTGCAACATCTCCTAGTGGCACCCATGGTACCCAGCAGGGCTGTGAAGCTGAACTCCAGATCCCATGGTGCCCTGTGGGAATCCAGGGCTCCACTCAGCTGCAGGGTAATCACCATGTAGCATCCCGGGGGAGGCAGTGTCCCAAAGTAGCTGCCTTCTCCCATCCTTCCAATCTTTGGGCGTCCTGGCCGGGTTGAGCTGCCGGCCGTCCAGCACAACCTCTTAGCCACAAATTAAAATGACTGACAGGTTAAGTGCATAACATTGATTATCTTGTTACAATGGCATCTGGCAAGGAGTGGGATATCAGCAAGTGGACAGTACGTTCTTGAAGGTGATGTGTTAAAAGTGGAAAAAATGGGCAGGTGAAAGGATCTGAGCGACTTTGACAAGAGTCAAAGTTGACTACATGACTGGTTCAGAGCATCTCCAAAACAGTCTTGTGGGGTGTCCCTGTGTATGCAGGGGCGGGGTGGGGTGGGATGTATACAGGGGTTGTTACCTACCAAAAGTGGTCCAAGGAAAGAAAAAAAGGTAAAGGGTGCCCAAGGCTCATTCATGCATGGGGAGAGTGAAGGCCAGCCCAGTTGGTTCAATCCCATAGAAGAGCTAGTGTAGTGCAAATTGCTGAAAACTGCTGGCCATTAAAGAAAGGTGTCAGAAGGCACAGGGCATCAGAGCTTGATGTGTAAGGGGCTGCATGACTGCATACCAGTCAGGGTGCCAATGCTGACCCCTGTCAACCACTGAGAACACAATGGGCACATGAAAAAGTGTCAGGAATAGTCTGAGGAACATGACAAAGAGTTCAAGGTGTTAACTTGGCCTCTGACTCCTCCAGACCTCAATTCAGTCAAGAATCTGTGAGATGTCCTGGAAAAACAAGTTTGACCCATGGAGGCCCCAAGTCACAACTTACAGGATTTGAAGGATCTGCTGCTGACATTTTGGTGCCAGATATCACATGACACCTTCAGAGGTGTTGTAGAGTCCATGCCTTAATGGGTCAGAGCTGTCTTGACAACATGAGGGGGACATGAACAGTATTAGGCAGGTGGCTTTAATGTTGTGGCTGTTGCTTTAAATAAACCTCTAAAGTCTGGTGTAACAATGGAGAGATTTTTGCTAGAGATTGAATGCTCAAACAGAAAAACAAATTATTTGTGAAAATATTGTGGCTACAACTTGCATATTGTAAAAAGTCTGTCTTTTATTTAACATGACTCTTTCTTAAACCAGTTTGACTTTCTTTGCTTGGCTCCCAAAGAAGATCTCAGTGTGCTTCATTTTTCTAATCCATTTTTCATTGTCCTATGACCATATCTTAGTTATAGTGCAAAAAGGAGCCTACATTGTCACAAGTTGTGTGTGTTAATAATTATATTAATTCTGTTTTACTGTATGTTTGACATGATTTGTGTGTTTTTCTATATAAATGCTGTATTATTTTTTATTTACTATTAATATATAATAATGGTGAAGTTGCACAAGTGCTCAGTGAAGAGCTCAGTACAAAAATAAAGCAAATTACATTTTTAGCAGGTTTGTATGTCTTAACCATATTAACCTAACTACTCAATTTTTCCTGCCATATCATTTGAGATCTCCTTCAATGAAAAGGACAAATCCTAAATTTATCCTGTAAACCATTCTGAAAATGGACAAATTGTAAAGTTTTAGTCTGTCATTAATTTTAATAAGTTTTTAAAAACGTATTGAGGAATCTGGGCTTGATACTCACTGTTACAGTCTGTGTGACCTCCTTGTATTCCACTCTTTTTTCCCATATGGCAAAGACATGCAAGTTAACATGACTGTCATCCTTTAATTGGCTGGTAAGAGTGATATTGAGGGAACACTGGGCTAGATAGCATCCTAACTGGGAATCATTCCTGGAAAATGAGTGTTTGATTAATGCATTATTTTCTTTATATATGAGATGGCACAGTGCCTCAATGCTTAGCATTATTGTTTCATGAGTCTGAACTGGCCTTGTTGCCATGTATGCTCCATTTTAACATTTCTCCCCATTTTCTCCAGTTACTTTGATTTTCTTCTGTATTACCTCTGTATCCCAAAAATGAGCTGTTTAAGGCAACATCCACACTACTATGTTTTCATTTAGAAATAACATTTTCAAATTTAAACAATCTTTGCCCACACTAGCATTTTCACATAGTTTTTCAAAGTTATCTCCATCCACACTAAAATGGCCAAAAATGCATATGATGTAGCTGCTCGCCTACACTGGGCATGTGTACAACGGTGGAAACAGGAAGAGGAAGTGTCCTCCTTGAAGGTATGTTAATGCTGCCGGTCACAGAATTTGTCAAAAAATTGCAGTGGTTGGTAAATTACTTGCCATTTATTTGCGCATTTAAATTATCCATCCATCCATTTTCCAACCCGCTGAATCCGAACACAGGGTCACGGGGGTCTGCTGGAGCCAATCCCAGCCAACACAGGGCACAAGGCAGGAAACAATCCTGGGCAGGGTGCCAACCCACCGCAGGACACACACAAACAAACCCACACACCAAGCACACACTAGGGCCAATTTAGAATCACCAATCCACCTAACCTGCATGTCCTTGGACCGTGGGAGGAAACCGGAGCGCCCGGAGGAAACCCACGCAGACACGGGGAGAACATGCAAACTCCACGCAGGGAGGACCCGGGAATCGAACCCAGGTCCCCAGAACTCCCAACTGCGAGGCAGCAGCGCTACCCACTGCGCCACCGTGCCGCCCCCATTTAAATTATACAAAATGCAATTTAAATGAATGCAGGTAAGCAACACAACACAACAGGCACCATGCCAAGCAACTCCTCAGTGACCACTATGTTGGAATATGGTTTTCATCTATAAAAGGTGACCAATCAGGTAGTGAGATGTTGTAATAAGCAGAATTCAATCAGGGAAGGGCCACCTAATAAGCACTAACCAATCAGAGCCGGATTACAGGATGCATTTGTAAAGCTCTATTTTTTCACCCATCCGCACCAAAGCACAGATGACAGATGTCAATGGATATTAATGTCTGTGTTTTATAAAGAAAACATAATAGTGTGCATGAATCATAAGTTAAAAGCCATTTCTGAACTGGGCACATATGTATGCATGAATGAATGTTATGTTGGATCAGCATAATTCCTGCATTGTGGGTAATGTTGCCTGCAGTTCTGTCAGAGATGACACCTATATTATAGAGTATACTGTATATACTGGCACCATGGTAAAAGAGTTTGTGCTCTAGGGAAACAACATCAGTTACTGGTTTGTGTAGAATGTATGGATTCTTGTGTTTTGCATGATTTCTTATGGTACTCCAGTTTTATTCTAGATCACAAAACATGGAAGAAGTAGTGACTGTCATGTCTTGATTGGCCTGGTGCAAGGAAACTTGTGCATTTGTGGGCATGTACTTTGTGATGGACTGGCATTTAAAACCAAGCACAGATATGATGGGATATTCTTCAGCTCAGGATGACCTTGAAAAATAAATTCAGAAAACCGTTGAAAAAAAATGTACAATTCTATTTACTAATATGGGTAATGCGGTGGGAAAGTGGTTATCATTGCTGCATCACAACTCTAGGGACAAGTGTTTGGTACCTGCCGAAGAAGTCCTTATGAGATTTTTGTCCAGGTGCTCCAGATGGCTTCCACATCGCAACTAATGCAACGCATTAAAACTGAACTACCCATCCACACTTGCATTTTTTGAATGCTTTTTCCAGTACTATACCTTGGCAACCAAAGCCTTTACGAGCGGGATTGATGTAAGACATGAATTAACTCTAGATGGAATGCTGTTCTGTCAAAGAGCTCACTCTCATGCACATCATGCAAGCCAGGGCAATTTAGGGGTTGTGGACCACCAGGGGGCACACCAGCCACCCCAACCCTGACACAGACAGATGTGGGACACAAGTGCAAACACACGCTTTTATTTTTCTTTGTTGTTCCTGTGAGAAACACCTTCCCCCGTTTCCCACAGGTACAGCACAGTCACAAGCACAGCAGACATAGTTCACCCCAAAACCTTTTTCTCCTTTTATTCTACACCTGGGAGTGCTCCTGGTGGCTCATCAGTGTGACGGTCTGGGTCCTGTTCCAATGCTCTCTTCTTCTCATTTGGGAGCCTCTCAAACTTGATGCAGACGATAACGTAACTGGATGAATTGGCAGATGGGGACAAAACACAATTGGAGCAAGGGGATGGTGTAGAATTGTTCAGTGCATTTATTAAAAATAAATAAAAACAGTGTTCAAATACAGTAAATAGTGCAGTGCTCAAAAATAATCCATAAATAAATAATCTATAAAAGCATGTGAAAAGTGGGGGATAAAATTCGTCATGTTCTTTTCAGTGACTGATGATCCAAGCCCACCTCCTTCTTCATCTCCCCTGGCTCACCAATACCTCGTGCAACTGGTGCAGACTCAGCAGCCACATCTTCATCCCCCGACCCACGTCTTGTTGCTTCCATTGTTGTCTGCCAGACCATCCTAGGTCAGATCTCCTCCTGTCATCCTTCATGCACCCGCAGTCATACCTCGGATCCCTGGGGAGGTCATCAGCCACACTTGTCCCACTCCACACCTTTGATAAGTGTGGCGAACCAACCCCTAGAGTGCCATGACCTACGCTTCTTTGCAGAGCCCCCGTTCATGCTGCCTTTCCTCTCTAGGTGGCCGGATCGTCCCACCCGAGACTGCTCTCCAGCCGCATTTGAACCCCTGACCTTTTTCTCATTCTATCTTCCTCCTTATATTTCCCAACCGATACCCCCCTGCAATCATGCTTCTCTTTTTATATGGAGACGTGACACAGGTGTGGCGATTAGCAGCTGCCGGAATGAATTACGGACATGGAGATTCCTCACCTGTGCACTTAAGTGCAGAGATTTCTGCGCCACATCGCACCCGGGAACCGCTCCTGCGACACTACCATGCCCCTTCCTTAAAGTCACAAGTGTGGTGATTACTTATTTAAAAAGGCAATCAGCCTCACTTTACCACAATCAGTATTACCTGGAATCACTCCTAGGTGTGGTGGAAGTCCAGTGTAGAGCTCTACAGCTCCACCCTGATGGCTCCTACAGAACCAAACAGGGCTGTACCAAACTCCAAGTCCCAGTGTGCCCTGCGGGAATCCGTGGTGCCACAGCTATCCAGGAGGGCTGCCCTCTAGTGTCCCAGGGGATGGTAGTGCCTTGGAGATGCTCTATCCTCCAGTCCTTCCACCCAGCTTCTGTCCTGGCCGGGTAATGTAACAGACCGCCCGTCACAGAGTACAAATGAATCTAAGCTTATGGTGGCCTAGCTAAAATACAAATCCAAATACTTAGTTATGAGACATAATATCAAGCTACTGTACCACTGTTTTACTCCATGTTAGCTTTATTAATAACTCTAAATGTGCAAGAGATGGTGCGTGATGGACATCCCATCCAGCAATGATTCCTGCTTTGACTCCACATGAACGTGTAATGCACAAAACTACTTTAATAGCAAATGGATTTACTATTAGCCCAAGCAGGATGAAAACTGTGGATTACTATGAGGTGTGGACACATAGTTTGCCACTAAATGTCTCTGGTGTAGCCATGTGTATATCCATGGGGGTGTGGAAAGCAGGGATCTCACCAAATAAACAAACAAATAAACAACAATTCTCTGCTCATGTATGCTGAGGTGCTAAGTCAGGCTGTTTAAGCAGGTGCTATCAGCTGGAAGCAGATGCTCGTTCTCCATGGTAACTCGAGTGAAGAGAGGAGCTGGACTCCACTTTAGACAGGTGTGCATTTTGGCTGTGATTCCTCTTTTCGCCCGCCACGTGGAGTCTCTAGAAAGCCATCACTTTCTCACTGTTGGATTCACAGCTGTTGATCAGCGCTGGGCACACGGCATTTCAGCCAATCTTTTTATTGTTCTGTATGCCCAGAGAGAGAGTTTTCTCTTGAAGGTCAGCCATCTGATCAGTGCTCCTCTTGTCTGCCTGTTTGCTGGATTTCTCACGTTGTCCTAGAGGCTCTTCATGTCCACAGCTTCAATAGGCTGAGGAGCGAAGAAGAAAAAAAATGTGAACAAAATCTAAAGAGACAGGATGCATCTGATGAAGAGATTAAAAATAAAACAGACGCTTTGGGTGCATACTTGGGTGGATATGAGAGATGTCAAGCAGAAAACTGGAATGAGCATAGAGATGAGGGGGAGGGAGGGGGTCCAAACAATGCTGCTGAGATTTTCCTTGACTCAGTTAGTTTTGCTAATTGTTTCCTGAGGTCAGAGCCTCGACTAAAGGTAGAGTTAATCACATGTCAGCCTGCCTTTCCAGACTCTTGTTCTGCTAGAATATTAAAAGCACCGATGATGTGGATTATGACACACGTAAGACACCCAGAAGGCAGGATCAGTTTGTCAATTCTCATATGGCAATACTTATTTTCACACGCACATTGCAGTCAGCCTAATTCCACCTGAGCCGCAGTCAGAGGTAGATATGGCTCGCAGAAAATCCGGTCAAGATCAAAATGACATCACACATGGGGCGGAATGGACTAATTTAGCTCTGCAGGAGACCCATTTGAAGGATTTTCAACTCTCCTTCTTTTCACTATACATTTAGCAATAAGGGCCATGTGAAGTTGATACAGGTTTCTTCTGCACCAATAAAATAACAATCATTCACCCATTTTCTGAACTCACACTAAGTTATTAACATTTAGATACGATGTAACTATTTAACAAATAAGAAACGGGAACTGCGATGGGCTGGTGTCCTGCCTGGGGTATGTTTCCTGCCTTGCGCCCTGTGTTGGCTGGGATTGGCTCCAGCAGACCCCCGTGACCCTGTAGTTCGGATATAGCGGGTTGGATAATGGATGGATGGATGGTAATCAGGAAAAGCATACATCGCACCCTGTCCCAAATTCTGTGCCCAACCACCAGGAAGAATAGTGAGACCACCTAACTGCACCACCAACCACAAATAAGGATGCCACCACATCTGGTATTTCGAAGTCTAAACAGAGATGTAGCAAAATCACAGTTTTGAAAGGATTTGCTGAATGTTTTGTAATTTCCTGATGCAAGTAAAATTCCTGATTCAAGACAATTCACTCTTCAAAGTGGTTCGTTTAGCTTGTATCTTCTATTGGGAAGCAAGCAGTAATTGGGTAGTTACTGTGCCCAAGCAGTATTTTCTTGAGAGAGTGGGGTCAGAGAGGTAATGACGAATGTGAATTTGAGATAAATAGGGTGGGTAGTAGCTGAAAAAGGCCAAAAATGCAGATGTAAAGGCCTTTGAGGTACAGTTTACAAGTGGTGAGGTAAAATCTATTTCAGACTAGGGTAACAGATGTTCAGGATACCTCATGGCAGGGACGTTCTTAGGCATACGCGAACTATGCATCTGCGTAGGGCCCCAACCCAGCCACAACTTACAATTTTTTTTTTTTTATTGTCGGGCTGTGGGCCTGGAGCCCCATCATGCCCCTGGCACTGCAGCCGTCTCTGCCAGTCCCAGGAAATTCAGTTCAGTGCATCTTTTAGTCTTATTAACAATGGTGATTTATTATCCAAATTGCAACCTTCACCTAAATCCCTAATAATATTGTCACGCCGTCGTAACTTTGCCAAATGCACTATAGCAAACGTTAATTTTAGAGATTCGTTTCGTTTCGGATTCATTCAGAAAGATCCCCATAAAATCATGAAATATCCCTATATTACCAGCCTTTACCAGATCCATAACAAAATCAATATTTTACCACTCTGCATACACACAAGCGTACATGTAGGCCTACTGGTCATCTGAGGCCTTTTCCGGACGTTTTATTAGAACACCTTCCCAGACCACCCCCTCCAATCCAGGGCCTGCACATCTGGGGCCTGCACATTTCTGAACTGCGTAGGGCCCCCAAACTGCTAAGAACGGCCCTGCTCATGGAATTTGAAATATTTTTCTAAATGATGTTTCAGCAGGCAGGTGGAACTAAGCAGAGATTCTGGCACCATTGATAAATGGGAGAGAGGTTTATAGTGTTACGATCAGTTACTTTCTTGAATGTATTCTGAGTTGTTATCAAACATTTTACGTGTAGAATTCACTTGAAACCCAAAGAATCTATTTCTGGCATTTGATTTATGTTTTAGATAAATTTTCGCAATGTTACACATTTTTTTACATTCTCCCATGATGTCATTTTGTTTCCCTTGAGCGTCGTCTTTTTGATGAATTTATTTGTGCAGTCACATACTCTCAGACAGTATGGTAAATATGAGTTTCTGTGTCAGAAATACTACTTGAATGTTCAATGAACTCAAAGCTACAAGTGAGAAAATTCAGAGAAAAAAATTTACCCAAATCGTGACGTAACGCTGACCTTTCACTTTAGTCAATTGTATATAGTGATGGGACTTTAGCTGAATTGCATTGGGGGTAAAATGATACACATTACTACAACAATGCTGCTTATTTAATCATTTATTTTTGGCAGTAACAAATTAACAGCAACCTTCATTCCTCTGAATGGTCCAACCAGAAACCCACATGAACACACTGAAGGTGGAAGATGAAACATCACAACTTAGGCTCCAAATAGTCAGAGAGTGTGTAAATGCAGCATTCAGTGATTGTTGTTATGTTATTGCTAGGCAAGGTCAACAGGAAGTGTGTGACGTATGACATCCCTGGGTCAAAGGTGTATAGGTCTACATCATATACTGACTAGTTGTCTGAGACTGAAAAATAAAATCTAAGCAAGTGAAAAGTTTTTATATCAAGCCATTAAACATTTTTTCCCTTATTGTAAGCAGTGTATGTGGCAACACATTAAAAATAATGCAGCAAGATTATTTTTAAAGTAAGGAGTAACTCAATGCAATACTTATTTAATACAAAGTAAAAATATCTCAGTTACTTAAAAAATAGGAATGCATTATTGTGTAACTACTGCAATATTTTGCAGTATTGCCTTTTTGCAAAGTCATTTCCTGCTGCTGTTAGTGTCACATCATATCTAGTGAGGAACAGATTAAGCACATGTGTCGCTTGCAATCAAGCGAAAAGAACTGAGTAAGAGTTATAAGTATACATTTAATCCTGCATGTGGTGAGGAGTTTATTTAATCCTATCAGTTTATAGTTCCAGAAAGCAGGCAGAATCAGGTGTAAGGCAAGAAGCAAACATTGTGAAAGGTACAGTACGCTGGTCCTTTGCAGGACTCATTTGCAGAAAAGAGTGTGCTGCTTGTAATCCAGTAACAGAAACCTAAAAACAAAGTGTTGGTTTAGTTCTAATCTGGCTATTTGCACAGATATGTTCAACAAGTGTGATCTGGTGGTGCAGCGGCCAGTGTTCATACATCAAATCTCTAGCGGCTTGGGTTGGGGATGGACAAAGGGGAGGAGAATTTATTTACTTCACAGTACATGAAGGCCTAAACAAATTTATACAACACAAGAAATGATTAAATTTGGCTGTTTTCTGGTGAGTTTCGTTAAGGCTATAAGGAATTATAAACCAGAAATATTTCAAAACACCAAAGGAATAGCAGTTTGTAGGTCTGAATTGAGTTCAATCAAGGACATCTAGAAAATGTGCACTGTGACTGTTGTATCCTTGATCTTTCTATTGACCTTGTCTAGCAATAACGTAGCAGCCATCAATAAAAACCTTTCAAAATGTCAGTGCCAAATAAGAAAATCAAAACAGGAGGTTACTTAGTTTGAACATTATGAAAAATATCTGGCACAAAAGCATATCTGACTACATGATTCCTTTACATCCAAATCTCTTAAAACAAGGTTTATAATTATTTTAGGTGATGGTGAATTTATAAAAAATCAAAAACAAAACCCTTGCCATGACATTTTGTTTATGTTTCCTTTTCTGATTTCTCATTTACAAATACATTTGTATTTTCCTTCGGGTGGCAGAATATACAATATAGGACAGCTTACATAGCAAGCTGTAGAGAACTGAAAATGTCTCTAAGGCCAGAGCCTATTGTCACAGCATCATATGTAAGGCAAGAACCAGCCCTGGGCCGGGTGCCAGTCTATCACATTGCATGCACACATACACACACACACAGACACACAGTCACTCACTTACATAAGGGGCCATTTTAGTATTAGCAATTAAACTAACCAGCATATCATTGGTTAATCACACACAAGCAGATGGAGAATATACAAATTCCACACAGACAGTGACCAGGCCAGGATTTAAACTCAGTCTTCTAGAGCTGGGAAGCAGCAATGCTATGCTATGTGAATCAAATGTTGAACTTCTCACGGTGGGCTTATGGTCTTATTAAATGCTGAGGGAGTTTTCACAGGCCATTGTGCTAACAGGCACGACAGGCACAGTATATTCTGTGGTAAGCAAACTCACTACTACTCATCCCAGTGCTTTCGTCACAGTTTCTGGGGTTTTTGAACATGTCTCACTTTCCTTCACCCTCATCAGTTTTTACCAGTTTCTAGGCTGTACGACAAGGGAAAACAGAACCCTGGACTAGTTACTGTATTTCCAAATGTTAAAGAGGCATATAACTCTGTTGCTAAAGACAGACAGACTGAAGACCTAGCTCATTGGTACATCATTTTGAAAACTGATTTTCAGTTTAATTCGATTCAGTTGATTTGTGATGTTTTGGCACATATGACACTTCTTTTAACTTATTTCTTACTGCTGGCTCTATGGTATCCTTTCCTATGCCCCTCCTAGTCTGATCTCAGATTGATCAGTTTGTTTTTTGACTATCTGTAAGCACTACTTGGAAGCCATGCATTGCTTGATTGCTTTAAATTATAATGCTGGTTGGCTTGTACACTCTGTGACTTAAAAATAGCTGAACCAAAAAAAGAGTTCCCACAAATGGAACAGGTGATATATGAGCAAAAATTGGGGCTTAGTGGAATGGAGTGGACTCCGATTCTAAATGATGCACTGTGCCACACATAAAATGAGCATTGTATTTCAGGTGGGGTGTTCTACAGTGGATGCCCAAGAATAGATGCTCTGTTACAGATTGATTACTTGGTCTGCTGGACAGAGACATTTATTGGCATTGAAAGATGGACAGGTCAGTCAATTGGTAAAAGGATCTCCTCAACATAAAACTGTACGATCCATCTTTCTGTATAAAGCAGCACAGGAAATAGCAACAATTACTATGACTCATGCCATCCTAGTGGTGTCCCTTCAGGAATTTTGTTTGATTTGCATCACTGCCAGAATCTTCTACACATGCAAGTAAGCCCATAGAAGATGCAGAACTTATTTCTGACCCACTGCTCCAGTATGGGCAGTCCAGTTAGATTAAGTTCTATCTCTGTCAATGACTGTTCATGGGCAGTGAGTGCTGGTTAATGACCAATAGCAGATGTCATAAAAGATGGCTAGAAGAGAGTCATATGGCATTGTTATACCACCAGACCACAAGTGTCTGATGATGCCATGTTCCTTTAGGTGACTGAAAACAGTGAAGGTGTTTCTGTGTTGGGTAATTGCATGAATTGCTGATACTCCTCTATTATTCCTCTGTGCCTTTCAGATCATCCCCAACAGACAAGAGACCCTTCCTGCATTAATTGCCTCCTTCATCCTGCTGTCATATTCCAAGAATAATAATATCAATAGTAATGATAATATTCCTTATACTGGCATAGCATAGTAGACACAAACATTGGAAACTAAAATTAAACAATCGATACAGCTATGGGACTGGTTTGAGTGCATTGCTAAAGGCTGATTTAATTAAATCAAATGGGCTTACATTAAAATCTCCACAAATATCATCCCACATTGTTCACCACCACATATGACTTGACTGATTCCAGTCTTGCTTCTTCACACTTGGTTTTGCCATACTAAGAAAGTTCTCCAGAGTCGATCACTGGCTGGGAAAACTCTGACATCGTCAGGCATTGATTGGATTGTGATACTGTGCTCTTTGCATATGTAGAATAAGATACGTTAAACCAGAATTATGGGTATACGCTTAAAGATAATCATACTTAGATTTCTTTGAATTCTGTGGCTTTAAGAGACTAGTCATTTTTATTTCAGAGACCTAAATTTAATTTATATGTTTGTCTACCTGCGTGGAATGACTGTGATTATGTTACCACCATCACTGTAATCCAACCAGACAGGCTGGCAGATTAAATGGAAAGCTAACCTTCACAAGCTTGCCTATGCTGTTGTTAAATATTAGTTTCTTTTTCACTTATGTGACAAACATTCAATCTTTTTAGAGAAATGTGAAATGCAGAAATGGAAGTTAGCTTGCCAACACAGCCCTAAACCAGGACATGTTTTCTGAAATGCGTGTCTTGCTGAGTAGGTCTTGTCTTGTGCCCAGAGTTTTCAACATGCAGAACTGGCAGTGAGGATTACACTCAAAGCATCCCTGAGCAGTCGCCATCATGAGCTGAGAAATTCGCTAACGCCCTGCACTGTAAATAATTTGTAGTTTGCATGTAGCTGGTGTTCATGGTTATCTATTAGGTCACATCTCTCTGATGAATTAATTTTTATTAATTTTGCTGATTCAAGATAGATATTTGTACGCAGTAGGGAATCCATTCCCGGGCTGGATTCCCGGACATTTTTCATTCCCGCATTCCTGGGAATGAAACTGCTGTACTTCCCAGGAAAACGGAAACGGCCAAGCTCGTATATATAGCGTGTAAAAATGTAAAATGATCAAGAAATAACAGAGTTATAATTGAAAATAATTAAGTGGCACGGTTTTTTGGCCCACGGTGTAGTGTGTTGCTTATTAATTCATTTAACAACAGACCAGCAGCAGTCAGTCTCCCGGCTCCCACTAAGACTGAGCACAGTGGACTGGGAGGTGTCTGCACCCTGCAGCTCACGAATGCCGGGACGGGGCAGAGTTTATTGACGTCTGTGCTGTTGCCAGCTTTGAACAGCAACTTGAAATTGCAATGCGTCAGTCTGTTGCATCCGCAATATCTGTGCCAAGAAACTTGCCATCACAGAATGATGACAAGAAACTGGATGCATCAGTAAAAGCTGTTAGAACAAGTGTATCAGTATCTGATGACTGTGCCACTTACTTCAGTGGAGGCAGAGCGTGCTTTCTCAGCGGCTGGCATACTCTGCACGAAGGTGCGCTCTTGCCTGGACGACTGCATGCTGGACACGTTGTGCTTTTTACGCTCTTATTACCGCAACTAAAGATACATGTACTTATATGACAGCATGAACTGCTTGTAGATAAGGTTAGTCTATTATTTGTGTCAATATATTGCAGTAGTTTTATTAAAAATAAGTGTCGCTCGCTCTAAAACCGTTCACATGTAAGATGCCTGTGCACTGTGTCATCCCCGGGAGCCCGGGATTCCCAGGAATGACATGCGGGATTCCCGAATTCCCGGGAATGGATAAACCTGTCTGGGAATGGATTCCCTAGTATGCAGTCATATTTTGTAATTAATTTAATCAAACAAAAAAATGGATATGAGTTCAATTTGGAATGAAATCACTTTTTCCTGCAGTCTGAATGTAGAGCTTCAGTAGCCTGTAGCAACATATAGACTCAAAAGCAGCTGGTATGGACTTTTCAATTTATTTTTTACTATAGTGACTTTTGTTTAGCATGCTCCAAAACTGGTGGTGGCTTCTCATATGTCCACACAGAGACAATGGCGATGGTCACTTCCATATAGTCAACATGTATCACTGTATTTCATATCTACTGTATGTACAAGGTTTATGAATATCAATGATGAAGCCCTTTAACATTCACCAAGTTGTTTTAACAGCTGACAAAGATCACCATAATATAACCCTACCTAATTATTAGCTTTTCATGGCAGGCCCCAAATGAAAGGCCCGGATGGAAATAATGCGTGTGACATAAATGTAAACCCTCCATTGAAACAAAGTGGACCATTGTGTCCAAATATAACTCTACTTTGTCAGCGACTGCAATAGTTCTGGGGTTGTATTTCGCTTTTTTACTGTTTGGATTTATGGCTAGAAAATGAAGACACCAAAGTTGTCTGATATTCATGCATGTCTCATCCTTTCTTGTTTAACAAAAGTCAAATTATGCCAGTATATAATGACTGAGCATCCACTTCCTCATCCATTTTTGAACCTAATAAATCCAGCTGAGGATCATGTGGGGGCTGGAGCCTAGACTCAGCCATTTTTCAAGATACAATTCATCTTGCTTTGAACTTAGCTCACTCACTTCAAGCAGGAGCACTTAAGTGCATTTGAATATTTCATTGGGAGTAGGCGTCATGCAGAGCCGGAGTCTGTCCACGTTTCTATGAAGGTAGCAGATGCAGGGGCCTTTTAGCATACTGTGGAAGATACTGCACCCTGTGGAATGCTAGGTAATGGCAGAATTCCATAAGGTGCCTGCTTTCAATGCAAATGTAACTAATCACCTTGTGGTTTTAGGACTTTAACTTTACGTAGTAGGAGGACATCATCCTATCCACCTTGCAGTCCACCACCATTCAGCAACAGCCCAAAAATCTTAAAGAAATCAACAGCAATACGCCTGCAATGCCTCACTGTGACAGTGACTGTCAAGTCATAATTTTTTTTCCTTTCTTTTTAGTGTAGATAGATAGATAGATAGATAGATAGATAGATAGATAGATAGATAGATAGATAGATAGATAGATAGATAGATAGATAGATAGATAGATAGATAGACAGACACAGTACAGTTATGTGAATTTCCCCTTGGGATTAATAAAGTATCTATGTATCTATCTATCTACCTATTGAATTAAAATCTTCCTTATTTTGCCAAATTTTGCATATGCATTGTGAACAGATGTTCTAAGTCACAAAATCATCTCCTGGTCTGACAGAACATCTGAGCTGCATAACGCTTTTCATGATGACATACAGTATGTCCTGACATAAAACACATTTTAGCAAGTAGCAATACAGTATTTTCCACATAACTATGTCTAAATAATATTCTTGACTTTTTTGTGAAAGTGAGCCTCTTAAACAGAAATATACCTGGACTCATCTTGGTGGATCCCATGCTATCAAGCAAGTGAACCTGAATTTATAGCCTCCTGACTTTGCTAACATTAGGCTGAAACAAAGGCTTGAGCATTCATATTTTATGACACCAATATCATGCTTTATTGAAGCTGATGCTTTATAACGCAGTAATCAGATTGAGAGGCAAAGAAAAAAGTGTGCTTCTAGCAGCTCAGTACAAATAGACTTAATAAACTGCCAGCACAACACCATCTCTGAGTATATCTCTGCGTTTGTGACTCATTATATAAGAACATAACAAGAGGTAACGGCATTGACTAGAAAATAGTAAGTGAATAACCACTCCATTGTTTCATTTAATCATACTGTAGCTCCCGTTAACATTCCTGCAGTCTGCTTGCTATTAAACGTGGAATGAAAGCCATGCTTTTAATATCATTTTTCCGAACAGCAAGTCATTGCTATTGTTTCTTTTGTCACTGATAAAGTGAATACGTGCAAAAGAATCAGGTTTTCCGTGTCACTGTTAAAAAAAGCATATTCTCAAGTCTAGCATGCATTTATTTATGCTTCCTGCCGTGGCCTAGTTACAAGTGACTGCACACAGATTCTTGGGCGTTATGCTGCCATTCAAAGAGAAAACGAGCAGACAGCACAACTGAAACTTACAAGTGCAGCGGGGGGAAAAAATGTGGAGGCTTTTTTCATAAAGATTTAATTGAAAAGAGATTTATTGTTGCTTGGTGCTTTCTCCTGGAATTATATCAGCGGAGACTATTTTAAACGTCACTCCACTGCTTGGGGTATCTCGTCATGGTAATATGGAATAGCCGTTTAAACACAAAAAAGAGATTCTAACAGTAAGCACAAGAATCTGCATAGTGGAAGACAAAATGATTTAAAATAGCAGATACCTTTTTAAATACTATGTTATAATTTTCTGACTAATTTGTAAATCAATTCCAGGCATCCACCCATCCATCCACCTCACATGTCTACTTAACCCACTTATTCCCTTACATGGTTGCTGGGGCTGGAGAAACTTCCTAAAGCATTGGACCTGATCCTGGAAACAACCCAGGATGGGGTGTCAGCCCGTTACAACACACATTCGCATACACCCTCAGGTGGTCCTTAATAAATGTAACTTGTGTAACCACACTGAGCCCCAAACCATAGACACAGTAACGTCAAACACGATTCTGGGTTCAAATTAAAGATATTTATTTCTCAGCCACAAATTGCCAACAATCACCCATCAAAAGATCAATAGCGAAATATAATATCTTACTTATTTCTTCCCTCTCCCTGACTCCAAGAGTGCCACCAGCTGACTCCCAACTCTAACTCTCCGATGTGAGGTGGTGGGCTCCTTTGCAAGTAAGACTCAGGACTGCTTCCAATGTCACCGGGTTACGTGGAAACCATATTGTTTTCCCTCGGCAGTGTCCTCTGGCAGCACCCAAGGATCCAGACATGGCTGTACTTCTGCACTCCAATTCCCATGCAACCATGTAGATGTCCTAATTGAGATCAGCCTCGAGGAACACTGCCATATTCTGTGTGGGGGTATGAACTGCTCCCAATATCCACATTCACCCAATCCAGGGGTGGGCAATGTCAGTCCAGGACAGCCGCAGTGGCTGCTAGTTTTTGTTCTAGCCCAGTTTCTTAATGAGAAGTCAATTACTGCTGATGAAGCACGTATTGCTTAAGTGTCATTTTAATGCTTCATTTTAGTGATCTTGCTTGTTAAGGTTCCCCACCCTTAATTGCTTATTTCAATCTTAAACAGCTGCATTCACAGTGTTTTAATGGCTTCTTATTAGCAATAAGATGTAAATGACAAAGCAGCCAGCAGTTCTCCAGATAGCTTGTTTCCATTTACGTCTGTGTGTGTTTATCATGCTCTATTTGATTTAATAAACAACTTAATAGAAAATTTGACAGACTGGAAATTATTCATTTTAGGCTTCGAAAGATATGGATGATATCCTTGGAAAGGAAAAAATCTACGATATAAGAACCTTACATTGCAGACTAGCAAGCCATCAAATTAAATAAGGTCTGAGACTGGCAAGGATTGGTTTCTAATTAAACAATTGGGTGGGAACGAAAACCAGTAGCCACTGCGGCTCTCCAGGACCAACATAGCCCACCCCTGACCCAGTCCATTCATTACACTTGCATACCTTTAAGAAGTGAGTAGAAACTGGAGTACCATGGAAAAGCCAATGGAGACATGGATAAATAAAGTTCTATCTATCTATCTATCTATCTATCTATCTATCTATCTATCTATCTATCTATCTATCTATCTATCTATCTATCTATCTATCTATCTATCTATCTATCTATCTATCTATCTATCTATCTATCTATCAAGAAGTGAAATCTACACAATTTGTGACCAGGCCAACACTTGAACATGGCAGCAAAATATATATTTAACTAGACTGGGCAAGAAAATGGCATTTAATAAAGTCAAAATATACATGCAGAATCTACATGTAACGTGACCCTATGCTATATGACTGCAATGATCATTTAAATCCAGTGGCACATAACAAAACCTCTAGTTGGAGGAGATATCAAACTAGATGACTGTGGTTGCCTGCTTCATCGCTTGACAATTTCAAATTGCATTACTGGAAATTGGTGATGACAAATTATGACACTGTGATGACTTCCCAGCACACTTTCTCAATTCCAAAATATTGTGACCTTGTCTCTTTATTTGGCCACCAATAATGTGTTGCCCCGGCCACACCAATGCTGTAGGAATTTTTTAGGTACAGCAAGTTCAGATGCAATATCTTCCCTTGTTCATTTCCTTTTTTCCAATCTGTTGTGGAATGTAAAACATGAAACATCAGAGACACAAGCGTCTTATGTCTGAACTGCCCAAAACACCCCACATTCTTTATTCCTTGCAACTGCATTTTATGCATTGTACTTCTGGATAAGCACTCATTGGTTGTAAACTCTCATTCACACAGAGCCCACCCGGTGACTTATAACGAAATCACACCTGTTGGTGTCATTATGTCAGACTACACGGCTGACAGTGACAGGACACCACTGCAACCGCCTTCAACTCTCTAAATTTATGTAAATGAAATCTGCAAAAATTGCTCAAAAAATCATAATAGGGCCTTTAAGTTGCAGGCCAATAAAATGCAAATACCAATATGAAGGAATTGTATGAAATTTAGTCCATCATGTGCCTCCAGAACAGACTGTATAACGATAACATAGAAGCAGTCGGAGTTTTAAATTCTGCTGAAGGGGCGTGGCACCTTCTTTCAATGAGAAAGCTAATTGGCTTATGCCTTGTTAATGTAATTTTAAAACTCAATCTGAGGTGACATTCCAGGATCTTTCACATATGTTCTATTGGCTTTCATCAGTGGATTGCGATAGCCAAGGCATATGACTAACTCATCAACATAGAGGGTGGCCACACCTGATCTGAGGGTAATGTTACTAGAAGATAACCCTAAGTGATGGGATATACAGTACTTGATGCTCAGAACACTTACACACATGCATCATGGCTGCCACATGTTGCCACAGCTCTTTTGACATGTCCTTTGAGTATGTCATTAGAAGTTAAAGTGATATGTGCACAAGTTGTAGTACCGGCAAAAATATGAGTGGCTTGTGTATTCAAGTTTTGGTATGTGATGTCAGCATCGTTGTTTACTATTAAAATCTCCATAGTGAAAAAGATGCCTGTCAGAAAAGCTGGCATCACATTGCCAGCTCTTTGAAATAAGGATGAGGAAATGTGCAAGACTAAATGGAAGCAAATTTGAGATAGATAAAGCAGTGAAAGTGGAAAATGTCAGAGAAAAGAAGTGGGATTCGGCCATTACAAGATAGCACAGTGTGATGGCACACTGCATTGCAGTTCCAATAAGATCAATGTGAATACTTCTATGTTTGATGAAAAGTTCGATGCAGTGAAACAAATCATCAAACTTAAATGCTGACATATGAAAGTATTTGTGGTGCTTTTCTTCTTTCACTTCTCACACAGGCAATACAAGTATTGCATATTCCCCATTGTAATAATGTGATACATTTAAAAGTTTCACATACCATCTTCTGTGTCACTGTTTTTTTTGGCACCTTCGCAACAGCATATCACCCTGCCACCTGGTGGAATCCTCCAGATTTATATAAAGTATGCACACAAATATAGTCAGTACACTGTTTGCGTAGCATTAATGTCCACAAGCATACACATCACATAGTGTCAAGTATATCCTAGCCCTAAGAATTATTATGCATTGAAAAACCATGCACTTTATGTTCTTCTTCTTCTTCTTCTTCCACTGCTTCCACTGTTGCCTCATGGATCCCACACACTTAGTTCAAATCCTGCAGCAGGTTGTTTGGACATTCCTCTAATACCTGTGTGGATTTTCCACCAGGTACTTCAGTTGTTCTCTCACATCCCCACTGATGTACAGGTTAGGCTTTATGTTTAGTAACTGCAGTGCTTCCAGGACAGGCTCCATCTCCTTGTGACTGTGATTTGGATCAAGTGGGCTGGAGTATGTGTGTATGTACAATATATGGCATCCCTCCACATTACTGAGTTTAGGTGTTTCAGCAATTGTTAAGAGCTGCATAAAATCAAGCACGCAGCCATGCAATCTCCATTGGCAAATGCTGACAGTAGAATGGGTCATACTGAAGGGCTATGTGACATTAAAAATGGGACTATCATAGGATGCCACTTTTGCCACAAGTCAGTATGTGAAATTTCTGTTCTGCTAGATCTGTTCTGATCAAATGTAACTGCTTTTATTGTGAAGTGGATGTATCTAGGAGCAACAACAGCTCAGCCGTAAAGTGATAGAAATACAATTCACAGAGTCGAGCCACTGAGTGTTGAAGAGCATAGTGTGAAGATTCGCTGATTCTTTGTTACATCATTCACAACAGTGTTCCAAAATGCCTCTGCAAGCAACATCAGCACAAGAATTGTGCATTGGGTGCTTCCTAAAATGGGCTTCCATGGCCGAGTAGTAACATACAAGCTTAAGATCACTATGGGCAAAGCCTAATTGTCGACTAGAGTAGTATAAAGTACACTGTCATTGAACTCTAGAGCAGTGGAAATATGTTCTCTGGAGCAATGAATCACGCTTCAGTATATGACAGTCTGATGGATGAATCTAGGTTTGGAGGATCCATGAGAATACCACCTTCCAGACCATCTAGTGCCTAACTGTAAAGTTTGTTGGAGGGGCGATGATGGTTGGGGCCTGGTTTTCAGTGTTTGGACTAGGCCCCTTGGTTCCAGGGAAGGGTACTGTTAATGCCACAGCACACAAAGACATTCTAGACAATTGTGAATTTGAAGTGGCCTGCACCAAGTGCTATTGAACACCTTTGGGATGAATTGGAGCATCAGTTGCAAGCCAGATCATTTTATCCAGCCTCAGACCTGACCATACAAATACTCTTTTGCCTGAATGGGCATAAATTCCCACAGACACACTCCACAATCTTGTGGAAAGCCTTCCAGAAAGATGGAGGCTGTTAAAGCCGTAAAGGAAAGGCTAGTTCCACTTTAATGCCCACAGGTTTCGAATGGGATGTCCAAGAAGCTCATAAAGGTATAGTAATCAGGTATTCACAAACTTTTGGCCATACACTGTATAATTTAAAGCTAATGGTCAGTTTACCTTGGCACTTTCAACATTCCAATCCCAGATAATAATTGCTCTTTGAAGAACAGAAGATGTCTTTCCTTGGAGTTCCATGGTGACATTACCTCAGACAACGTTCATAAATTTGAACTGTCCGCTTAACAGATCCAAACCTAAAATGCCTTGAAAGTCTCTGTAACCATGTCAGCCATAACTAGAAGCACCAAGCTCTGCCCAAGATGTAAATTGCTGATTTGGCTCACTAATATGTGGTAGCACTAGCATTCATGCTGCAATTTTTTGGTCACTGCCAGTCTACTCCTGCATTGCATATACACATACTAGGAATTTGTGTAACCAAGAGGGAATTACTCAGCCTTAGAAGTTCAAACAGAACTTATAGCAAGGCAGGCATCCTACCAGAGCCCCAGTGGTTACAAAATATAGTCTTTACTGCATATTTTGGTGTCCTTCGAGACTGCAGTCTTCTTGGAAAAGCACTATATAAGAAATAAAAATGTATTCCTAAAGCATTGCTCAAAGAGAAAATTGACAGCTCACAATGAAGTCCATGGGAATCTATAAAACACTGATATATCTAAAATTTCCAGCATCCTTTTGGTAATACAACAAAAGCAAAATGCAACAGGTATTAATTTTAAAATGACAAGTGGGAAAGTCTTTGCAGCAAATATGTCCCTCTGGTACTTTGTGAAGAGAAATATAAAGAACACTACTCTGTGTACATCATTGAGCTGTACACAACCAGAAGCAGGTGATAAAATTGTTATGGCGCTTTAGAGCACATTGGGGACACCGGTGCCAGCTCTGCTTTATATAGTCACAGACGAGCCCAAGACGGAATTGAACAGGAGGTGGTCAGCACACTTAATGACATTGTTATATTATTTCATATTCCTTAAATGCAAGTATTTTAACTCTGCTTTACATGAATATGATTAGCATAGACATACAGTTGTGTGTTGTTTTCAACATGCCATATATCTGTAACATAACTCATCATTGGATGAAAATGATATTGTCTTGCCCACATTATTTCCATTGTCACTAAGAAAAAGCCATTCACATTTAAGTGCTTGTGTGGTGATAGCCTAATGGGTTGGCTAACCAAGCGCTGGAGACAGTCAGTGCCTGCTAGTCCTCATTTATCTCTGGCCTATTACTCAAACAGTAATTTTCAATTGAAATAATGGTACTTTGTGCATTAGGGCACTTGCATGAGTTATCGTCACATTTTTACATTAACTAATAAAAGATGGGAGTCATTAATTAATGGAAACTGTCCAACTGTACAGCATAGAAGGGAGTGTCCATTCTGCGTGACATTTGAGAACAATACCCATGAGGGTGGCTTAGTGGAGTGAAGGGGTGGGTAGCACAATAGTTAGCACCAGTGCCTCACAGCTTCTGGGTCCTGGGGTCCACAATTGGCTGAGTCACTGTCTGTGCAGTATTTTTTCTTCATGTTTCAGTGGGCTTTATTTGGGTCCTCTGATTTCTGTCCACCTGATTGGCGACTCTACAGTAAATTGGCCTGATATGAGTGGGTGACTTTTGGGGGTATATGCACGAATGTATTAGTGGGTCATGTGACCGACAACGAGCATAGTAACAATAGACGATATGGAAAAAATGAAAGTCTGCATCAAACTGGGGTATCCATAAAACAAAATGATGTTGCGGTTACCAACACAATAAGAAGAATTGTTTAACAAGAAGAAATATTTAAAAGAAAAACATAAGCATGCGCAAAAATATATAAAAGTGAGACACAGTGTGAAGAATACATGACACTTCTAGAGCATGAAAGGCATAAAATAAGCTTGATATTATAATTATTTATCTAAAGTGCTAGTGGCATTACTCACACTTTTCTTTTCCATAGATTGTCGGGAGATGTATTGGGTGATGTTAATGAACTTCCATCCATTTAAATTAAACATGCTGTTTTTTACGGCGTGTTCCGTCTAATTTGAATGCTTACAAAGCTAATCCCTTCCAGAAAACCCCTTTCTAAGGTGAACGTTCAGTAGTATGAACCGCTGATTACCATTAACTTAAATGGAAAACATTTTAAGCATTCTCTAACCCCAAAAATAACCCCCATTTTTGATCAAATAACACTGAAATATGTACAAACTAGCGGAATTACTTTGTTGATAACACTAGTTATTAAAACATATCCTAGCAGCACATTTTCCTTTCATTAAATACTGTTTATCTAAGCGTTATCACCTTCAAAGTAAATGTCCTTTCAATCTCTCTGGCTACTTCACAAACTTTTCCACATCCAGAACTAAACAAGCCACCAAGAT
The DNA here is from genome assembly GCF_900747795.2 of Erpetoichthys calabaricus. Classification (NCBI taxonomy): domain Eukaryota; kingdom Metazoa; phylum Chordata; class Cladistia; order Polypteriformes; family Polypteridae; genus Erpetoichthys; species Erpetoichthys calabaricus. The sequence continues at coordinate 20,158,929 of NC_041404.2, forward strand.
TGTTAGTGTAGAAGGAATAAGGTAAAGATATCAATTGGCAATACAGACTTTTCAACCCCTTAAATAATCCAAATGGAGTGTTGTATACTCAACCTGAATAGACAACCAACAAGATATTCATTTTAGTCCAAGGGTATGGCCTTCTGCCATTTCACGACTGGCATTTTTATGGTGGTCACACTCGCATGCAATGAGCCAAGATAATTCTGTATGAGCAGAGCCTTCCTTTGTTAACAAGGCATATATCATACATTACAAAATAGCCAAGCATTTTGCTAGTTTCATGTAAGTGAAGAATATCTGAAAGATGAGCTTTGCAGAGATAATTGCTCAAAACTCTCAGGATTTATTCACAGCTTGTCATTATTAAGAGGTTGTTGATCTTGTTATCAAGGAAACTAAACCAAACTACAGTACCTTTTCCTAGTGTTCATTTCTAAATTGTTTTTCTGTCTTGTCACTATCTCCTCTTATCTGTCTGTTAGTATCAGCTGTCTATATTACACTTTTACTCATTGTATTTGAATATGTGCTATATTGTTAATGTGCAGTCAAACACAAATCCCTGATTACGCTAATTTCTCTTCCCACTGTATCTGTAGCTTCTCTTTCCAGCCCATTAACCACCTTGGACTGCACTTCCATAAATTATCCTAATAGCTACGATTTCATGCTTCAGTATTAATCTTCAATGTCTAATGGTGTCTCAGAATTATTAAAAATTAGTCTATACTTTTCGGCCTCTTCTTGGATAAGATCAAGTATAGAATCTGCTGTTATCAGTTTATTATCTGATAGATTACCCCATCACGAGGGTTCCACTCTATATTAAACATGTTTTACAGAACAGAGGCCAAGACTGGTGGGGTTTGCTCCACTTGAATTACCAAGTAGTGTGGTAGACAGTAGGAATTTAGGGACCTTCAAAAGTAGATTTGGTCTTACTTTGGAAGAATTAAGTGGATAGGACTTGTTCTCATCAAGATTACTCTAATGTTCTTTTTATTTTATGTTTGTCCAAAACCTCTGTTACTCATAAATTGTAAACTGTTAGCATGGCAGGCTCTGTCCTTGCCAAGCCCATATTGCCACTAGTTAATTTATTCACATTAATATAGTTCATATTCAACAGAAATAAGACATTTTAATCAATATGAACAGAACATTGTGACTGGGACAATGCAGTGTGATGAACCATGAAGACTTCATCTGCACTAGAGAATCGCTGGAGTTTTCATGATACAAAGGACAAGGCTTAATTCTGAACTCTGCTTACACTCAAAAAAGTTGTTTTGATTACAAATGAAATAAAAGAAATCAGCTGACAAGGAACACCCATATTTGATGATGATGATATGTGCAGTTGTTTTCTTTAACAGAGTTTATGTTTTTAACAACTGGTATGTTTCCCAAAGTATAATTTCCATTTTTCTAACGTTATTTGGAGTGAAGATGTTAATTTGAAGGTATTTGAAAATGTTATATTTGTATGTTTCTTGAAAACACAGGAGTATAGAAGGCTGACAACAAAGCCTCTAATAGATGACCTAATGATGATGATGAAAAGGAGGAAAGCCGTCAAATCAGAAAACGTCATGAGCCTATTATAATTTACTTGAAAGAAACACTCTATTGAATTGTTTTTTTGTATACTGTATACTATGAGTTGGTGATTTCTTTTACTCTTATTTATAATTCTGAAATCATTTTGTTAAAGGCATACATCAAATCAGATGCTTATTTGCCTAAGAAATTTATTGGGAGCATTTATTTTGCTTTAGAAGTTCTCTGTACAGAACAGGAATTTCATTTACTATCAGTTTGTGTTGCCATTTTGTTGCGCTGTGAGCATCCCCATTTTTGCATTGTTTTTTGCCATTGCATTTTATTTATTTTTGTTATTTGTTATATTCATTTAATGCAGTTTAAAGTTTTAAAATTATTGTATTGTTTTCTATTTTATTTTTATTCATTGTTATGATGCAGCAACACAAAACTGGCAAATGGAAAAAGCCTCACCAAGCCTTTACTGGTCAGCCTAGAAAGAGGCCTCATCTCAGACAACCTGGCTCCAAAGTCAAAAGGCAGGCTCACAGCCTGCACAGGCCCTAAATAGAGCACTGGCTTTTAAAAGTTCAGAATTCTTTATATGCACAAACATAAACAAAAATATCCTTAAAGGGAGATGGAAATTAAAAACATCTGGCTTGAAAAGTTAAAAATCTGAAGAATTTATTACATAAACATATATGAAAAAATGAGGCAAAAGCAAAATTGGTTTACCTAAAAAGGCAACCCAAAGTCCATTATCCACATTCCAGTAATCAGAAAACATAAAGAAAAGAACAACAAATTATAACTGAAAACAAAAATCTAAAAAATACTTACAAAATGTTCAGTAAGGTAGAAACTACAACTCACAATGATGCCCCGCGGGCTCAGTCTCTTCACCCTCAAAGGCTCAGAGTGGTTCCTAGTAGTGATGTCAGGGTGGACCTGCCTCTTCAGGTTCCACCCACAAGGAAGGCAGTCAAAATTTATATAAATATAATACTTGCAAAACACATACTTAATCCTTAACTATTCTGACCATTTTTCATCTCCTAAATACTTTATGCACCAGTGTTAAAATGACTGTTTATTTGCACGCTGTGAGGTTGTAATATACAATATTGCAATAATTTTAAATTGTACATGTTTTTAATGCAATTTAATACCATATTACTGAATAGTATGACACACTCTAGGACTATCTGAAAATAAACCTGATCTACTTCTCCAGTACTCATTCGTCAACTGTCACACTTTCATCCAATGCAGAATTTGCATATGTTTCATATTTTACTTCAGTTGTTGAATGTTCTTTGCAGACAAAGTCATTGCAAGAAGAACATCTCAAGGTGTCATACATACGTAAGTAGCTGCGTGGTGTACCAAATATACCATAGGGAACTGTGCATCCCACTCATAAAACCGGCTGGGGGCACACTGAAGGGAAACCATTGCTATACAGTATTTGTAGTCAATCAGGCTGAAGACAGATAGTGGATGCTGCCAGTAGGTTCAAGTTAAACGATGCTGGAGAAAAATAACCGAGATTGGTGTACAAAATACACCAGTGTGAGTGGTTAAGGGTTACACAAAGCAACATCAAAGAAAATTACAACATAAAACATCCAGTAAACAAATTAACATGATGAAAATGTATTAAAAAAAAAGAAACAAGGGCAATGAGCCTGGCTGAACCAGGATTCATGTGGTTTGTGTTCTCCATGCGTTCCGTGTATTGAGCCTAAAGGAGTCAGGTCCCCCTGACATGGCAGCTGTGAAGCAGTCCTTAGCTCTCTAATGTGAAGCATATTTATTGTTATTTTGTAATTTTTAAGAATATGTTGAACTTTTGAAGTCAATGCCCCATCTGATCTGGTGTAGGCCGGAGCCAGCCTATACAGTCGAGTGGGAGCTCAGGCTGCCTTGGAATGTTGTCTTTTCAGTGCAGGCTGGTCCAGATACTAACCTGCTTATTTTGGAGGCCTCACACCTTTGCCATTTATGTTCTACAGTAATCACAGCACACCACACATATTTTGAGGCATCAATCAACCGACTTTCTATTGTCATTGATTTTTGAAAGTTTTCATTTTTGGCTTCCCTGCTTTTTGGAAGTTTGTTTTTTTTACTACACTGTTTTTCTTGGCTTTGTCTAATTTTGATTTGCCTCTGAAGGCTACCTTTTAATTCCCTTTTTCTTTTTGTTTTGTTTTTATACTTTTAATTTTTGAAAATAAACTGAATGAATTTTAAGAATGGTAGTTTTGATTATTCCTGGGCAAAGGTTTTACAGTTTTCCTATTTTTTATTTCACTTTTATAGAATCTGACTTCTTTTGGAATTATGGCTTCAAATATTTTAGTGGTCTGGAGCCTCATTTATAAAACATTGTTTGGATTTGAGTATGAAAATATACTCACAACTAAAAAAGATAAGCAAATACATAAGTAAAAAAAAAACAAACAGATTTATTAAACCTGGCGTATGCACATTTCTATATAATTTACCCTACGTATATCATAAACACCTTTTAAATATTCATATTTGAAGTTGCCTTGAATTTTGCTGTGAAACATCCATATATGGAGCATGGAAATCAACCTCATACATATACAATCACAATGCTGCAGAACTTCATTGGCCAGTAGAGCAGCCTCCCATGTGGCCCTGTTGCAAGAGTATCTGGCTGCACTTAGCAACTGTGAGTGTAAGATCATGCGTGGCATTCTAGGGTCGCTCCTCTACATTCTGTGGAGCAGGGAAAGGAATAAGACTCCAGCATCTAAGCAAGTAACTGTTAATAGCTTGTACATGTAATGACGTGATTGGATGTTACAGTGAATAGTACATGCCATATGAAAAATGGGGTGTTTAACTAGTTACCTCACCACCACGACACTCACTATTACTGTATGTCTGCCCAAGCTGCTTTGTCTCAAAATAAATGAATCATGGGTTGATCCAGGCCACTGATCCATGAAATGTGTCGGTCTCATCTTGTCATCACAGGTGACTTGTAGGTTAATGGAATTTCACTGCTCACAGTTAACAAAAGCAGCTTCATTTTTGTTAGTTGCCCTTATTGTAATATACAGTAAGTGCAGTAAATTGCCCTGATTAAGTTAGGAAAACTGGACACTGCTACAAATTGCCTTTTGTTGGCAAAAACATGTTATATTTTATGTTTGTGCACCCACACCATACCAAAACTGGATATAGTGCCTCATTAGTTGGTTAATGACTTCCAGCACAGATTGAAAATATTACTTACATGTTGGCCAGATTACTGAGAAGTGACAACAGGCAGCCAATATAAACTGATGAATAACCAAAAAAGGTCTTCAGTGGAAATACGCAACAGCTCTCTTAAAAGGGACCGAAAATACAGTCTGTATGTCATATTCATCACTTTGAGGTGTTTTAATATGCTTGTTACATCAAAGCATATTCTACAAATGGATAGGTGATATGATTTATTACGTATGCATGTCATTATTTAGCTTGATTAACGGTATAGTCGTTTCTCAACCGTTGATTTGAAATGTGGTATACGTTTAAGTCAGAGTTGCCATAAATAAACGTACACTCCCTCTTCAAGTTTCCTTTTATAAATCCCAATGTTTGTGTGGGAAGTTTCAGGCTTCAGTTTGTGTGTGCAAGCTTTATAAATGAGGCGCCTGGCTGTTTTTGTTTCTTTGAGGTCTACTTTGTTGTTTTCAGGCCTGTCTGGAAAACAGGTCTATGTATATTAAAGTGAGGCCTAATCTTGGAGGAGAAGCCTTATGTTGAAATTTGTGGACTGGCAACCGCAAGAACACTAAACCTCCAAGCAGTTAAAGGCTAACACTCAAATATATGGAAATTACGACATTTATAATAGGAAACATGCAGATTGTATTTTTTCTGACAGATTTCACCTGTCAATGTTTTTCATTAATTCATGATTATAGCTTAAAGAGGTGAAACAAGGAAGAAAAAAAAATCCATGAGAGAATAAAAGTAGGTTGACTCCTGAAAATGAACAACCTAACAAGCAAATTAATTAGAAAATGGGATATCATCAAGCTTAGCTTTACCAGAACTACAAATCCTAAGTAGAAAAAAGACTAAAACAAATTTAAGGGGAGATTTCTATAACATTTCCTGCAAGAAATCCATGTCTGATTTTTCAGACAGACTGTTGTCCATTAAAACTACTGTTTAGTTTATTATATTTTGCAATTTCTTTAAGTAGTAACCACAGAAATATTTGTTTTGGATTCACTGAATGCCGGATCTTGCTTTCACTATACCTTATCGATTCCAATCACAGCTACTCACTTCTGATTCTGATTCAATAGCACACTTGAATATTTATTTATCCCACCAGGGTTCCTTCTAAAACAGGGGCTTTTATATCTGTGATCATTCTCCATGTAATCAGCATTTACTTGCACAGTTAAGTGCAAAGGGGAAATTACAGAGTTGTACTGAATGAGTGAGCAGTTTATTTCTTTATTAAAGTAATTGAAAATCATTCAGCGCACAGTCAACTTTAATAAATATTTAATATCACTAAGTATGCACATACCTTAAAAGCTGAAAACAGCTTTTAAAATAGTTATTTTTTATTCTACTGAGCATACAGTACTTGCACAAAAAACCCTATGACATTAATCAGCAGTACTGTAAAGCAGAAAAAAGAATCTTCTTCCAGCCAAAAGGAAACATTAACAGGTTACTAGTAAAAGTGATAAAGAAAAGTATTGGTGACTCAACAAAGTCTATCCACACAACTTATATAATAAGTGTGAATACATGAGAGAAATTTCATAAGCTAGAAATGAACTCCACCCCATTTGTTAAGTAGTGAAAAGCCAGAGTCGAGACCCAGTGTATAACTGCCTGCCATCTACACCTTGAAATCATGGCAGTTATAAAACAGTAGCTTAATATCTGTTATAATTCAGGTCTGTATGTCATTTTTTACTTGGCTATAACTGATTACAATAACTTCATTCAAAACAGTGCTCATAACATTAGTAAGACGCCATCTCTGCAGATGTATGGAGCCAAAACTGTAGCGTGTTCTGTCTGTTTGCTGGGGAAGTTGTTTATCTGCAAAGTGTTTGTTTAACTGTTAGTGCCTTGCACCTAAACTTTTCTGTGTAGAGATTTGCCCCTTGAAAGGGTTTATTTCATGGTGAATGTCATGTTTTTGGAGTAGCAGGTAACTAGCAGCTAGTGTGAGAGAGTTCATGAATTATATGCACAGCAGAAAGAGGCACTCCCTGGTTTAACATTACAATTTTTTTATCAACTGAAAAATTTAATAGCAGAGCGTAAAAGTGAGTTCTGGAGGCATAAAAATATAAAAATATTCTCAGATGACGTTGGAGAATAGATATGTGAGAAAATCTTTTGCGCCTTTAATAAGTGGCTTACAGTAGAAATGGATTGTGACCCAGACATTTTTGTGATGGGTTGCCATTGATTGCAATTTCTGTGGTAAATGATATCTTCCTCTTCTTCTTCCACTTCATCTTTTCCCACTTCTTGTGGAGTGCTGGATCAGCCTACTCCATACTTCTCGGTCCTGCACCTTCTCACCAGTCAAAACTTTTTCTTTCAGATCTTGTTTTACTTTATTGATTCACTTCTGCTTTGGCCTCCCTCACTTTCTCTTCCCCTTTATTTCCATTCCCATCAATCTTTTGCCCACATGTCTCTCCTCATCGCATGTCTGTGCCACTTCATCCTGCTTTCCTGTACTTTCTTAGCTATCACTCCCACTTTTGTTGTACCTCTAATGGTCTAATTGGTTATTGTCCTTTTTTGTCACTCCGAACATCCATCTCAACATTTTCATTTCTGATACATCTAAGTTCTTCTCCTGCTCTCCCTTAACTGCTCATGTCTGAGCTCCATACATCTTTGCTGGTCTTACCACTTTCTTAAAAACCTGTCCTTTAACCTCAGCCTTAATTCTTTGATCACACAATATTCCTGATATCTTCTTCTAATTGTTCCATCCACGCTACACCCTATGAGTTATCTCTGTATCTAACTTTCCACCTTGGGGTATCACTGATCCTAGATATTTAAAGTTTAACGTGTATCACAGGAAAAGTAATGGAAGGAATTATTAAGGATAAGTTTGAGCAACACCTGGCAAGGACAGGAGTTATTCTGAACAGTCAGATTAGGTTCAGAAGAGGGAGGTTGTGTTTTACTAACATGCTGGAATTCTATGAGAAGGCAACAAAAGGATATGATCAAAGTGGAATGTATGATATTATTTATCTGGACTTTCAGAAAGCATTTGAGAGGGTGGGGATCAAACTAAAAGAAGTGGGAGTTTAGGGTGATGTTTTTAGATGGGTGTAGAATTGGCTCTGACACCAGAAGCAGAAGATGACGGTATAAGGAACCTTATCAGAATAATCAGAACCAAATGTTAAAGAGTGGTGTACACAGGGGTCAGTGCTTGAGCTGCTGCTATTTTTAATATATATAAATGATATAGTGGGTTGGACAATGACTGACTGACTAAATGATTTAGATAGGAATATAAGTAACAGATCTGGTTAAATTTGCGGATGATACCAAGATAGGTGGATTAGCAGATAATTTGGAATCCATTATATCAGAACAGAAGGACTTGGATAGCATACAGGCTTGGGCAGATTTGTGACAGATGACATTTAATGTCAGTAAATGTAAAGTATTACACATAGGAAGGAAAAATGTTAGGTTTGAATACACAATAGGCGGTCGGAAAACCGAGAGTACACATTATGAGAAGGATTTAGGAGTCATAGTGGACTCTAAGCTATCGACTTCCCGACAGTGTTCAGAAGCCATTAAGAAGGCAAATAGAATGTGAGAGCATATAGCACTGTGTGTGGAGTACAAGTCTAAGGAGGTTCTGCTCAAGCTTTATAATGCACTGGTGAGGCCTCATCTTGAGTACTGTGTGCAGTTTTGGTCTCAGGGCTACAAAAAGGACATAGCAGCGCTAGAAAAGGTCCAGAGAAGAGCGACTAGGCTTATTCCAGGGCTACAGGGATTGAATTATGAGGAAAGATTAAAAGAGCTAAGCCTATCCAGTTTAAGCAAAAGAAGATTAAGAGGAGACATGATTGGAGTATTTAAAATTATGAAGGGAATTAGTACAGTGGATTAAGACTGTTATTTTAAAATTAGTTCATCAAGAACACGGGGACACAGTTGGAAACTTGTTAAGGATAAATTTTGCACAAACATTAAGAAGTTTTTCTTTACACCAGGGGTAGGCAACGTCGGTCCTGGAGTGCCACAGTATGTGCAGGTTTTTGTTCCAACCCAGTTCCTTAACGAGAACTCAATTATTGCTGATGAAGCACATATTGCTTAAGTGACATTTTAATGCTTCATTTTAGTGGTCTCGCTTGTTAAGGTTCTCCAACCTTAATTGCTTATTTCAATCTTAAACTGCTGCATTCAGTGTTTTAATTGCTCCTTATTAGCAATAAGATGTAAAAGACAAAGCAGCCAGCAGTTCTCCAGCTAGCTTTTTTCCAATTACATCTGTGTGTGTTCATCATGCACGGTTTGATTTAATAAAACACTTAATAGAAAAATGTGACAGACTAAAAATGATCTGTTTTAGGCTTCAAATCATTTGGATGATATCCTTGGAAAAGAAAAAAATCTATGATATAAAAGCCTTACATTGCACAGACTAACAAGCCATAAAATTAAATAAGGTCTGAGATTGGCAATGATTGGTTTCTAATTAAGCAATTGGGTTGAATGAAAACCTGTAGCCACTGCGGCTCACTGCGGCTCACCAGGACCAACATTGCGTCACTGCTGTTTTACATCTTATTGCTAATAAGGAGCAATTAAAACACTGAATGCAGCAGTTTAAGATTGAAATAAGCAATTAAGGTTGGAGAACCTTAACAAGCGAGACCACTAAAATGAAGCATCAAAATGTCACTTAAGCAATATGTGCTTCATCAGCAATAATTGAGTTCTCGTTAAGGAACTGGGTTGGAACAAAAACCTGCACATACTGTGGCACTCCAGGACCGACGTTGCCTACCCCTGCTTTACACAAAGAATGATAGACACTTGGAATAAGCTACCAAGTAGTGTGGTAGACAGTAAGACTTTAGGGACTTTCAAAACTTGACTTGATTTTTTTTGGAAGAAATAAGTGGATAGGACTGGTGAGTTTTGTTGGGCTGAATGGCCTGTTCTCATCTAGATTGTTCTCATGTTCTAATGTTCTATCCACCCTTTTCATTTGCTCTCCCTGCAAGTTATCTTCTGAATCCTGATCATCATTAAACCTCATATATTCTGTCTTCTTTCTATTTACCTCTGTCTTCCAAATCCCTTCTCCATTCTTCCAACTTTCTCTCCACTTCCTCTTTTCTGGTGCTACACAACATAATGTCATTAGCATAAAGCATGCACCAAGGGATTGGTCTTTAATTCGATGTCTCAACAGCTCCATAATCTGATCAAAAAGTTGAGGACTTAAACATGATCACTGGTGTAGACATACTCTTAAAGGGATCTTACCTGTTACCCTGAACTGCTTTTAATCTGAGTCCTCACTCCCTCATACGTTTCCTGGACAATCCTCAGATACTTCTTTGGCAAATGATATACCACTCTCTATTTATTGCAACAGTTTGCAATAAGAGGCATAGCCAATAAATGTAATTTATGGAGAGGTTTTGTTTTAATGGTACAAAAATACAAATATTCCATGCAACACCACCAACCTCCTCACAACCTGTGAAACAGTCAAACTGGGATTGTCTAGCAATGATGCATATAAGAAAGAGGGAAAAAGGAAGGAATAACACAGAACATCTTGTCAAATGAAGGGACCGCAGCTACTATGACATGTTGAAATAAAAATAATGGATGAAGCACAAGGTTGTAACGATTTTCAGGATATTGTGAGTGGAGAGTCAATATGGTGGAGGTATATATAGTGCCATGGCAGTGTTGTATTCTAAATGCAGTTTCAGTTGCCAAGGACACTGGTCGGAGTCTCTTCACATGTTACAGCATACATTGAAAATAAATCTGAGGTGCAAATAAGATTTTGTATTAAGTTTATCATGCCTCAATGAGGAAGAATTACTTCTTGTAACGTTATTTTAAAGTAGTTCAATAAATTTTAATCTACTGGTAGTGTGAAGGACGTGTCTGTTGGACCATTGAGAACTTTAATAACACAAGGGGAGACAAGCTATAGAGAGGAGATCTCTGCATTCAGCAGATGGCAAGTCAGCAGCATTAAACCTTTCAGACTGGACTGTTTGCTGAATTCTTCATCAAAGTTTATCCTGTCACCTGCATAAAATACAAACAGCACATACATTTTTTAATAATAATTTAGCTTCACAACTCAACTATTGTACTCAGTTTATTGAACTGTTAAATGAAAACTGAAATTTGCTGAACAATTTGCAAACTCATTTAAAAGAATATATTGTTTATAGTGGAACTCTTTTAAAAATGTTATTTTTTAAAAATAGTCATTTAAGACAAGGTATATAAACTGCATTGATTTATTATTTTTTATCCTCTATATTCTTTATCTGGCATCATGAGTCAGAGTACATTTTGAAATATCTGCACATTTATTTATTTTTGCTTATTTATTTATTGACTGATTGATTGATTAGCTGTTTTGTTTGTCCTGTTTGTCTGTATCCTTGTTTTTTATATTTCTGCTGCAATATGCATCTGAATTTACCCATGATTTTAATAAAGTTTGTTTAATCTAATCAAGTGGATATTTATGATATTCTTGAATTGATTTCTCTCAACTCTTACAGTAAACATTGACATTGGCAGTGAAATACCTCAAGAATCTATTCTGTTTTAAATAATTGTATTGTTTTATTAACAATACTAGCTAGCTAGATAGATAGATATAGATATAGAAAGATAGATAGAACTTTATTTGTCCCCTGGGGAAATTTGGCATCTTATATAAGCTCTTTAAATCAATACATACAAGAATAAACAGATAAGTAAGTAAATAAATAATTACACACACACACTTTGGTCTGAACACACACTGGAAATATAAATAATCAACAGATTTGTAAAAGCACTGTTAATGTTTGAGATGCCCCCTATCTATTCGAAAAGCAAATACAATACATTTTATTAATAAAAATGTTTGAGATGCTTCATCTTTTGGAATGACAGAGACACAGCAAGTGGAAGGACACACAGACAGACACAAAGACACATATCCTTTTATTAGGGTGGATGATTGCTTTCCACTTTTAGTAATATTCAGCTGAGAAGTATGCTTGAATGGAAACAAAAACTTATACATTGTTAGTCAGTCAGTCATTTACTAACCCGCTTATTCCTGACCAGGGTTATGAGGGATGCAGGAGCCAATCCCACCTAACACTGGATGGAAGACAAGAAGAAACGCTGGACAGGGCACCAGTCCACTGCAGGGTGAACACACACGCATCCCAGTCACACACTAGGGCCAATTTAGTATCGCCAATGCATGTCTTTAGACTGTGGGAAGAAAACTATGCAGACACGGGGAGAAAATTAAAATTCCATACAGGGAAGACCTGGGACACAAACCCTGGTCTCATTACTTTGTGGCAGCAGCGCTACCACTGCACCACCATGCCACCCTGTGCATTGTTATTTGTCTATATACGTTCTTCTCTCATTTTGGTAATAATCCTCTTCTTGGGTGTCAGTATGGTAGTGGTTTTCATATTTGGGTCCTCAGATCCATCTCTTCAACAAACTATCTGGAACAAACTACTGAGACATGGAGTTGAAGCAGAAACATTAACAACCTTTAAGAAGTATCTGGATGAGATACTGGGACATCTTAGCTATTAGCTAAACAAACAAGCCTGATGGGCTTAGTGGTCTTCTCTCTTTTGTCAGATTTCTTAAATTCATATTAAAAAAGTTTAAGAGTCTATGGCTTAGAGGATTCTGAAAATGTCACTCACAGTCATGCATAGGCAAAGCCAGAAGTATGCACTAATTATGGGCATGTGCTCAGGGGTTAGTTGCCAAAGGCATGGCTTCAGGCATGTAAAAGTTTTGGCTTATTACCTTGGAGAAGTCGGAGGTGTGTGAATCCACTGTAGACATATGCATCGACAAAGACTACAAATGCATGACTTACAGTAAACCATCTACTGTAAATTGCCGTGTTTATTTGATTTATATACTTTATGAAAAAATAATAAGTCAGCCCATTGTACTGCTTGACTGAAAAATGTCAGCTGTTTGTACATATATTGGAAGAGTGTCAATGTCCTCAGCACCTCTAGAAAAGTAACTGTCTGTCTAAATTTCAGCTGATCAGCTGCAGTAACATATTCAATGTCCTTAAGAGAAAAACTCTTGCTAATGATGGGGGCTGATGGATCACCAACTGACCTAGTAGGCATAATTTTGCAAAGAACTGTAGACACTCTTTACATAAAACCCTTGAAAAGAAACTGCAGTATCACCTGCCACAAGAAGGTGCAACCAAGGTGAAGAAGGAGGCAAGCTCCTAAAACAAAAGAAACAAAGCACGCTGAAGATCCCTCCATGTATCTGGAGAATGAAATAGAATTCATAAGTTATATGCCATTTCTATTGGAAAGAAAAATACAACTAAGCTTTCATAATTTTATGTTTTGTGTTGTTTGTTATTGTCTTTCATCTATATATATTGTATGTCTATATTTATATACATACATATTTGCATATATCCATCTTCTATTATTATGTAATACTAAGGGGGCTTTGCTCCCTGCTCGCTTCAATCGCCCACGCCTGCCCTACGCGCCAACCACTTCACGTCTCTAACACTCGCAGTGTGAAGAAGGGGGCTGAACGCACCCCAAGGAGACGCGATTGCTCCTCCGACACCCCCTCTTAAATGGTGATACAATGGGAAACATATGCAGTTCTTTTTTTACCTCCTCTTTGCTCGATCAGCTGCTGGATTTCTGCTACTGCCGTGCCATGTAATCTGCATTTTGCATGGCACACTTCTGTCATATCACCTATGTCCATATATTTGATCTATTTTTGCTTTTACCTTTTCATCAATATCACATTGAAATTTGATTCCGTGTTTGGAATTACATCATGACAACGCAACATATAACTGCCCGTGAGTGAATAACGTTTCTTTCTCTCTACAAGAAATGTTTCTGATATAACCAGGACAGGTCTTTTCCAAATCTCTTTGCATAAACTCTTGTTGTCTCATGTGATGTGAAAGTGTCTCTGAGACAATCTCGTCTCCTTCCAAGATTTTTTTTATAATAGAGAGAAATAAATTGTTTATTTTATTTCAACAAGAATATCTGGGTTATTTGAGAAAGTAAGTCTTTTGCCACATCCAAAAAAAAGGTGAAATTGTTAATGTGGATTTTCATAGATTTATAAACTTTGTTGATAAATTGTACAGTTCTCTTCATATTTCTGGTGTCCTGGATGAAAAGCGAAACAGAGTTCCCTTACTCTACCTGCATTTAGCTTGATGTATCTGGTGGGGGGTTTTGTTGATTATTTTAATTACTTACAATAATTAATTAACTCCTGATCGTACACCCCACACTACGCTCCTTAAAACCCACGTATTTAATTTGTTCTTTTCATAGCTACATTTTAGTTGTTTTCTCAATAGACTATGCAGTACATACATAGAATTATCAAATTCTTCAGGGATTTGCAATCTTTACTAATCTCTACTTTCTTTTCTGGTTTTTCTGTGCTGGTTTTGTGTGCCACTACCAACTGATTGAGGCACTGCGCAGCATCCTATGCTCAAATGTAGCTGGGTGCCCTGACTGTCCGTGAGGCCCACTGCATTGAATTCTTTTGGGACAAACCCTAGAAACAAAGAGAAATGATTTAAGTAGGTAATACTTCAGTTTAGGTACACTACTGTGTAACAAGACCTTAATACTCACTTTTTTGGGTCTTCATAACACTTACAAAGCATCAGTAAAGTATTTATTTATCTCGGCAATGGAACATCCTAACAAAACTTTACTTTGGAGTGGTCTGAGGTGGTTTAACTGGGACACACTTCACTTAATATTGCATATTTAGTATAAGGCCTGTGAATCCTTCATATTAACAAACAATTATACCATCAGATCAATATGCCACACTTCATAGAGATGAATAACTAATCTACTGATCTTATAAGTGTTATGAAGATGAAAAGAAATCTTTGTTAAAGTCTTGTTACGTAAGAGTTAATGAGTAATTGATGCATTTTGCAATACCTAAACTAAAGTATTGCTGAACATTTATGTTGTGTAGAATGTCCAGTGGGGGCTAGGGAGTGTTTTGGCCTTGGATTTCCTGCACATTTTGTCTTTTTTTATGTCCTCCCATCCTTATCATCTGACTCATCTTTAGAGACTTTCAATATTATATGTAAGAACTCTTCTTTTCTGCTAATTATATTTCTGGTATGTAAGCTAATATTGATTTATTTTCTGTTACTTTTTTATTATTATTCTTACCAGATTTGTTATTATTTTCTTGTAACTGTTTATTGACATCTTGTAAAGCACTTTAAACTACTGTGCATGAAAATTCGCTATAGAAATAAGTATCTTTGTTGTGGAGAGCTCAACATTGTAGCTTCCATTCTACTGTGATATAACGGTCCAGCAGTTGTACCAAGCAGTCCTGATCCCCAGAAGTGCTCATAATCTTGGACCGTAGTAACACCTTAATGAGGTTTAAAGGCTTTCTGTGTATGAGTGAGGTTTGTGGTAGAAGGAAAAAAAACATCTGCGGTGGGGTGGCGCCCTGCCCGGGGTTTGTTTCCTGCCTTGCGCCCTGTATTGGCTGGGATTGGTTCCAGCAGACCCCCGTGACCCTGTAGTTAGGATATAGCGGGTTGGATAATGGATGGATGGATGGAAAAAAAAAACATTGATGGGAACTAGAGAGGCTAACTTCAGCAGCAGAAGAAACAGGATGTGGGAAAGGAAGTAGTTTTATGGTGCACTTGCACTTGCTCCTGGGCAAGTGGGGAAGCCACCACCCCCTCTCTAGTACTCTCTTGTATTGATTGGTAAATAAGAATCAGGCTTTTCATAAATCTTTACACACCTTAGCATTATTTTAAGTTTTGAGTAGCATCAGGGCACTCATCAATTGTCAATGTGCCAGTAAAGTGCGTGAAAACAGCACAGAAGGAATACTTCTTCTTTTCCCACTTCTATGTGGGATTGATGTGCTCGATCAACCTTCTCCATACAGTTTGGTCCTGCACCTTCTCTCTAGTCAAGCCCTTTTCCCTCAGATTTTCTTTTTATTTGTCCATCCACCTACACTTTGGCCTCCATTGTGTTTTCTTCCCCTGAACGTACATTCCCATCACTCTTTTGCTACTTATACATTGTCTGTCCGCATCACATGCCCATACCACTTCAATATACTTTCCTGCATTAGATGAATGCAATTTATTTTTAAATTAACACATTTACTTCACAGTTTCTGAAGTTTTCACCAGTACGAATATCAGTTTCAGTGATTAATAACTTTGGAAGAATTTTAAAAAGTGATGGGCAGCACAGTGGTGCAGTGGTAGTGCTGCTGATTCATGTCCTTGGTCCTCCAATAATGGAGCTTATATATTCTCCTCAAGTCTGCATGGTTTTCCTCCAAGTGCTCCAGTTTCCTCCCACTTTTCCAAAGACATGCAGGTTAGATGAAGTGGTGGCCGTAGCGTGTGTTTGGAGTGTGGGTGTGTTTGTGTGTTTGGCCTGTGATGGACTGACGCCCTGTCTGGAGTTTGTTCCTGCCATATGCCCAGTGCTAGCTGGGATAGGCTCCAGCACTCACCATGACCTTGGTCTGCATTACGTGAGTAAGAAAATAACTCCAGTAAGGACATACAGTAAAAAATTGATGCACTTCAAGTATGAAAAAGATGAAAAGCAAATACGTTGTCAGGACCATTTCGTTTAGAGTTTATAAAGAATGTTGTAACTGAAGTGTACTGCATGTACTGTACAAACTTTTGCAGCTCTTCCTTTAAGGTTTTCAGTACAAGCCAGTGAATTTTCTGTTAATTGCTAGCCATCATTGTACCATTACATAAAAAGGGAAATGTGTTCACCCAAGTAATGTATCTGAGTCAAATTAATGGAAGTGATTATAAAAATAATGATAGAAAAATCTGTATTTAATACCAGAAGATAGTCAGCATTGGTTAACACATGGAGATCTTATTTTTGTAATTTGGTAATTTTTTGTGATTAAGCAGTAAAATGATTTGATATCAGTGGAGCGCTCAACGCTATCTACCTTGTCATTTATACAGCTGTTGATTCTTTATGTGATAAGAAATAAATTAGCCAACTGCAAGCAGCAGGGATTCAGGGAGCAGTGTGAATATGAATGCAGAATTCTGTTAGCATGTTATGGCGCAAAGATTATTTAATTAGGTGATGTCAGAAGTGTGAGCCATCAGGAATCTTTGTAGAAGATGCTGCTCTTTTAAATTTATATAAATAAATTTGATATAAATGTACAAGAACACATTACTAGGAACCCTAGAGTGAATAGGATGACTTTGGAAGGACCAGGACAAAACTGATTTTGGTCACATAACAAATAAAGTCAATCTGTAGATAAAAATTAGGATGTGGGTATTTGTAAGGAATACCAGTAGTCATAGCATATAGACGTGAATAAGCAGGCTAAACAGAAGGAGAGTTTATAAACAACACTAAGTAGAGCACAAATCATGGACAGGCTGCTTAATAAGTAAAATGCAATTGTAGAGCCATGTCTAGAATGCTGTGTGATGTTTTAGTCTATATTTTGCATATAAAGTATATAGAAAGTGTGGAAATGAGAAACATGATAAGGACTATAAGGTACGAGTTGTGTAAAAATGTTGAACCTTTTCATCATAAGCAAACAGCAAAACTAAACTTAAATAAATAGAGATACTCTATATAAAACCACAGAAAGTAAAATTAAAAGTTTTTGCCATATTTTCCTTTAACAATCATCTTCAGCAAGAAAATGGTGGCACAGATAGATCCAAGGTAAGAAAAAATTCTAGAAAATATTTATTCATACAGATATGTGTACATGCTGCACAGGGAACAAGTTTCCTAGTAGTGCAATAGAAAGCAGAATGTGGAATAATAATAATAATAATAATAATAATAATAATAATAATAATAATAATAATAATAATAATGAGTCATAAGCCTATATCAAGCAGGAAATAATCAGGAAAAAACAACTGCAAATAATCAAAATCTATTCACAAGGCATACACATTAAGTTTGGTCTGGGCAAATGTAAAATAATGTGGAAAAGAGAATCTTTTGAGAAGGTTCGGTATCCTCTGGAAAATATTAGCCAAATCAGTCATGGCAGATGGTGAACTATATACATACCTTAGGTTCCAACAGGACAAATTTATACAATACAGACAAAATTAAATGTACTCTTACACAAAAACATACAGCACATATTTTGCAAATACTCAAAAGTGAAGTAGAGCTCAACATCTTTATTAAATAAAGAAACTTATCTTCTAACAAGACAAGTCTGATAACCTTTTAGTCAGTAATCAGGCAGGAGAAACCATCTGTGTCGTTTATGACTCTTCAGCTAATGCTTAAACAGGGATTCTTTCACAGCATGATCAGAATGGACGGAGAAACAAAGGACAGAGATTCACTTCATAAACTGTTGAATTTACATACAGTGTCAATCGATGCATACATTTACTCTGGTTGCTTCATTGGCTTACACCCAAATGATCTATATAAAATAAACGTTTATTTTGCTTTATGCTTATTATTCTCCCTTTGGGCTGAGCCACCACCCTTGACATTTCTGTGTATATAACAACTATTCAGTCTTGTTGAATACAGGTCATCTGATCTCTTAGTCATTTTTCAGTACATTTTGTGTATTACTTTGTGTCTCTGTTGTTCACTTGACCTTTAATAGGTTTCCTGATATGACTAAAGAGGTTTCTAACATGTATTAACCCTTTATACTATTTCTTTAATATGAATGCTATATTTTAGTATGAAAAGCATATCAAAACACTTTATCCTAAATGACTATGTGACCCTGATTCAACTTTTTCTTCCACAAAAGAACACAATTAAACCCATCAAAGCATACACCATCCTGATACTCATGTACTCCTTTGGAGGTATACATTGCTCATAAACAGACCTACAACCGGTCCAAAGGAAAACACGAACACTACTCAATACACTTCAAGCACCACCACCCCAAAGCAGCTGTAGAATGACTCACTCTTCCATGTGCTGAGGGAGGCAGGGGTCTCATGGATATAAAGTAACTAATGTACACAACATACAAATTAATAATTTAAGAAAATTATTCCACACAAAACAGCATATATCAACACTATTCAAGTCAGGTCAATTTTATTTATGTAACACAACGAAAGTTGACAAAAGCACTGTACAGCTTCCATAAATACACCAATACAAACAGTATATATACAGTATATATATATATATATATATATATATATATATATATATATATATATATATATATATATATACATACAGCTAATATATATACTGTATACAGCTAATATATCCATCCATCCATCCATTTTCCAACCCGCTGAATCCAAACACAGGGTCACGGGGGTCTGCTGGAGCCAATCCCAGCCAACACAGGGCACAAGGCAGGGAACCAATCCTGGGCAGGGTGCCAACCCACCGCAGGACACACACAAACACCAAGCACACACTAGGGCCAATTTAGAATCGCCAATCCACCTAACCTGCATGTCTTTGGACTGTGGGAGGAAACCGGAGCGCCCAGAGGAAACCCACGCAGACACGGGGAGAACATGCAAACTCCACGCAGGGAGGACCCGGGAATCGAACCCAGGTCCCCAGATCTCCCAACTGCGAGGCAGCAGCACTACCCACTGCGCCACCGTGCCGCCTCTCAGCTAATATATATATTCAGCTAATATATATATATATATATACATACAGCTAATATATATACTGTATACAGCTAATATATATATTCAGCTAATATATATATATATATATATATATTAGCTGTTTAAGCCCATGGTGTAAAAAGCCTGGGCTCCTAGAAACCATGGACTCTGGCACTTCAATCAATCAATCAATCAATCGCATCAGTTGTGCATTAGCGGCTAAGCAAAGTTCTCTTTACTTGGTGGTTTTGTTTTGCTGACATGCTTGCCTCCAGTGTCTATCAGTGGCTAAGCGAGTTTCTCTCTCCTCGTAGGTTTCGTTTTGCTGATGTATTCGCCTTGCTTGTTTATTAGGGGCTAAGCAAGTTTCTCTCTTTTCTTGGCAGTTTCACGTTGGCCACAGAGTCGCTTTCTTTGAGTTTCATGCTGTAGCCTCGAACTTCCGGGACAGACAGACAGACACACACACTTCCACACGTAGACATTTATATATGAAATATATATACTGTATATATTGTGACGGGCGACCACTGCCATTACCTGGTCGGGACACCAACATAATGAAAGGACCCGGGGGGAAGGCATCGGTGAGGCAATACCTTCCCTGGGACATTAGAAGGCAGCACTCCCGGGTGGCTGTGTCACCACAGGGCACACTGGGAGAAGGACAGCCCTGCTGGGTTCCATAGGGGCCGCCAGGGGGAGCTGCAGAGCCCTACAGTGGACAGGTAATCTTGATGAGCCACCTGGAACACTCCCAGGACCTAAATAAAAGGAGCCGCCTCACTCCATTCAAGGGAGGGGAGGAGGTGGACAAAGCTTGCTGGGACAGGAGTGGAGGTAGCTGAGAAACAGAGAGAAGAAAGGACTGTGTTTGTTTTCTTGTGGTTTATTGTACTGTGCTCTGTAGTAGTGCACACTACACAAAAGCCTCCAGACATATAAACCAACACACATACTGTACATCAAACTACAGAAAGCAGCCATTTTAAATATGTGTCACAAAGTGAGAAAATTCCTTAACACAATCACCATTGCCTAAGACATATACTGTATATGTATACACTCTGCTTAAAACCTCCTCAATTTATTGGCATTGCCCCAATATAAGCGATAGCACCAGGACTATCCCAGATTTCAATTTATAATAATATTAATAATAATAATGTATACACACATACATACATGATTACAAAGACACCCATAGAACACATACACATACGGCACCTCTTCAAACATCCATAATCCAGTAAAGATCTAAGGGCACAATATCTTCCTGGCAGCATCAGGTACAAGGCAGGAATCAACTCTGGATGGGGTGCCAGTCCCTTGCAGGTCACACACAGACACACACCAGCCTAATTCCGAGTTACCCATCTACTTATCATGCATATCTTTGGAAAGTGAACAGTATCTGGAGAAAAAGACAGGCTGTGATTCCATCTCAGTCCCCTGCTGTTATGAGAGGGCAGCGGTAGCTGCTGTGCCACCTTGCTGCCATAACAATAACGATATCTTAATTTCAAAGCTTTACATTAACGGATTTGCATTAACATTTTAGTGTATATTGACCAAGCTTCAGGCTGCTTCTGATTATAATTATCTTCTTCACAATTTCCCAAGATGTCCGATTGCTGCATCTATTGATAAATGGATCAAATTGCTATTTCCACTAATGGACATTAGGATGTATTCACAGTCTAAGGTGTCAAGTGATCTTGTTGAGTATTAATGTTCTGTTTTCATTTTCTTTTTAAATTAATATTTTTAAATTAATGGGCAGTGCACATTACTGAGTAATCCTCTCAACCCAATATTTATTCATATGCATGTTAACTAACAGCCTCTAGCTGGAATTTAAAAAAAAAACAAAACTAATACAGAATATTGAAAGATTATGAGTATCCTGCAAATTTGAATTTGGTACACAGTGCGTTGTGAATGCAAGCTGAATATTTACTGGTCTTAGTCCAGAAGAAGTCCTGAGTAAAAACTGTAATATCTCAGTCATCTCATTTTAACACCTCTTATAATAAAACTGAAGCATAACACAACATTCCCACTGCCTGGTTTATTTAAGAATTGGAGTTATTTACACTGAATTCGTATTTTCTTTACTTCAGGCTTATCCTTTGATGTTCCTAGCTTCTAATGTTACACTACCATCCCCTCCCTTCTGCATTACTCGTTGAGAATGCAATGATTTACTACAGTGCCACCGCCTTGAGGGATTCATCCTGCGTGGAAAACGAACGTGCAAAACGCAGAAGTTCCGTGTTGCTTCGAGGATGGCAGAAAATGTGCATCACCCTGCAGCGCTTTATATTTATTAATGGAACACTGCCAGTATGTAACAGAAATGGATGGCTGGGAGATTTTAACAGAACCAATCCAAGACGTAATCAAAATCCACTCGGGGTACAGCATCGATTGGCAGTATTTGAATTTACCGGATAAAAAAAGTATCTTCTGAAGTTCACACGAGGCTTTGTAAACTTAATTTTAGCGATTTAGTGAACAGAAATTAAAAACGTCCGTGCTCGATAGCATAAGAATTTTAATTGCCGCAATCTGCACACGTGATGCGCTTTAAATTGAATACACACGTGTAAACCAATGTAGTGCTTAGAAACGTCATAGCAATGAGTCGGCCAATTAATACACAGCTTTCCTTTTTTTAACACATTTTTAAAGGGCAGCGTGGTGGCGCAGCGCTATAGTATCGGAGTCCTTTATTCACATTTACATCCAATTACACTGTGTAGTTTGCAAGCTTCTGCGCCTTTTTCATAATCAGTGTTGGTTATTTGGTGGCTCTTAAATGGTGTGTGTGCACGATTGTACCTGTTTTTGCTACACATTTTTACATTGACTGCGCGGTACCTCGTAGCACCTTTGCTCATTAAAGAACCATTCAGATCTAGGAAGAGTTCCTTGCATATCAAATTAGTTCCTTGGACTTTAAAGAGTCAAAATGTGTGAAAAAAAACCCAAATCTTTCGTGTAAAGCAGGCTATTAACAGATCAAGAAAACCAGAACTCTGCGGTGGGCTGGCACCCTGCCCGGGGTTTGTTTCCTGCCTTGCGCCCTGTGTTGGCTGGGATTGACTCCAGCAGACCCCCGTGACCCTGTAGTTAGAATATAGCGGGTTGAATAATGGATGGATGGATGGAAAACCAGAACTGTGTCTGGTGTTATCGTATGCTGCATGAGACCATTTAAAATGAGGAAGCCACTGGAACATCACAAATATGTTATTATCAAATGGTTATTGTTAAAGATCTAAATAAATAATGGTTCCCTCTGGAATATTCATGTGGATAGATGATTCTGTCAGGATCCAAAGGTTCTCCTATGGCTTCGGTTTGAAGAACCACTTTGAAGCGTGCAGTTTAAGGAATTTTGGATGGATGGGCCGATCGTATACTTTATGCTCATTAACCAATAACACTCCCCTTTAATTTCATTTAAATCCTTTCTGACTCTTGATACGCATGGACATTAACAATAATTCAATTGTTGGTCATTAATCTCTTAGCAGTGTTATGAGCAGCTTCTTCGTAACTCTGAGAGATGGAGTTCGAATTCCAGTCCAGTGGTTGTGCCTAAGAACTTCGCAAAATCTTCTTGTTGCCACATCTTTTCTTCTTATTGTTATTCTTCTTATCTCGCATTCCAAAGGTGTGCGTGTTACCTCGTTTTCACGACAGACGTGCGCCAGTGCCTGTCCTGTGGTGAACCTGGGCCCCTTCCAGGCCGGGTTGCCCGATGTGCGGTTTTCACTACATTTTGGGCTTTTATTGAAAGCGTTGTGCGAGAAATGTTTCTGCGGTGTGCGGATGCTTGTGCTGTTTTCAAAAGATATATGCGGCCGCCCAAATCCCTGAACGTGTAAACCACATCTCCACCCCGAATGCCAACGGGAGACCAACCTGGCGTCGATAACGGCAAAACTGCAGGGAGGAACAAATTCAAATTCGTTTGGCTGATGTACTGCACCATTAGGCGCGTTTTCATCTGTTTTTTGGCTGGAAGTATTTTCCAGACCTGGCAATCATGCTTACTGGGCAGTTTCCTGCCTTGCCTCCCAGGCTGCTGGGCACCATTCCGAACTGGACTACGCGGGATGGAAAATCCTTCGTTAATTTAGTATTAAAAAATTAATCGTCGCTCAATTTACACGATCAACAAGGAAACAAATTGTTATAATTTGATTGGGACTTGGGCGGCACGGTGGCGCAGTGGGTAGCGCTGCTGCCTCGCAGTTGGGAGACCTGGGGACCTGGGTTCGCTTCCCGGGTCCACCCTGCGTGGAGTTTGCATGTTCTCCCCGTGTCTGCGTGGGTTTCCTCCGGGCGCTCCGGTTTCCTCCCACAGTCCAAAGACATGGAGGTTAGGTGGATTGGCGATTCTAAATTGGCCCTAGTGTGTGCTTGGTGTGTGGGTGTGTTTGTATGTGTCCTGCGGTGGGTTGGCACCCTGCCCGGGATTGGTTCCTGCCTTGTGCCCTGTGTTGGCTGGGATTGGCTCCAGCAGACCCCCGTGACCCTGTGTTCGGATTCAGCGGGTTGGAAAATGGATGGATGGATGGCTGATTGGGACTTAAAGCCATCAACTAAACGGTCCACTTACTGAGCCTGCGTAGTCCATCCATCCATTTTTGAACCCTCCCAATTTCAGCTCAGTGTTGCGGGGAAGCGGACTGGCCTATCACTACAGCAGCAAGCGCAAGGCAGGGACCAATCCTGGGAGGGGCGCGAGTGTCTTGTGAAATTAGCAGTCTACTGTAAAGGAAAAAAGTCGAGGCGTTCTCCGCGGTCCTGATGTGTCGGGCGTTAAGCAGTGCGAGAAAAAATAGATACAAAAAAAATAATAATAAAAGGCCTTGCTTCTGTGTAGCCAATCAAGAAACTAAATTGTCAATTGAAACTTTTTTTCTTTGTTTTATAATATAACTTCAGTGCTCGGTGCTAAATCGCTTACACTGAAATGGCTTTTAAAGTGAATGAATAATATGGCAGCCCATTAGTTGGAACGAAAACAAATTCAGCATTCAGTCGATGGAAAGATAAGCAGCGGAAAATTCAAACCAGGGATGGAAGGGCGTGGATGTAGTTGCACCTTATCGAATGCACATTTTTTTTGAAAGAGTATTACACAAAAGAAAGCAGTAACTCTATGTGTCTACGCGCGACAGGGAGGGACGAGCGCCACGCTCAAAAGAGTGACAATATCCTCGGGGATCACGTATGCATACGCGGATTTTTTTTTTAATTAACGTTTTCCCACACAAAACTACTTGTGTCAATACAACACTGTATTTTTAAAATTTAATTTGGAGTTTAAGAGATCGGAATATAGACCGTTTTTTATTATTAAAATCACACTGTACATTCAAGCGCATTGCTTCTCCAGCTACAATTTGCCGATCTATGCATTGATTATGCAGGCACGTATATTTTTTAGCCTTTAAAGGAGATTAGAACACTAGAATATTCTGAGGATTATATTTTCCGATGTTGTGCTACATTATTTATATTGTGTTGTCACTGATGTAATTAATATTCTTTCAAACTTTACATTTCCTTATTATCTTCATATTATACATCGTTTTCTGCACCTATGTCTATCTATATTACAATGTATTTATATAGCGCCTTTCCCATGCTCAGTGAATATATATGAGAATCATCCTATAAAAAACGTTATCTGTGTATGTTTATTCCTACGTAAGACCATGCACATGCATGCTAAAGCCACTGCGATGACAGCCCGCTATTTGGCATGGCGTTTTCCTTTAAGATGATGTAAGAGCTTTATTCCTCAGGATAATTTCTCCTGCACTGTGGAAGCAACAGCAGCGGCAGCGGCAGCGGCAGCAGCAGCAGCTCAAGCGCTTAGCTAGTCCTTGGTACCACCCTGCTCGACACTCAGCAGCATCCTCGACAGGCTTGGCAGAACGAAAGGCGCACGGAAGCGCCCGAGTCACGAGAACTGCGATTTGTCTTCGGCAGCAACCTGCAGCCATCGGCACGGCGCTCTCCGGCCAGTGGGGAAGAGGAGGTCAACTTTGCGCAGGTTTGCAGAAGGTTTGGGGAACTACTGGGTCGGATGCGTTCCAGGTGTGACTGCGTCATTTAAAGACTCTCGCGCTGAACTTCTCTGAGGGCGGACAGAGCCCTGAAAATCAACTCTAGGCCGTCGATCAGCTGTTACAGTTTCAAAGCTGACAGCCCTCCAGAGATGCTGGAAATATTGTTGATCTAGAAAATTCATTTGTTTTAAGAAATCGCAGCACGCCCAAAGGTGCTTAAAAGTTTTCAACTTAACGGAATTCCAGGATTTTCAATGAGGGACTCGGGGGGTACAACTTCTTTGTCTTATTTTTTTTTTTTTACATTTGAAGTTATAAAAATGTAAAACGACGCTTGTTCTTTTAAGTATACTTTCCTGTCCGTTTTTTTACACTGTGGAATATTCTGAAAAGAGGTCTTGGAATGATAGCCGTTTTTTTAGATATAATCAGCTACATCTTTTAAAGGCACACATTTCTAAGAAGTTCACTGAATGCATCTGGTGCAGTCAAAATTTTACTTTTCATGTATTTAAAACATCTCCACTTGTGTGTATGTGCCAGTTTTTCATAACAATTTGATTTGGAAAGAAAAGCTACTGGGTGATGCACAGCTAATTATTATGAAGAAGCTGATGTGTGCTTCTTTGCTGTCAACGGATTGTGAATTACTTCTTCAGCAGTATTTGTTTCACTGTGAAATGCAAAGTTTTCCTGTCAGCCTGGAAGAAATCTAACTGTCACTGCCAACAGAATCCAACTGCTTGCTTCGTTTCACCAGGTCATTTGTCAAATATCCAGCTCAAAGATTTTTGCATGCATGACTGAAAAAATGGCTTTAAGTGGGAATTGTAGGACTTACCCTCCAGTAAAGGAGCAGGGCTCGGTTCAGGCTTCTTTCCCTGACGTGGTGGAGCTGAATGTGGGTGGCCAAGTTTACTTCACCCGCCATACCACACTAATAAGCATTCCCAACTCGCTGCTGGGAAAGATTTTTTCCCCAAAGAAGGATATGTCCAATGACCTGGCAAGGGACACAAAGGGGCGCTACTTTATAGATAGGGATGGATTTTTATTTCGATACATATTGGACTATCTAAGAGATAAGCAAGTTGTCCTTCCTGACCACTTTCCAGAGAAGGGGAGGCTGAAACGAGAAGCTGAATATTTCCAGTTACCTGAACTGGTCAAAATCCTTACCCCCGATGACCTTAAGCAGAGTCCTGATGATCCATTCCATAGTGATTTTGAGGAGGCCTCCCAGGCCAGTGATCAAAGGGTATGTCCACCTGCATCTTTGGTACCCGCCGACCGGAAATATGGCTTCATTACCGTGGGTTACAGAGGTTCCTGCACCATGGGTCGGGAAAGCCAAACTGATGCCAAGTTCAGAAGGGTACCACGGATCTTGATTTGTGGAAGGATATGCTTAGCTAAAGAGGTCTTTGGGGATACATTAAATGAGAGCAGAGACCCAGACCGGCCTCCAGAGAGATACACCTCGAGGTTTTATCTTAAGTTTAAGCACCTGGAGAGGGCTTTCGATATGCTCTCCGAGTGTGGATTCCAGATGGTAGCCTGCAATTCTTCAGTGACAGCATCTTTTGTCAATCAGTACACCGATGACAAGATCTGGTCCAGTTACACTGAATATGTCTTCTACCGTAAGTCTGGCTTTAAATCCATCTTGCACATTTGCTAACCATGTGTCTTTTTCGTGTTAAAAATGTAATGTTTGCCCTTGATTTTAGTGAGATATAGTAGGTAAATGTATGCTCTATTTTGATACATCTTTCCTACAATTAAAGCTGTGGTTGAATGATGAAAATATTTTACAATATAGGGAGTGAAAACAGACTGTGGCATTTGAGCTGCCACTTGGAGGTGCAATTGTTTTATCCTTGGTTCCATGGTTTAGCTGGCAATTCAATTTGTCAGATGAATTAAACATTTTAAAGTGGCCTGTCTAATGCAAAGTGGTGTTATAGACTTCAGACTGTCTTTAGTTTAGATTTTGGTCTATTTTCTTATCATACTCGTCCACTTTTCTTAAGTTAATATTGGAAGGTTGATCCCTTTTTGTCACAATGTTTGTTAAAGCATAGGGAATAAGATAAAAGCAAAACATTTTCAAAATCTGCCTAAAGGGTGTGGAAGAACAGTCCTTTTAAAGTAGTCAGTGAATGATAAAAATACATAAATATGCAAGAATTATTGTCAATGATCATCACCCTCTGGTTACCCCACACAAAGTGATTAGTCTTTGTGTTCTGCTTCAGGGATGTTCAATTTGAAGGATTTTTGTTTTCTTTTTCTAAGCCATATGTCACCTTAGAGTTTCAATGAACTCAAATGAATGATTCCACCCCACCTGTCCATAATGACTAAAGTGCCTGCCGTGTTATGACCAACACCCAGCATACAGTCACACTTGGAAAGTAAGGAAAACTGAAGTGAGCATTATAGTTATTTCTAGCTATTTATGAAATTTCCCCCTAAATTGTTTGGTGCCTCAGTTTAAATCCACACCTACCTTTCTTCCCTGGCTTTCAGAGTGGCTTTGATGTATCAATTTGATCTTGATCATCCATCTTTTTTTTTGCTTTCCATAGCCAAGGGTTATAATTTTCAAAACGAAAAAGCAGAATGAGTGCTCTGGTAATATGATATTATATTATAGTTTTGCAATATGGTAATCAGGACCTTTCTCTGCTAGGTTACCTAAGGTTTGGTTTAAGTAAATGACTGTCATTAAAAGCGGTCGTGCCGGTTCACAAAAAGCATAATGTTGTGGGCAGAGTGACAGGAACAGCCATTCTCAAAGGAGCGTGTGCAATAATAAGCACAGGCAGCAAGGACCTCTACAAGTGACCCAGAGTTGGTCTAAAGGTTTTTGTTGCAGATTTATCAGAACGAGGCAGGAGTCAGCTTGCAACAGCGGAAGTGGTTACTGGGGACATTTTTAATTACCATGAATGAACATCAGTGCCTTATCTTTCATATGGCGTTCCATGCATGTTGTGTGCCTTCTGATACAATACATGTGTAATCTGCAGAATTACGTGATTTACTGTAGAGTGTAGCACAATGGAATGACACCAAAGATGTTACAAATTATACCTAGAAAATGAAATATGAAATTAGAAAGCAGGTGCCACACAAGTAAATGTAAGAGTTGGCGTTTTGATCTTAACTCAGGTATAAGGCGAAGCCAGTTGTTTGTTCATTATTATAAGTTCTTTGGATCGTGCACTTTACCCACTGACCTTTCACACTTGACTGTTTCCAAGGCTGATAATGCGGTGATACATGATCAAATTGAGGCTTGAATGATTTTAGTGTGCCACTGCAGTCACTAGTGTGGCTAGTCAAAATGTATTTGGTAGTCATGCTGAGCTTGGAATTTGAATGAGAATACCTGCATGACTCTGTACTTAAGTAATATTAAATCACATGGAATGGCTTCCCTTTTGATGCAGGATCCTCTGAACTTACTGAATTCCTGGAATGTAATTTGACATCCATATGGAATGTGACCATATTTTAATATTACCAAATGGTCATATACTGTATACAGTAGCTTATAGCCAACCATACCATAGCATCAGAAAGGTGGAGCCTAACCTGGCAAAACTGTGTGCAAGGGAGGAGGCGGCCCTGGACATGTTGGTAATCCATCACAGGGTCCAACTTACTTGGTTGCTAATTTGGCCAATCAAATTAACCTGCACATCTTTGGGCACGTGGGAGGAAACCAAATGAAGACATGGGCTGAACATTCAGGCTCCACATGGACAGAGACTGGGCCCAGGTTTCAAAGCCAGAATGCTGGATCTGTGTGGCAGCAGCGCTATTTGCGCTTCACTATACTGCCCCACTAGGCTCTGTTTTCATCTTAAGTAAGTCTTTCAATGTAAATTAGGGTTAGGGTTAGGGTTAGGGTTATGTGTGCTCTGAAACCAAAACCATAGCACTTCACCTCAGGCTTTAAGTGCAGTTCTTTTAGTTATTATTAATTTTGGAATCAATACCCAATATAAAATCTTAAAATAAACTTTTATTTTTATTTTTAAAGTTTTAGTACTTTGCTACAATGCTACTAACAATTTAAATAAATAAATAAATGAGAATGTATTAATTTTTTCTCTCAATGTGATGTCATTTATTTGCAGTTATTGTCCAGGATTTCAGTACTTAATGAATATTATAAACAATATTCTTAATTATTATTATTATTATTTTTTTTTTTTGCAAATGAGCAGTCACCAAGGACAGATGATGCTCAGTGTTCTATGCATCCCTTAGGAATGACAATCCTGTGGTGTGGATAAACTTATCACGTCTGAGCGTTCTCAGTCAGCCTCACAATCGCTTTAGTCCTCTCAGATGCCATTTGTTTAATCTCCTTGCCAAGTTTGTCTCCTGCTTATTCACAGGCCACACTGTCCATTTCCACTTTGCCTTGTTTGCTTCTTCGCACACGTCCTTGAGCTTCGCGACACTACGCAGCCACTCCTTGGTCTTGCAGTCATGGAGCATGATGCCGACCATGTGCATCTTCATTATCCTTTGTGTGGTTCTCGGTCATTGATATGTACTTTGGGATTGCTAAAATATAAAGTGCAATATAAATAAAATTTATTATTATTATTTATTACTGTACTTGTGTACTGGACCCCATCCCCAGCACACTACTTAAATCCTGCCTTCATGACATAATCCCGACTGTTACAACAATAAGAAACTCATCCCTTGACACTGGCTCTGTGCCACTCACTTTTAAAATTGCTTGTGACCCCAATGTTAAAAAAGTCTGGTCTTGATGCTGACAATCTTAACAATTTCTGGCCTATTTCCCACTTACCTTTCCTGTCAAAAGTTCTTGAGCATGTTGTAGCTTCCCAACTCACCAATTACCTAACCTTTAATAATTTGATGGAACCCTTTCAGTCTGGTTTCAGGGTGCGGCACAGCTGTGAAACTGCTCTGCTACGGGTAACCAATGATTTGCTTATGGCAGCAGACTCTGGACAAACCAACATATTAATTCTGTTAGACCTCAGTGCAGCATTTGACAGTGTCAGACATGACATCCTACTGTCCAGAATGGAGAACATGCTGGGTATCTCTGGCACTGCCCTTCAGTGGTTCAAGTCATATCTGACTGATAGGCAGGAGTTTGTTAGTCTTGGCAAGAACAGATTCAGCTCAGCACCAGTCACACAAGGAGTCCCTCAGGGCTCTGTCCTCGGTCCTCTGCTTTTCTGTATTTACATGCTTCCCCTTGGCCATATTATACGTAGCTATGGACTGGGTTATCATTTTTATGCAGATGATACTCAACTCTACTTCAATGTTAAAAGTGGAACTTCATCAGAGCTTTCTCAGCTGACAACTTGCCTCAGTGAAATTAAAACCTGGATGGAGCAGAACTCTTTATAATTAAATTGCAATAAAACTGAACTCCTGCAAATTGGGTCTAAAATGCAACTTAATAAAATGAGCTCCTTCCGAGTCTATCTTGGCGGTGATCTTATCAGACCTGCCTCTACTGTAAAAAATCTTGGTGCTATTTTTGATTCCTCCCTCTCTTATTCCGCCCACATAAATCACGTTAAGAAACTTTCTTACTTTCACCTCCGTAACATATCCCGTGTTCGCTCCTTCCTCTCCTTCTCTAATGCTGAGAAACTTGTCCATGCTTTTATCACATCCCGCATCGATTATTGTAATTTCCTACTAGCAGGTGCCCCTTCTAATCTTATATCACAGCTCCAGCTTATTCAAAACTCAGCTGCAAGAGTCCTTACTCGAACCAGCAGCAGCGAGCACATCACACCCATCCTGCTCCATCTTCACTGGCTCCCTGTGTCTTACAGAATCGAATATAAAATCCTACTAATAATCTACAAAGCCTTAAATAAACTTGCGCCAAACTACATCAGTGACCTTCTCCATCACTATGTGCCTGCCCGCCCACTAAGGTCCTCTGATTCTGGCAATCTTGTTGTGCCCCTCACTAATCTACACTCCATGGGTGACAGGGCCTTCAGCTGTATAGCGCCCAGACTCTGGAATGACCTACCGAAATTAATCAGGTCAGCTGACTCCTTGAATTGTTTTAAAAAACAACTCAAAACTCATCTGTTCAGGAAGGCTTTTAGCTCTACTTGACTTTATTACCCTTCTCTCAGTTTACTTCTCTGTCAAGATGCTAATGTAACCCGTATGTGTGTGTGCTAGACCATCAATTATGTTGTCTGTTTTTTTTTCAGAATTCACTGTCTTAATCTTCTTTATTTATTTATCTGGTTTGTACAATGCTATATACTGTATACGCTGCCATTCTTTATTATATTCTGTAAGTGCCTTGAGCATGGGAAAGGTGCTATATAAATAAAATGTATTATTTATTATTATTATTATATGGGCACAGTGGATAATCCCACATCTCTGAGCCATAGTCTGGAAGAGAATCACACAGCAATGGAATAGGCAATGCCTGAACTTCATATTCTCAAACCCTCTGTAAAAGCAGACCAAAGCAACACAGAAAAGGCTGGGGCACCACAGGTTTCCCTTTGACTGCCCAAGGAAATGAGGAAAAGTGGGAGTTGGGCAACACTGATGTGCCTATCTCAGCTGTCCTACAATAATTGACCCCCATGTCTGTTGTTGGAGGCCGGTTTTATAGTGCAGACCAAAAAGGTTAAGCACAGAGGTGAAATCAGAGTTAGGCTCACTGATTTTCTTCTCGGTTGTGGTTTTCTTGGCTGGAAGGAAAAGAGACAAAAGGGTAAGTGGTGGTCTTACATCCAAGACTTCCCTTGGTGTACTCTTTAAATTGGTCCAGCTATTTCTTTATGCAACAGTTTTACTGGGTGGGTAATTTTGTCTGTCTGGGTCCCCTGCATCAGTCTGATACAACATGCATCAGTTATGGTGTCTCGATGGTGCTATTGAGCCATACTTAAATGTTGCCTGTGAGACAAAACTAAGTTAAATGAAAAACGTGTTCCTTTAGGCAAGATCCTTACTGGGTTAGTAAGTAAGTATGTCTGATACTTCTATATCAATCTGATACTACATACATTCTGCATGCTGGCCTATTACTGCTTGATGAGCATTATTCACATTGTATCACGCCTCAATGTATGTATTCGTTTAGCATTTAGCTCTATACACGCAAATCCATTACATGCACTGAGGTGAATGTCAGTGTGGAAAAACTCCTATGCATTAAAGTGACTTCGTTGCTGCCAGCAATGAGCAAAGCTTACAAAAGATACACAGTAGTCAGTAGAAATCACACCACTACAATAAATTCTGGAAGATGCAATGGTTTTTGCAAATTAAGACCTCCACTACTTTGAATCCACAAAATGGGTCCTAGGTAATTTTTTGGAATTAGTTGATGGCACTACATTATAGAACTCTAGAATCAACACACTTTGTGTGTGCTAGGAGTTTGACTAGTACTCATGTATTTGACACAGTTTAATCCCAGCAGCATTGGGTTTAAGCCAGGAAACAGCCTTGTAAAGAAGGTTGTTTTTGGAAAGAGAGTATGTGGAGGGAAAAGGACATGGAAATACTGGGAGAATGTACAAACCTCATAGAGGCAGTGGCTGGGTCACAGTTCACACCCAGGACTCTGGAGCTGTGGGAAAACATCTCTACCCACTGTGCCACCCTGGCTCAAAGATACTGATGCAAACATTTTTCTGTTTCGTCCTATGAAATACTGAGGAAAAAGGCTTTTTTGATACAGCTGTGATGTTGTGATACTACAATTACCCAGAATGCATTACATATCAATAAATAAATACATAGCAACATTGCCTCTGTATTTCTGCAGTGTGAGCACAGGCAGGTTAAGTGACTCGGTCAGGGTCACAAAGTGAGTCAGTGAAGGGGATTGAGCTGACAGGTTACAGTCCAGTGAGTTAGTGACCGGGCCACACTGATGTTCAGTGAGATGACAGTGATTAATCATAGGGGTGTCAGATCAAAGGTTTGCCTTCCCAGACTCGCTCAGAGCTATCACTGCGAGGTCAAGCATTTGCTGTTTATTTCTCTGCCCCTAGTTTTAGCCTTTGTGCTTTGTCTGAGTAGCATGTACACATGCAAGGAAATGTGTGTTCTTACCATGAAGTAATTAATATAAATTTAGCTGAGTTTCAGAACTGTCTGCCATGTTCTGCAAAAAGCAAAATTTAAGTAAACCCTTGAAGTTGCCATAATGCTGCAGATGTAAGAAGAGGAATTTTTGATTTGGAGAGGCACAGTGATGTTGTAATTGATGCTACTATTCCACACATTTTAGGTACTTGGGCTGAATTCCCAGCCTGGCCTTCTCTGTATGCAGTCGGCACATTTTTCTTGTGTCTCAATGGACTTCCTTCATAACATTGTACTTCATTAAAAAATGTATGTTGGGGTAATAGCTGACTTGAAATCTGCATGACGGTGCTCTGAGATGACCTGGCTTCATTTTTCATCTCTTTCAGGAAATATTGGGGAAGTTTCTCAAACCTTGCAAAGCTGTACGTGGGCAAACAGATTTAGAAAATTTTGGATAAAGTAAAGAAGACATTTCCATAACAACATTAACTGCATGGAAGCTTATGCAATCAAAAAATCAATACACACATACAGTTAAATGTAAGGATCATTTCTCATCAGCCCCAAAACAGCAAATTTAATGCAAACATGCTTGGATATAATTATCAGATCATTGTAGAAGATTAATGTTAAGATGTCAAGCTTATGCATCTCGTTGCTTATGAGCAAGTGCTGTTTTAAAATCTGGTAGTCCTGTCAGACAGAAGGACAATAAACAGATCTTGTGTGAGGTGTGACAGGTCAGAAAGGCTCTTAATGGCTTTACATTTCTGTCTAAAACTGAACAGTACATTCACAATGAATGAGTGGCAACTAATGATTTTATCAATGGGTATAGCAGGATTCTTTTTGGCAGAAAGGTAGATTTTGATTTGCACGGAAGTGGAAGTAATCTTAGCTGTGATGGCAGAAGATGCTGACTTAACACTGTAAAGCTAAATATTTTCCTAAAAAGTACTAAATAATTAGTATATTTTATTTTTGACATTTTGTAAATGTTAATAAATAGCATTCTGCTATTTAAAAGACAGCAACAATGTTTTCTGGTAAGTGTGATCATTTTCCTGGGGGTTGCAGTCATTTACTGCTGTTAGGTTTAAATTGATGCATTAATTGGCCTAGACTTTTCTCATATTGATTTTCTCTGAATAAATGTTGCACCGGTGAGCTGTCACATATCAAGTCTGAAAGTGATCCATCTGCATAGCCATACTGCACAGTGCATAGATCAAATGTTTCAAAAATGTGCACGACTGAATGCTTACAAGATATGCACCCATCCAGCCGGCTGTCATTTCTTATTCAGCCCTCATGCTAGTGAAAGACTTGTGCTGTGCCTGATCCAATGAAACTTGTAATATTACAATCCCACATGCTGCGTCTCGTCCAAATTGAGCAGATGAGGCAGCCTAATGTGAAGAAGAGCTCCTTTAGTATTTCTCATTAGCTCCCGTAAATAGGAGATGTGGAAGTAGGCAAGTGGGCCATTAGCAACTGTGAAGAGATTCTAATTGTTTTGCTAACTATTTTTTCATCACATAAAAAAAAATCCAGAGAAAATATGGGATTGCAGTTAAGAAGAAGGGTGGGTAAATATAACAACATAATGTGATATATACTATATGGCCAAAAATATCTA
Organism: Erpetoichthys calabaricus; assembly: GCF_900747795.2. NCBI lineage: Eukaryota > Metazoa > Chordata > Cladistia > Polypteriformes > Polypteridae > Erpetoichthys > Erpetoichthys calabaricus. The sequence goes on from NC_041404.2 coordinate 20,194,306, forward strand.
GACACCACTCGAAATTACTGAGTTCAAGTGTTTCAGCTACACCCATTGTTAACTGTTGTATAAAATCAAGCAGCTAGCCATGGGATCTCCATTGACAAATAGTGGCAGTTGAAGAGTTCAATGACTTTAAATGTAGCATTGTCATATGATGCCACCTTTGCCAACAGTCAATATATGTAATATCTGCCCTGGTCAACTGTAGTGGAAGCATTGAGGAGCAACAGCAGCTCAGCCACAAAGTGGTAGACCATGCAAATTCACAGACAGGGGCTACCAAGTACTGAAAATGAGCACGTAAAAATCACATATCCTCTATTTTATCACTCACAACAGAGTTTCAAACTGCATCTGGAAGCAACATCGGCACAAGAACTGAAATGGATTTCCATAGCCAGGCATCTGCACACAAGCCTAAGATCACTGTGTGCAATGACAAACGTAGGCTGGAGTGGTGTAAAGCACACCACCATTGGGCTCAGGAGCAGTAGAAACCTGTTCTTTGGAGTGATAGTTCACACTTCACTATCTGGCAGGCTAATGGATGAATCTAGGTTTAATGGAAGCCAAGAGAACACTACCTTCTGGAGTGTATAGTGTCTACTGCAAAGTCTGCCGGAAGAGGGATAATGGTCTAAGGCTGTTTTTCATGCTTTGGACTAGGCCCTCTGTTTCTAATGAAGGGTACTGTTAATACTAAAGCAAACAAGGACATTTTAGACATTTGTACTCTTCTAATTTTGTGGCAGCAGTCTGGGGAAGGCCCTTTTCTGTTCCAGCATGACTGTGGCTCTGTGCACAAAGCCATATCCATAAAGACATGGAGTGTTCTGCAAAGAGCCCTGACCTCATCACTGTTGAATGCCTTTGGGATGAGATTTAACGCTGATTGTGAACTGGGTCCATTTGTCCAACATCAGTACTTCTCCTAATAAATGCTGTTTTGGCAGAATGGTCACAAATTTCCACAGACTCAATCTTATGGAAAGCCTTCCCAGAAGAGTAGAGTCTGTTTTAGCTCTACTGGCAAACTCCATATTAAGGCCAGTGGTTTTGGAATTTGATGATCAGCAATCTCATGCAAATGTAATGGTCAGATGTTCACACAATTTCAGCCGTATAGTGTAGCATAAATAGTGTCTCTATTCAGGAATCATTCAGGGTGACAGGCCTCCCATGGCTGCTTGTCCTACCTCAGACAACAGGATACCAATTCAGGGACTTTGGATTAGAGCCTGAGGGCTTAATGGGAAATTCTTTTGGTGTATTGCATGCTTCTAGCTTCAAGGGTGCTACTTACAGAATGTTGCACCAGGCTTTTGCTCCCTCTCTGAAACCTTGCTACTCTTGCCTCGACTGTTACACTTAACCCTTCCGTGAGCAAATCCGGGTTAAAACACTATTTCTCTCTGCTGAGGTATTCACTCTGTGCAAACACCCCCCTCTCATTTGCCTGTTCCCCCTGAAACAGCAGCAGTAGAATGTGAAATTGGCACCTTTGAATTATAAAACACCCTTTATGCTTGTGGTGCTAAAAAAGAAGTCTTTGAAGTACAGTACATTGGCTTATTGGGCTTCGAACTATGAGGGTACCTCTTACAAAGCAGCAGTTTCTGTCTCTCTCATCTTTGCTGCAATTGCCTCTTCAGTCACAATAATATAACACCATAACATACCAGAGCACAGCACAGTGTACCAGAGCAAAACTTAACATAGTACAACATAGTATAGTATGACACAGCATAACATACCATGGCTGACATTCTCCAAGCTATTTAATCCTATTCATGGTTTTGGGGGAAGATAGCAGGGCTTTCCATTGGAGCACCCAGGTGTATACACTGTCATATACACTGAGTAAGTTTAGTCTAACCCACAGATTTTTAAGGACGTAGGGAGAAAAACCAAAGTAACTGGAAGAAAACCCAATGGACATGATGAGAACATGAAAACTCCACACAGGCAACAACTGGAGGATGGCATTTTGTTAAAACAAATTTATTATCCAGCATGGTTGTGACTGTCTCTCTCACTCTTGTTCTGGTTTTACTATCATGAATGCTGTATGATGGAAGGGTCTGATGGTGACTCTATCCTTTCTATAGTACTGTATAGACCTGAAGATACCAGCAATTTGACTCTTGCTGTATTGTGTTTACATTTACATTCATCACTTAACTTTGAGTTACACATTAGGTCTCTTCCCAAAATTTCATTCTATCATCTCCGTAACATTGCCCACCTCCGTCCATTTCTGTCCTTGTCTGATGCTCAAACTCTGGTTCATTGTTTCATAATGTCTCGTATTGATTACTGTAATTCCCTCTTCATTGGCCTCCCTGCAAAATCTATACAGAAGCTACAGTATATTCAGAACTCTGCAGCCAGAGTCCTCACCCACACAAAGCGTTTTGCTCACATCTCCCCTGTTCTCTCCCAGCTTCAATGGTTACCGGTTCCATCAAGGATTAAATTCAAGATTCTGCCTCTCACCTTCAAAGCCCTACATAACTTTGCCCCCCCTCTACCTCACTCAACTACTAGCTCCTTATACTCCTTGTCGCTCTCTCAGGTCTTCGAGCAGTAATCTCCTTACTGCCCCACGCACTAGACTGTCCACCTTGGGAGGCAGGTCCTTCAGTGCTATAGCCCATCAACTCTGGAACTCCCTTCCTCAGTCTGTCTGAGATTGCTCCTGTTTCTGCACTTTTAAATCTCAACTGAAAACTTTCCTCTTCTACAAACTTTTGTTATCTGTGTAATTTTTTTTTTACTCTGTATGTAAAGAGACCTTAGGTTTGTGAAAGACGCTCAATCAATGTAACTTATTATTATTATTATTATTATTATTATTACTATTTACTAGCCTGACATGAAGATGCATTTGTAATGTTCAGCTCCACACATGGTCACCTTCAGGATAACACAGGGTTAGCACCTCCTGTGGTTAAAATACTTCCTTCCTTCTCCTAATATTTAGACCCCACATGGCTTAGTTTGAGGCAAGCAATGAAGCAGGTTTATACTTTTATTTACTCCTTATACATTAACATATTCTAACTTGAGTGTCTCAGTGTGCCTAAAGCAAAAGTAAATAACGTGATTGTGGCAGCTCACAAAATTACAACCTGAATGGATAGCATCTCTTCTTGCTAGCAGTCTAGGCACATTGGTCAGATTCTTGGCTCTTCAGACTTTTATTATGCTTATCAATCTTTCATCTGATGTAGTCTCTGGATGGAATTGATGGAATGAGTGATAGAGACCCAGAACTTTTGAAATGCCTGACATTTATGCCTGGTTTATGCTTCTCTACTACACCCTTTTGAAACAATGAGGCGTTATAGTTTTTGGGCCCACTCCCTTGTTTTGTCCAGGTCTCCTGCCCTTGAACTAATCCTGGCTAAGCACATTCTATGTCCTCAAATCTTCTACCAATGACCGTTCTACCCATAACTCTGGGCTAGGGCAAAATGTGTCTGTTGTCTTTTGCTGACCCTAACCAGTGGTTAATGTGCCTTTTCCTCTTTTAGCTGGTTCTGACCTATGCGGTAATCCATATCTTTCAATTGTAAACTTGCAGTGGAAAAGTTTCTTCTAAATACAGGTAGTCTTCGACTTATGACCTATGCGTCTTGCAACCATTATGACTGCTGCTGTGTCTAATGGGCAAACAACAGTTTTCACCACACCAGCTGCATATGCCGTGACTCATTCATCTCAATCACAGTTTATTACATGCAGTAGTTTCGACTACGTTCAGTTTCATTTGCCTTACAATTACAGGAAAAACAAGATGAAGGTGATCAAGCAGTATTAGGGAGGAAAGAAAGCAAATGCGATCGCATGTGACTTTAAGTTATCCCATTGTAACCGGTGTTCCCCACACGTGCTCTACTGCTGCGCTCTGGCTTTGTATCCGGTTAACCTCCGAAGCTTCTGCGTTGTGATTCACGATGTCCCACTTCATACAAACTGCCTTGAAAGAGTAGTGCAAAAAACACTGAACTCCTTTATCTGTTTCCTTTATCTGTTTCTGTTCATTACTAACAGGCTGAAATATTAAAACAGAAAACATATGAGTGCTCAAAATCTGCCAGTACAATTCGTCCTCTCACACTTAACACAGTGCACACTGGGAGAGGCTCACACTGATGATGTCACATAAACTCTGACAAAGAGAGGATTCATGAAGTTGTTAAAGGTTCGGCACTCATGCCAATAACAGTCATAACAAAACAAAATAATAAAAAAAAATATACAAAAAAAGATAGAAAATCTACACAATGTGGTAAGAATGATGATTAAAAAAGATATAAAACAAACATGACTTAAGGAACTTACTATACAGTACTATTCATATGGTCAGGTTTGAATACATATACCAGTCTGTCTGGCATCCATATCTACTTACTGGTTGTAAGTCGGCGATGACCTGTTCTTTAAGTTTTTCTAATACATGCTATATCATTACAATAATAGCAGTATAGCAGACTATATTGATGGGAAAGCAGACACACCAAACAGTTGTTTGAACTTCAAGAGTCCATCCTCATATCAATGACTGATAGAGGATTTTTGCTGTCCAATACTGTAAGAAATTTTGAAACATCTTTGGTGGATTCCTGGAAAAAATCTTTGTAAGGTGGGAAAAATGTAATTGAATACGTTTCTGTGGTGCTGGAATCCACATAAAATATTTTGCTACATGTTTAAGCAAGTCCATTTATCTATTAAATGTTTTAGTCATGTTCTTTTCTTCGACAGTGACTTGACACTTTTTAAAGAAGTGCTGTCCTTGACCTTTCCACCGTATTATTCTACTGTATTATCACTTCATTGTAATCTGTTCAGGAAATTCTTGCAAGCAGAATTGTGGAAGTTTGGTCTACTGGCAGAAAGCATAATATTAGACTCACTAATGGCTAGCAGAAACAAAAATTGATAATTTGTTTAGATTCTTCTAACAAAACTGTTTATTTTAGTTAATGTCTTTCAACCTCTTCAAAAACTTCAAAAGAATTTGTTGGGCAGTTACCTTATCAAAACATCTTAACTACACATTGTTCTCCTCTCTCGCTAAATGAATCTCAGCCTGGAGAGGTCTATTCATTTTTTACATCTGAGATGTCTCAATTAAAGGTTGTCCAATGCTTTGTCAGTTCTAGTGTCTATATAAACACAGGGAATTCCAGTCTCTCTATTATATCTTGCGTGAAGAAGGGGCCTGAGTTGCCTCGAAAATTTGCATATTGTAATCTTTTCAGTTAGCCAATAAAAAGTGTCATTTTGTTTGACTCCTCATTTCATCCCTAATGGCTAACACGGTACAACACCCTACTACTACAAACGTGTAACATCAGAACTAAGAAAATGTGTATTGTTTTTCCAATTGTATGCTGAGATATGCTGAGGTGTGTTGTGGCCCTGCCTTGTTCGTGGACAGCCCCAAAGGTACATTCAATTATTCCTGTCAAATCCCACTTTGGAGACCACTTCACACTGGTATTCTAACCCACTAGTCCAGGTGCTATCCCAAGTCAGGTATTATTTATGTATTCTTAAAAGATAAGTATGATATTGAGTTATTTCTTCACAATCATGGTATACATTAATTTGCCACATGGAAATGTTCTATAAAATAAGCATTTTAAAAAATATCTAGCATGCTCTTGCCTTTTGTAATGGAGGTATCAGGATCCTAATGTGAAAAAATGCCTTAAAACATCCTGAACATGTCTACTTTGAGGCAGCAAAGATTTCAATTTAAGAAAAAATGCCTTTTTCTGTTTCTGAGGCATGCTTATGGCAACTACTATTAATGACAACCAAATTAATTTTAACATAGATGCTTGGTACTATTTTCTCTCAGTAAAATTACATTACTTGCTTGTTCGTCTGCTCATAGCGGCTTCTCTCCCTCTCTGCTTTTTGCTTTTTTCCTTTCTAAAACAATATAGATAACACTTTTTGTAATATGTAGGCAATCTTATGATGCAGATCAATAATCAATAACATTTTGGCTTGGAAAATGGATGTGTGCTTTTGCAGCTTTTTTTTTTTACATTGGGACCCTGGTACCCATTAGCTCCATTATAAAACACAAGAGTAGGCTAAACATTTTTAATTCATAAAATATGCTTTACTTTAGAATTCAATTTCATGTGAAATTAAAGGTTTAATCAATATATACCCTGATTGTAAAGAAATAATTTGACTTGAAAAGTACCAAGCTTATGCCTTAAGGATGGTTGACTCCTTTTGTTATAGTAGTGCTTAATAGAACAGGTACAAATACATTTCCTGTCATACTGTATATTGCAATATGTATCTTTTATTAGAAATTTGTTAATTTTATATTTCATGTCATTCAACATGAAAAATATTCTTGATTCATCAGGATTAAGAATAACAAGACCCTACATACAAAGCTCAGTATTTAATATTTTATGCCCCTCTATAGTCTTAACTTTCAAGGTGCACACCAGTTACCAAGCTCTACTATACTTTTTTCAAAGAGTATATTTTGTCACCCCCATTATTTTAAAGGAACTCAATAAATTATAAAGCATAAAGTGCACCTAATCATAGAATCTTTTTAAAAATTGCAGCTGCGCCTGATAAGAGAGTGCTACATATGCAGCATGGAAATGGCGCAAAGTGGCTTCCCTGAATAAAATACACACTTACTGTCAGCTGAAGATACTGACTCCAACTGATTTGTTTATATTGGTTCAATCAATATACTGTATAAAGACTTAAAAAAAGTTATTTTCTAATTGAACCCCCAAATAATGAATTGTGCTGAAATCTTTGTGTATTTGCCAATTAAAATGTTGCTTTAATTCTGTTGACGTACCTGATATGAATATTTTCACTAGTTGTATTAAATGTCAAATAATAAGCATATCCCATGGATCCAGTATATTGACATTCACAACAAAGATCTGAAGGAGTCAGATGTTACTCTGATTCACCAGATATGTAACTTATCAAACTGAAATGCTGAATGAGTCAGTAAGTGAAAAAGATCTGCCATCGACTTAATGGTTTACTGCTCAAAGTCACGTCCACTGCCATGGCAGGAAGATATGGCTGCTATGCATTTAAATAAATTCTCACATATGTATTATTTCCAAAAAGTTGGAATGGATGATGGCATTTTCTAAAAACCTGACAGATATAATAATAATAATTAATTACATTTATATAACACTTTTCAAGGTACTCTGGGGGCTTTACATAGCGAGTGGGGAGGCACTTCAACCACCATCAATGTGTATAGCATTCACCTGGATGATGAGATGGGTGCCATTTTGCACCAGTACACTCACCACACATTAGCTGTTAAGTGGTGAAGGGGTGAGAGATAGTTAGCCAATCAGAGACAAGGGATGATTAGGGGGCCAGAATGACCAGGCCACAGTCGGAAATTTAGCCAGGACATCGGGATATACCCTACTTGTTACGAAGGATGCCCAGAGATCTTTAATGACCACGGAGAGTCAGGACCTCAGTTTATTATCTCATCTGAATGATGGCACCATTTTTTACAGAACAGTGTCCCCATCACTGCACTGGGGCATTGGAATTCACATTTAGCCAAGAGGGTAATCACCCCCTCCTCCAACAGCAACCCAAGCTTTTTCCTGGTTGGCCTCCCATCTTAGTACTGACCAGGCCTGAACACGCTTAGATTCAGGTGGATGACCTGCTCTGAAGTGCATGTGGTATGGCTGCTGGCAAAAAGATATGGCACGAACCTGCTGTACTTTCAACACTGAGTATGGTGTTGTGTGAAATGGAGTTGCCAAAGTTATACTAATCCATCATGCCATAATGTAGTAATTATTATCTCCCATCCAGTTAAATTAATTTCAACCAATTTTCAGAGTTGTGCGTTGCAGAGGTTACTTTGGAATGATTAAATTACCAGCATTAGCTGATTCTAGATAGGATGCCAACACATCACCAGACTCACTCATCATACTTGGCCAGTTCACAGCTCTCAGTAAAGCCAGCACACATACTTTTAGGATGTGAGAGGAAAAGCAGAGTACTCAGAGAAGAACCCCTGCTGAGAATGGGGGAATCTACAAACTCTAAACGCACAGAGGCTGAGCTAAGATTCAGGGTGCTAACCACTAATGATTTAATAATTGATAACAGTCACTATGGATACTAGTGGGTGTTTATATAACTATAATGATGAACACTGCTGATTAGTTATAACAGTGCTGCTATATATCAAAAATTTGTAGAGACAGACTAAAATGTATATCAAAGTAGAATACCCTCAGGACTTGTCCTCTCCATTAAAATTATGTCTGTACACTTTTAATGCTCTTATTAATGCTTCTTACGTTTGCTTCACTGTGTGACCCTAAACATGTCACTTAATCTGCTTATATCCTGATATTGGAAGTCGCCTTGGATAAAGTGGTCAACTTAATATATAAAAGTAATCAATATTGTATTATATATGTTGCTCAAGTTTAAACCTTAAAATCCACTAAAAGTGTCTTTGTCTCACATGAAGTCTTTTGCTGATTCAGATTTACTTCAGAATAAAATCATTAAAGAATAGAGCAGAGATATTTAAAAATAATAATAAAAAGAAAACTTCAGTTGTCAGAGATTTGCTGGATAGAATGAATAGTTAATTTTTCTTGGAGATGTTTATCTAAATTTGACCATTCTAGACATTTCCATTTTTGATCGGCACTCACTTGTAATGGAGTACATTTTCTGACTAGTGGAGTGACTGTAAGAGAGCCAGCAGGAGTAGTTGGGTCACCAGCTGGGCTACCCTGTTTAATCATTAGCATTTGGGCTACAGAAAAATAAACAAAAATTACATTTAATGCTTTTTGGCTCATGAGCAGGAGTGAAGTAAAGGCAAATTCATCCAACTTAGGTGAGTAAATAACATGCTGTGTTAAAGGAAGCTTAGTCTCCTTTGCCATTTGGTACTAGAATGAGCTGCAGTCTTCTGAGTGCAGCCCACTCTTATTGCTTCCTGCCCAGAAGAGGCGGGGCCATCTAAGAGTTGAAGGCGGGCACTAAGCTTCATCCTGGGGTTGCCTGTCAGAACTGTGGGAGGGAAGAAAGCTCCCCCTTTCATTGCAGGGTGGTACTGCTGCTTACATGGACAGAGCCAGGTGTACACAAGTGAAAATTTGTACTGGGCCAAAGGAGAAACTCAAGCCTTAATGACTTTGTTTAATGTGACTTAGATTTGCAACAAAGAGGCAAATATTAAAGAAAATGGAAGAAATTCTATATATTCGGCATCAAGAAAAAATCCAAACTCATGCAAGAGTGTTGAAGGAGATGTTACTTGTACTCTGATCACATCAAATGAAGGCGACAGAGACATTTATGTAATTACTAACAAAGCAGATATGTAGGAGATTACTGTGGAGCTCATTTTTCATTTTGGAACTTTTTTAAACTGTTGCATGGGTTTGTATTTTCTTTCTAGAAAGTAAAAGCGCAGCTTTTCTCCTCTGTATGTCACTATATATCTCTTTTTATATAGAATCCAACATCTGTCTGCTTTTCACGAGAGAACTACTTAATGGATTTAGATCGGGTTTTTTTCTATAATTTGCTTGAACATTACGGTTGATTTTGCGACTTCTGTCATTGTGCTATGTATCATAGTTCGCTTGCAGTACCGATTTATTTGCGTGAATCTGAGAGACACACAGCAGGCCGAGGGGAGTGGGGGCAGGGCCCTCCTCACTCACTCACGCGCCAGCCTCAGGCCGTACCTTACCTCCACTTAGCTAGCAAACAAGAGAACCACTTAACGGGGGTTTGCTTAAACATTCCGGTTGATTTTGCGACTTTTCTCATCATATTAAGAATCATAGCTTGCTTGCAGGAGCAATATATTTGCACTAATCTGAGACAGGGGCTGCGGGCCGAGGGGGAAGTGTGACGTCAGGAGTAGGGAGCCAGGCAGGGCCCTACTCACTATCCTGTTTCACTTCTACGTGGCCAGAACCACAGGGGATGGCTAGTAGTATATATAAGAGAACAGCTAAGGAACTAATTAGAAATGATACAGGAGCAGTTCGATATCTGTACCTAAGAAAGTATATAAGTACAAGCATGTAAAAGAAAAAAACTTTTTAAATTTTAACAAATCGAAAATAACAAAAATAGTATGCATATTATTACAATGGCAAATAAAGTGTAAGCAAAAATGAACAAAAGAAACAAAAGTTGCTAAATAAGCATCGCTACTAGTCAAAGGTTACAAAATCATTGAGAGTTTATGATTGGATATGAGACATTTAGACTATGCGACATGAGTTGGCTCATGTCGTTGGCTGTTTTTCAATACAATTCCTCATTCATACTAATTTTATCAAAGATTTGATATCTCCATTATTCATGAAAACATGATATTACAATTTTTTCGTGGCCTTCACTACGAATTTATGGTGAGTAACAAATACAATGGTTATAGAAAGTGTTCATACCTTTGAAGTTTTCACATTCTTTTATTATACAAAAATATTCCCAAAGAATTTAATTTGGCTTAAATTATTCTATGAAATTATCTGTTCACATTGATGAACAGAAATACATTCTTTAATGTCAAGGTGAAAACATAGTTCTGCAAAGTGGTCTAAATTAATTACAAATGCCGTATCATATCAATTTCTGAGCCCTTCTTGAACAGAGTTGCAGCGGACTGGTGCCAGTTCCAGCAAGCACAGGGCATAAGGCCGGAACAATCCCCTGGGCAGGATGCCAGTCTATCACTGTAATGTAACTACAAATATAAAACACAAAATAACTGATCAGATAAGTATTCACCCTCTTCAGGTCAGGATCTTGTAGATGCACCTGGCAGCCATGACAGCCTTCAGTCTGGGCACTGCAGTTTTCTCCTCTTCTGCTTTGTAAAACTGCTCAAGCTCTGTCAGGCTGCATGTGGATTGTGAGTGAACAGCTTTTTTCAAGTCCAGCCACATTTTCATAATTTTATTGAGATCTTTACTTTGACTTGGCCACTCCAGGACATTAACATTGTTGTTTTTAAGCCATTCCTTTTGAGCTTTGGCTTTTGCCTGGCGTCGTTGTGTTTCTGGAAAACAAATTTTCTTCCTACATTGAAATAATAATTCAACTTCTTAAAACAATTTACTGCGCCAGTGATGATTTACTTAGAATACTCATGAAGTCAATCATTTTCTGCTTTATATTTGTAATTAATTTAGACCACTTCACAGAGATCTGTTAGATCTGTTTTCACTTTGACATTAAACAGGCTTTTCTATTGATTAGCATCAAAAAAGCCAAATTAAATCCGCTGTGATTCCATGTTGCACAAGAATAAAATATGAAAACTTCAAAGGGGGTGAATGCTTTTTATTGATAGATAAATAGGCACTATATACAGTATTTGTTTGTAGAGATTGTTTTGTTTTCTATTTTTCTAGGGCACTCTCTGAGTGTGTCTCTCTGACTTTCCTTATTTCAGTCAACAATTTTACAGAGCCATAATGACATCACAGAACCCCTGTCTTCTGGAAAGGACCATACCAGAAGTGTCATGCACTGGCAGATGACTAGTTCTTCCATATTGTTAGTCTTCCCACTGCTACTACTATTAATAAAAATAGCACATTTTATTTCTAGAGCACATTTCTCATTTGCAGAGCACTTTACAAGTAGAGACATTTGCTTAATCAACTTACTCAGGTTTATGCAACAAGTCAGAGGGTGGTGTTCAAACCTCATAGCCTTATTTCACCTTAAGGTGAGCATACTACAGTTAAACATTTGAACTTATGAGGATCCTTGAGATGTTATTTAATGTCTATCTATCTATCTATCTATCTATCTATCTATCTATCTATCTATCTATCTATCTATCTATCTATCTATCTATCTATCTATCTATCTATCTATCTATCTATCTATCTATCTATCTATCTATCTATCTATCTATCTATCTATCTATCTATCTATATATATCAGGGCTCATACTGAATGAACTCATTGTGAAGAACAGACTTCCTTGCTGTCCAATATCCCAGGTTTGGGTCAGTTGGGCACCCTGTGAACAGAGCCCATTTACACCTCAGTCCATTTTCCAATCCTCTTAATCCAATTCAGGGTCATAGAAGCCAGAGTCTGTCCTGGTGGCTTGGGGTAAAGGGCAGGAATGAACAAGGATGAAGTGTTAGTCCATCACATGGCACAATTACACACAGGCCTTTTTCTTCTTACTGTCAGTTAACCTAACAAGCGTGCCCCCCTTAGTCGGCTAAGTGTATTTTATATGTAGCACCCACTGGTGGGAGGAGATTTATTTTCTTAATTTTTAATTTGTGTCATATGCAAGAGTTAAATTGCTTTCAGGACTCCATTTACTGTTGTCTCATTAGCCAACCTAAACTGCCTCACCATTATTGACACACTAATGAAGCACTAAACACTTTGGTGGTTAAGTGAGCTACTTTACATTCATTACCTTATAGCTTTATGTCGGTATCAATAAACAATGAATATAAAGAAATGCCCTCCCCAAGGTTTCTGCAGTTATTTTCAATGCCACAGTGCTTGTCAAAGTATGTCTTCAGTTTGTTGCCTGTGCCAGGCACAATAGGGAGAAAAGTCGAAGTCAATAGTTACACACATAGTTAATCCACAGATGAGCAGAAGCTCATTAAGATGGTAAATAGTGATAAATTAGAGGTTGTACAAATGTGGGCATCTGGTGCTGATAAAAACATAATGGCCGTGTGATTAAGCAGTGCAAAGGTATAGTGATAAATTAGCCCTTTGTCTGTGAGGATATGAGAAAATTAAAACAATATTTAAAACTTCAGTGGGTTTATAAACATGGGTGTTACATATATTAGGGTCTCTGTCCTTCTTTTATTAGGCTCTTTCTGTTTTCTACTTGCCTTCTTGTAGCAAAAGTGCATGTGTGCCAGTTGCTTTTTTCAAGCTTCATTTCCTCCCTACTGCTGCTGCAAAGGGTGAGACTCCCATTGGGTAGACTTATTTACCAGTCTGCAGCAGAGCTATAATGATTGATAATCATTTGGCACAACAGCCTCAAGACACTGTGCTCTGCTGATATGAGATGGAAGTCACGCTTCCACCTTTGGCCCTGGCATGGAGAATTTGGGAGAATGTTAAATGGGCCACTTAAGACGGCGGTTCAGTGAAACTGGAGGAAGGAATTGTGCCCCACTATCCCTCAGAAAAACAGGGGTAGACATAATTGCTCATCAGAAGGTGCAAAATGGGTTGATGTGTTAATGAATAAGCCTACTACTAGATGTCAAAGCAACCTAGAATTTACATTTAGAAATTATACTGGACATCTGCAGTTTCAGTATTGAATAGGAAAACCATTCCTAGGCATCCATTCAGATGGAGCAATCACATAGTCTAGATGATAAGTCCATCGCCCTTGAATATATTGAAGGGATCCTTCATGATGCACAGCAGCACCAGTCTTTGGTAGAAGTAATATACATAGTTACTTAAAGTGTGCCTGCTTTCCACTGGCCATTTATGTGGCAGCCTGCGATTTGTCTTTGGTGAGTGCAGAAGTCCAGCAACATGGGGGATCTGAAAATCAATACCTGTTTTGAAGGTGAAATGTTGGCATGTCTTTATTACATCTCGGGCTAGATTATTGTAATTCTTTATATGTGGGACTGCCTAAATCTGCTCTGTTGCACCTTCAGCTGGTTTAAAATGCTGCAGCTAGCTTAATTGGGTCGAGATAAAAGGATTATATCTCCCCCGTTTTAGCCTCTCTCCACTGGCTACCAGTGAGGTGTCACATTGATTTTAAAATATTGTTGTTTGTCTTCAAAACCTTGCATGGTCTTGCTCCAAAATACATCTGTGACCTCATTCACCGCTATGTGCCACCAAGAGCACTGAGGTCATCTGGACGACTGCTCCTTGTAGTGCCAAGATCTCGGCTGAAGTCGAGGGGAGACAGAGTTTTCTCAGTTGTTGCTCCTTGGCTTTGGAATGATTTGCCTTTTCACATCAGGTCTTCATCCTCGGTTGAGGTTTTTAAAAGTCCTGCTTGTTTTCTTCCGCTTTTCACTTTGTATAATGGGATTGTGGTGGATGTTATAATTTGTTGTTTTATTAATCTGCTTCTGCTTAATTGTTTGCATTGTGTTTATTTTAATGCTTCTTTGTACAGCACTTCAGCGCAACCTCTGTTGTTGTGCTTTTATAAATAAATAAATAGTCTTGGTCTGCTTGTTACTAGTGTTGCTGAGTGCTGGACTGATAATTCCTTGTCTAACTGCAGTTCCTTAAGGGCACAGAGGACACCTTTGTGAAACCCTCTATTGGTGGTAAACTGAGTTGATGTAAAGGACTGAAAGTAAAAGACAGTTCCAGTCAGTGAAGCAGCCTGCCATTAGGGGTCCCTGGGGTTGAACATGCTGGGCTACAATACAGACAGTGAGACAGGTAACATGTTATAAGTAACAGTTGTGTAGTTGGTTTTGACATTTCTTTTGACTCCCACTAAATAAAGAACCTAAGAGGTTATCTTGTACCATTCATGTTAAGTACGTGTCATAGAAGATCTGATAACACAATAAAACAGAGCCATTCAAATGTGGCCCCATTTGCGTTACTTTCAGAACACATCTGAAGCTTTTCTAATTTGTTTTTACTAATGCTTTCTTCTTCTTCTTTCGGCTGCGCCCATTAGGGGCCACAGTGGATCATCTTTTTCCATATCTTTCTGTCCTCTGCATCTTGTTCTGTTACACCCATCACCTGCATGTCCTCTCTCACCACATCCATAAACCTTTCCTTAGGCCTTCCTCTTTTCCTTTTCCCTGGCAGCTGTATCCTTAGCATCCTTCTCCCAATATATCCAACATCTCTCCTCTGCACATGTCCAAAGCAACGCAATCTCGCCTCTCTGACTTTGTCTCCCAACCGTCCAACTTGAGCTGACCCTCTAATGCAGGGGTCCCCAACAACCGGTCCGCGACCCACTACCGGGCCGCAGCCGTCTGACAGCCGGGCCGTGAGAGAACTGCCGGCAACGGAGACTCACTCAGACTTTTCAGAAAGCTTGGCGGGCAGGGCTTTGCAGTGGCGCAGAGAGAGGAGAGAGACTGAGGTGAGAGACTATTACAACAAAGTATTGTTACGGTCCCGACAGTTTCCCCATATGACACGAGTCTATAGAAATCACGTTATTACGAAGTACATTCAGCAGATGCTTTCATTACAACGAAGAGACCTTGAAATGCCTGAATGAATCATCCACAGAGCAGTTAGATCTGTGGTTGCAGCTCAGATGTGCACGTTTGCACAACGATCCCCAAACAGAAACATTGTAAAAAAAATTCTTTCTTCAAACTTTCCTCGTACTGTTTTTTTTTTTTTTTTGCTGTTTTTGTTTTCTGTGGTTTTCAGTGATACCTTTTGCTTACTGCTTATCAAAATTTGAAAAACATCCATTGGAATTTAACTCATTGTCACCCTCCTATAGAAACGGCAGACACGAAAAAAACGATAACAGTGTTAATGTTTGTGATGTGCAATCTGTTGGAACGGCAAATGCAAAGCATATGTTATATGCAAAAAAAGAAGAAAAATCTCAGGTTGCAAACGTATGCGAAGTGCTTAATAACTTAATAATAAAAGAAATGTTATGTAAATTGTGTATAAAATTGCCCCCCCCACACCCCAAGACCGGTCCGTGGAAAAATTTGCATCTAATAAAGTAGTCCTTGCTGTCAAAAAGGTTGGGGACCACTGCTCTAATGTCCTCATTTCTAATCCTACCCATCCTCGTCACACCCAGTGCAAATCTTAGCATTTTTAACTCTGCTACCTCCAGCTCTGTCTCCTGCTTTCTGGTCAGTGCCACCATCTCCAACCCATATAACATAGCTGGTTTCATTATCGTCCTGTAGACCTTCCCTTTCACTCTTTCTGATACCCGTCAGTCACAGATTACTCCTGACACTCTTCTCCACCCATTCCACCCTGCCTGCTCTCTCTTCTTCACCTCTCTTCCACACTCCCTGTTACTCTGTACTGTTGATCCCAAGTATTTTAACTCATCCACCTTCGCCAACTCTACTCCCTGCATCCTCACCATTCCACTGACCTCCCTCTCATTCACACACATGTATTCTGTCTTGTTCCTACTGACCTTCATTGCTCTCCTCTCTAGAGCATATCTCCACCTCTCCAGGGTCTTCTCAACCTGCTCCCTACTATCGCTACAGATCACAATGTCATCAGCAAACATCATAGTCCACGGGGACTCCTGTCTAATCTCGTCTGTCTATGTGTTTACTAATTAAGTTATTTACATTAACTGTTGATGTGTTTACTAATGCATTGCACGTAAAAACTTTTTTTACAAAGCCAAAGTTATGGGATCAGAGACAAGGTGTATTACAGGTCATTAGGATCATTAGCTTCGATTTTTACAGATAACATAGGCCAGGCCATCTGGTTCTGAAGTTTCAAGTTTATTACAATGGAGAATGAAGTGTGAATTTTTTATTAAAAAAGAATATACTTCTGCTGATCACATTTCCTATAACCTGTATAGCAGAAAAAATAAATGATGTCTAACCAGTGTATATTGTATTCCTGATACACATTTGCATACATTTATTTCAGTCTGTCAGTTTCTTTATGCTTACAAATGGAATCATTTGTGCTGTTGAATGAATGATTGCAGCAAGAAAAATCAAGAGTGGTGTGATGCAGTGGTCCAGAGTTTTGTTTGATTTGTGCTGAATGTTGGTTGTTACATCTGTACAAAGTGGGATTCTGACTACTGTGATAGGAGAGTGCCCTGTGACTGCATTCCACACTCAGTTAAGGTAATAGAGGCTCAGTGTGTGTCGCAAGCTGTTGGCAGTGTGCTGCCAGTCTGTAGTGGCCAGTGTACTGTTCTGTACTGTCGTCAATGAGTGGAGTAAAACCAGCTTATCCATAGCATGTGCAGCATGGCATCTGTATTTATAGCCCATGGAAATGCCCATCCTAACCTTGCTGTTTTTCAGCTTTGATATTCAGTTTAGAGTCCTTACCATACTTTATGTTATGTGCAGCCCTGGGAATATTAAAGGGACTGATTTATAATATGTAATGTAAGCTAGTGGAGGTTCATGCTGGACTGTCCTACTTGAACAGATGTTCTGTTTTTCCCAGTCATTCTTTTTAAAAGGCATACACACCATCAGATTGAGATGAGTATGTGCGCCCCTTTGTTACATTCTCTTCATCTATCTGTTTATACAGAATATAGAATTGCTAATTCTGAGTTGTGAGGATCTAAAGAAAATCTCAGACATTCAGGGTTAGTCTATATTATAGGTGAACTTTACAGATCATAGTGATGTTAATTAAGCCTGCGGGCACAGGAAGGTGCATTGGTAGAAATTCTGAGGGCAATAACTGACATAAGAATGGAAATAAGAGTGGAATTTCTTACCTTCAGGGGGTGCCAGTACATTATGTGGCACACGCTGACAACAAGACAACAAAGAAAGAATATTGGAAGAATGCAAAGTACCTAAAAGAAGCCCATATAAACATAAGAAAAACATGTAAACAACAGATATATTAACGCAATGTTCACATTACAAGCCTCACTGCTTAATTCCAATTTTTTGTTCAGATCAGATTTGCCAGTGCTGATGGTTCAGATTCATAAGAACAAGTGACCTATATCTAAATATAATGTGAACATATCTGTCCTCTAAAGTGGTATGTATGCGCACATTGATAAGTTTATGCACGAGTCATCTGCATCACCAACAACAAGACGAGTCAGACTTGTGAGATGACTCATGGTATTAATACAGACAAAATAAATGTGCTAGTAGCTAGTGGATGCTTCACACTTTGCTCTGGAGGACATCAAGCAGTTTGGTAGCGTTACATGATTATGTGGCGACACAAAGCCATAGGGTTAGCTTTTGCTATTTTTGCAGCTATTGCTTGCACTGCTGCACCAAGAGATGTGTGGGAAAGAGAAAGGAGCCAGCAAAGCTGGGACGCTATACCTCTCCACCATTGTTGTTTAGCCCCACTGCTAGTGCTGGTTCATGGAAACGCGCTCAGCCCATAAGTAAAGGTAAAAAAAAACAAACACGTGAATTCTGATCTGATGGTTTTCATTCATGTTACATGGCCATGAATCGGATACGTATCTGACTCTAGGACCACATATGAAAGAGGCTCAAGTCTGATTTGCCCTGATGAGCCACTTCAGCATGATAATGTTAACGTAGTCTAAAAGTCTTTGAAATGTTTTTAAAATTGAATCAGCACAAGTTGACTTTTATGCAATACAATACAATTTATTTT
Source organism: Erpetoichthys calabaricus (assembly GCF_900747795.2). Taxonomy (NCBI): domain Eukaryota; kingdom Metazoa; phylum Chordata; class Cladistia; order Polypteriformes; family Polypteridae; genus Erpetoichthys; species Erpetoichthys calabaricus. The sequence goes on from NC_041404.2 coordinate 20,212,669, forward strand.
TGTATAGCCCAAAATCACACAAGAAGTGCTGCGATGGGCTTTAACAGACCCTGCTTTTTAACAGCCCCTCAACCTTGACTGTCTAAAAAGACAAGGAAAAACTCCCAAGAAAAACTACCTAGTAGGGAAAAAATTGAAGAAACCTTGGGAAAGGCAGTTGAAAGAGAGACCCCTTTCCAGGTCCGTTGAGTGTGCAGTGGGTGTCAAAAAGAAGGGGGTCAATACAATACAATACACAGAACAGAATACAAGTACGCTTCAATACAATACAATAGTGCAATAGAAATATTACAAGTACAGAGATTCAACAGTAGATGATATCACATAATACAATTTGGATTTGTTTAGAGTCCTGGAGACCTCAGACATCAAGCTGCCTACCCCTACTGGCCATTCCACAGCTGAAACAGTGCTGGGCTAGCCAATCCAATGAAAGGACCCTTCTACCTGATGATTCCTGTGATCCTCCATCAGGGATGACTTTACCTTAGGCAGGCAAAACAACTTGGCAGGTGGACCATGGCACCAAGTGCCATATTTGAATACAAAGAAGAGAAACAGAATAGATGAGAGTTAGTAACAAATTATAACTATCATGTTACTTATGTTTTAGTGCTAATGACTAACAACAGAGATGCAGTCTGTACAGTTAATCAGCAGCTCTAGTCAGGATATGCTAAATTGAAGTAGTGAGTCTTCAGCTGGGATTTAAAAGCTGAGACTGAAGGGGCATCTCTTATAGTAGCAGGCAGACCATTCCACAGCTTAGGGGCCCTGTAACTAAAAGCTCGACCTCACACTGTTATTTTATTAATCCTTTGAATCATAAGTAGACTGGCATCTTGAGATCTTAATGTACGTTCTTATGATAAGTTCAGATAAGTAAGCCGGACCTTGGCCATTTAAGGCTTTATATAGTATGTTAAAAGGAGGATTTTGAAATCTGTACTAAATTTAACTGGGAGCCAGTGTAAGGATAAAAGAACTGGAATTATGTGTTTGTATTTTCTTGTTCTTGTAATAATTTTTGCAGCAGCATTTTGGATTAACTGGAGGCTGTATAAAGAACAGTTTGAACATCCAGTGAACACCGCATTGCAGTAGTCAATTCTACTAGAAATAAATGGAGGAATTAATTTCTCAGAATCCTGCTTATTTAGAAAACGCCTTATATTTCCCAACATTTGTAAAATGGAAGAAACATGATTTAGACAACTTTGTAATTTGCGCTTTAAATGACATGCTAGAATTAAAGGTAACTCCTAGATTACGGGCTGATTCAGTAAAACTAATGGTGATGCTTTTATAATGATGTAGTGTACACATTCCATATCCTGTCATCTCAAATACAGCATGTGAGAGGTTTTTCTGTTTAAACTATTAACAGCTTCCCTTGGTGAAAATAAAATGCTGTATTTTTTTGTAATTCCATGTTTTTATATTTGAGTATAATATGTCTTATGTGGGGCAGCATGATGTGAACTCGACATGTTCTTCTTGTGTCTTTGTGGGTGTTCCTTCATTTTCTCTGAGTTTCTTTGCCTCATCTTTAAGTGCTTTTTACATTAAGCGTTCACTATGAAATAATCCTAGTGTGCAAACCAGTGAACATCATGAATGACTTATCCCCTGGGACACGTTCGCACCTCCCTTGTACCTGGAGCTTCCCAAATCAATTCTGCTCTATGACCATAAACATGATTAAGCTGATTTAACAGTGGGTTTGTAAATGGATTCATGAACATCATGGTTTAGTTCCTCCCAGGATAGTATCCAATTCTTAGCAAACTTTTCATAGATTAATTAAGTTCACAAAATTAAATGTTCATTCAAAATGAGTGTTATTCTTGAACAGCATGGTGGCACAATGTTCAGTAAAGCTGTCTCACACCTCCAGGAACTTGCTCTGAATTCGTGTCCCTGTCTCCCCTGTGTTCCCATACATTTTTTTTCAGATGCTCCATTTTCCATTCACATGCAGCTCAGGTCAGCTGGTCTCTGTAGACTGACCCAGTTTGGGCGTCTGTGTGAGCTTGCCAGGTAATGGACTGGCTCCTCATCCTGCGTTGATGTCTTGCAGATGCCAGCTACACACATTACTCTGTACTGGATAAAGCAAATTCTGGGCTTGGATGGATGGACATTTTATTTTTTTCCTAAATATACAATTATTCAACATGCTGTAAGTAAAGAGCTTATTATCACCAAAATGAATACAGTAGTTACATTCCAGTTAAATTTTAGTCTTTGTTTTTACTAGTGTTGGGATTTTTCATGATTACGTTAAAGGTTTTGATGTTTCCTTCCTTTCAATACATTTTATTGATGTTAAGGACTGTATTACAGTGAGTTATATAACAAACTGAATTTTTGTAAAATGAATATTTTTGCCTTTTTTCTTAATTCTTTTAAAGGTAAGCACTGTATTTTGTTTCCATTATCACTGACCATTCTATTTAACACTTCCACTGGTACCTTAACCTTTAGGTAGGGCTTGGCCGCTGTATGGTGGTTTGAATTCTGTCTTCTGTGATTGGGTGAGGTGTGGGGTTGTCATTTACAGATCTTCTATCTGTGATGGTTTCTATCTCTTCCTACAGCCATAGGAAATAAAGCAATCTCTCTTGTAGACATCATCTACTAGGGCCCAAAATGACTTCACCACAACATAACGGAAAGAATCAAAGTCTCACTTTTTTACTTTATTTTCTGTGGCCTAAATAAGTGTATTTGTATGACTGGTGTGATGTTTTTAGTGGCTACAACTCACCTAAACTGTGCTATTCGGACAGTAGTTCCACACACTCCTTGTTGCTGTCATCAAATATTCTAAATGACTGCCAATTTTTCCTACAAGTGCCTTCAATGTGTGAAAATGGTGCTGATTGCAGCCCCCGGAGTGAAATGATTGCCTCATGACAATTCCACATTTGACGGCCCTCAGTCTCAGTTTGACGTGTGGTCAAGATGTTTGCTTTACTGTCTCAGATGAGTGGGTGGAATTACAGCTTAGGCCAGACAGCTGTGTGTCTCCTATAGGTTTCATGCAGAACATGAGTGTTGTAAAACATTAGATTACACAAGGCAACCTTCTAAATTGTTAGTTCGGTACAAGTCTCCAACATGTAAAGTTATAAAATAAGTCTTTGTTGTCAACCAATGGACCAGAGTTATTTCAGATGAAATGTTGGTTGCCCCTTTTAATACTTATAATGTCCACTTGATGACATGTCAGATAATAGTGAAACGTAAAGCAGTGAAAAAACAGAAAATAAACAAGAGGATTCAAGATTCTCTAAAAAGTGGGAGCTCTGTTCTTCGGTCTACTCTCTCTGGAATAAGACAACCCTTGCCTGGAGTGCTTTGGCTTTACAGTGGAGGAACCAGAAGTGGAGGAGTCAGTTGCCCTCCGTAGGCAGTTTCGCAAGACTCTGGGAGAAAATAGAGGTGATCCCGTCAGCAACAGTGAGCCTCGTGTCCCAAAATGGTATTACTTACCCCAATGGACCCAGTAGATGAACTTCAGTCAAGCATGCGTGACACGTTCAATATGATGTGCCAGTGTGTTCCATTCAGTATCACATAAATAAAATGAAGGCCTTTGAATTGGGGGTAATCACTTAAGGTAATAAGATTTATTTTTGGAGGGCTGCAGTGGCTGCAGGCTTTTGTTCCTACTCAATTAGAAGCTAGTTATTGCTGCTGAAAAAATCACTGCTCAAGCAACATTTTAGTTAACATTCTTTTGAAGATTCCCAACTGTGAACCTTTTTCATAATTTTAAAAACTTAAATCATGTCACCCCCCTAATCTCCATTTGCTTAAATGAAAAGGTTTGTCACCTTTATTATTTCATTATAGCTCATGCCTCTCAGTCCTAGTTACACTTCTCTGGACTTTCTCTATCACTGCTATGTCGTTTTTTTGTAGCCTGGAGGCCACATCTGCATGCAGTAATCCAGGTGAGGCCCCACAAGGGTCTTATCAATCTTAAGCATAACCCTCCCTTGACTTGTACTCTTCACATTGTGATATATAAACTAACATTCCCCTACGGGATTAATACAGTGTACCAGAATTCTGCTAGCACTCCTAATGGCTCTCTGTCTGGAGTTAAACAGAGATGAGTCCACTGCGACTTCTATATAACACCAAAATAACTGATGAAAGAGCTGGGAGGGTACTTCTTTGCTAATATGCTTGATGTTCTTGGCATTCAGGTTTGACAGTGTGGTGTGCAGGATAAGGCCTTGGATTTTAAATCACAAGATTACTGGTTAATTTCCTGCCCCTTCTCATTCATTGGTCAAGAATCCAGTCTTTAATCCATCCATCCATCCATTTTCCAACCCGCTGAATCCAAACAGGGTCACGGGGGTCTGCTGGAGCCAATCCCAGCCAACACAGGGCACAAGGCAGGGAACCAATCCCAGGCAGGGTGCCAACCCACCACAGGACACACACAAACACACCCACACACCAAGCACACACTAGGGCCAATTTAGAATCGCCAATCCACCTAACCTGCATGTCTTTGGATTGTGGGAGGAAACCGGAGCGCCCGGAGGAAACCCACGCAGACACGGGGAGAACATGCAAACTCCATGCAGGGAGGACCCGGGAATTGAACCCAGGTCCCCAGGTCGCCCAACTGCGAGGCAGCAGCGCTACCCACTGCGCCACCGTGCCGCCCAGTCTTTAATCCAATGGCACAAATCTTTGTGAAAAGGTTTCTGTTTTTCTATTGCTCTGATTTTTCTGGAAGTATTTATTTTAAAACATTATAGCAAAAATGTGTTTATTTTGTATGTTGTAAGCATACAGCTGGATGACATGACATGTGAATTATGCAACACAAGTAAAAAGAGCTTTTTTTATATCATTTTCTGTTGTCCAGCATTGGTCTGCATTGGCAGCAGTTCTATCAATAGCATTGTTATATCTGTTCTCCACAAAAACAAGACATTCAATTTTTTTCTCAGTGTTCACTATAAACCACAAGGAGTAAGTAACAAAAAATATATTTTTTGGCTGGAGTATTCATTTAACACGTAACTTCTTCAGATCAACTTTAATTTAGTTCAAGCAGACCTTTTACTTCTGTGTCATCAACTTAGCACTGACTTCATTTACAAACTTTATCTTGATCCATTCAGCTCCAACTACAAAGTAGTACATTGGTATTCTCTTTATTTATCTGAATTCAATTTCACTTAATTGTTTCTGCTTTTCCAATTTCAACCTGTCAGTTTCTCAGTATTGCTTCTCATCAGCTTTAACATCATTCACTTACCTTCAGTTGTAGGTTCATCGATCTAGTTCTGCCTTCATTTGTTCATATTCAAGTTCATCACCTTATCTGTGGATACAAAAGTTTAAATTCACCTTCAACATCCATGTATCCATCCATTTCCAAATTATGAAGGAGAACAAAAGACTGGAGTAGCATGAGAAACAACTTGATGATGGAGTGAAGATTTAGAGAGACGGACCAGTTTAGAGATTTTGTGATAAATTCTGAAGAACAGGAGGTGATGGTGAAGCACTTGTTCTTGCCTACCAGTAGTAAATGTGGCAAAGGACTTGGTCGAGTGGGGATCGTGACTATTGGAATATACAGCACTTCCTTCTGTCACATATTTTACATTGCATAAGTTTTTCTGAGAATTTAATTCCTCCTACTTATTGTATATGATGGCACAATGATGAACCCTGGAAGGGAATTTTTTCAACAGGATTGTCAGAAATGACAGTCATCATTACATAAGATACTACTGTGATTATCAAAACATAAAAGGTGATTGATTACACTTTGACTATTAAATTAAGTCAAAACCATTCTGAATTGTTTATATTAGTCAAGAGAAGACTTTGACAAACTTTTAAGAGTGGACGGTACCTCATGCACACAGCTATCTTTTATAGCGTGGCCATAATGGTGTCATGGGCCAAAGGCCCATTATTAGTATTAGTATTGTACTAGTAAATTAGTATTAAATTTGGTGCAGTAAAAACAATTGATTACAAACATTGATACATTAGTATTGTGTTCCTGACACAGTCTTTGTGGACTTTGCATGTTCTTCCAGTGCCTACCTAGGTGTTTCTCCCGGTATTCTAATTTTCCTAGTAAATCTCAACCACATGCAAATAATTGGTGGCTAAATTGGGCTGGTATGAGTAAGTGTGGATATGTGGATGAGTGGACTAGCATCCAGGCCATGATTGTCTCCTGTCTTGAACCTAAATACTGCTGAGATAGAGTCTAGTTCCCCAGGACCCAGAATTGACTCCTGTCATTGCTTCTTATCTCATGACTTGTGGTGACAACAGTCTAATTACTTAGTATTTGCAAAGTGAACTATAAGATCGAAAGGTGCACAGGGACACTGCTGGAATTGCCTATTATACAATACTGTAGAGGGCTTTAGTCTTTCTTTCATGGTCAAGACACAAACGGTGCGTAATGTAATGAGTCCTTTACTGTAAACCAGTGGTGGGAATGGAAGTTGGTGAAGAGGTGAGAGAAGCCAGTCTTGGGTTATAAATCATCTACTGGGATTGTAACATAAGCCCTCTGAAGGAAGCAGACAGATACATGACGTCCCTGACCTCTCCTAACACTCACTTGTGTGTTACCTTTACTTTAATCATAGCTGTCTCAATTGGATGCTCACGCCCTTGATGAAGTGTTGCCTACCTAGTGTTGGTTCCCACCTTCAATCAGAGGATGCCAGGATAGGCATTTGCCTGCTCTGATTCAGAAATGTATTAATTTAGTTCAATATCTGTATTATTTACTTCTCTTCATTTTCTTTCCTTTCTTTTTAAATATTAGTCTGGTGCCGCCATGAGTGGCAGTCTTTCCAGAAGCTCCTGGACACTTTTTTACTACTTGGACATAGATTTTTACACACCGAGACTTGTCTATTCAGGTAGTCAACTTGTAGCGCTGAGAACAAAGGCCCGTGCGGTTGTGGTTCCCTAATTACCATGACTAGGTAAGAAGGCCATATCATGGCAGTAGAGCTGGCGCTAAGCTAAAGGCTAAGCGGCTAGCGAGGAAATGGCAATACAAGTCTTTGGTGCCTTCTGTGATCATGGGAAATGTGAACTCACTACCAAATAAGATCGACAAACTGGCTGCGCTGGTGAAAAATGTCAGGACCTACAGCAAAATGCAGTTTGTTGTGTTTTTGCGAAACATGGCTAACAACTAGCATCCTAGATGCTAACGTGGAGCTACCTGGGTTTAGCACAGTTAGCAGGCTCTGTGAGACTGCTTTGGAACTACAGACTTGGATTTTCCTGCAGGGGTCATATAGTGAGAACATTGAGGAGGTTGTTAACTGCACTACTGACTACATCAACTTCTGTATGGACATTGTAGTTCCAGTAAGAACAGTATGCTGCTATGCTAACAACAAGCCATGGATTATAAGTGATATCAAGGGCCTTTTGAACTAGAAGAAAAGGGCTTTTAAAGGCGGTGATCAGCATGAGCTCAAGCGCGTGCAGAAGGAACTCTGAGTCCAGCTCAGGGTGGCAGAGGAGCAGTACAGGAGAAAGCTGGAGCAAAAGTTGCAGAATAACAGCATGAAGGAAGTGTGGGATGGGATGAAGATCATCACTGGCTGCAGCTCGAAGCGGGGTGCCTCCATTGTGAGAGACGTGGAGAAAATAAACCTGATGAACAACTTTTTTAGCACGTTTGACCACCAAAACCCACTCTCACTCTCACCTCAGAGTACTGAATCCTCCACCCATCCTTCTGCTGATACCAGCATAGGAGAGAGTTTCCCCCCACACACAATTATACAGGCCAGGAAAGTGGAGAGCCGAGGAGACTTCATGCCAGCAATGCAGTGGGTCCAGATGGAGTATCGCCACCACTGTTGAAGGCCTGTGCGTTGGAACTGGGGTGTCCTCTACAGCGCATCTTCAACCTGAGCCTGGAATAGGGGAGAGTCCCGAGGCTTTGGAAAACAGCTTGTAGTTGGAGCTGAATGACTTCCGGCCTGTTGCCCTGACGTCATATGTGATGAAGACCATGAAGTGGCTGCTGCTTCACCACCTGAGGCCACAGGTCCGCCTCGCTCTCGACCCTCTGCAATTCATGTACCAGGAGAAGGTGGGAACGGAGGATGCCATCATCTGCATGCTTCACCGATCACTATCCCACAGAGGCAGTGGTGCAGTAAGAATTATGTTTCTGGACTTCTCTAGTGCCTTCAACAACATCCAACCTCTGCTCCTTAGGGGCAAGCTGACAGAGATGGGAGTAGATTCATACCTGGTGGCATGGATCGTGGACTATCTTACTGACAGACCTCAGTATGTGGATCTCAGGAACTGCAGGTCTGACATTGTGGTCAGCAGCACAGGAGCACCGCAGGGGACTGTGCTTTCTCCGGTCCTGTTCAGTCTATATACATTGGACTTCCAAAACAACTTGGAGTCCTGCCATGTGCAAAAGTTTGCTGATGACGCTGCTATCATGGGCTGCATCAGGAGTGGGCAGGAGGAGGAGGAGTATAGAAACCTAATCAAAGACTTTGTTAAATGGTGCGACTCAAATCACCTACAACTGAAATCCAGCAAAACCAAGGAGCTGGTGATGGATTTTAGGAGGCCCAGGCTCTTCACGGACCCTGTGATCATCAGAGGTGACTGTGTGCAGAGGGTACAGACCTATAAATACCTGGGAGTGCAACTGGATGATAAATTGGACTGGACTGCCAATACTAATGCTCTGTGCAAGAAAGGACAGAGCCGACTATACTTCCTTACAAGGCTGACGTCCCTCAACATCTGCAATAAGATGCTGCAGGTGTTCTATCAGACGGTTGTGGCAAGCGCCCTCTTCTACGCGGTGGTGTGCTGGGGAGGCAGCATAAAGAAGAGGGATGCCTCATGCCTGGACAAACTGGTGAGCAAGGTAAGCTCTATTGTAGGCACGGAGCTGGACAGTTTGACATCAGGCTCCTGTCAATCATGGAGAATCCACTGCATCTACTGAACAGTATCATCTCCAGACAGAGGAGCAGCTTCAGCGACAGACTGCTGTCACTGTCCTGCTCCACTGACTGAGGAGATTGTTCTTCCCCCACACTATACGACTCTTCAGTTCCACCCATGGGGAACGTTAACACTATACAATGTTATTGACTGTTATACCTGCCTTGCACTCTCCACCTTGCATTTTTTAACTTGCACTGCATTTTCATCACTCTTTAATTAATATTGTTTTTATCATTATGCTGCTGCTGGAGTATGTAAATTCCCCCTTGGGGATTAATAAAGAATCTATCTATCTATCTATCTATCTATCTATCTATCTATCTATCTATCTATCTATCTATCTATCTATCTATCTATCTATCTATCTATCTATCTATCTATCTATCTATCTATCTATCTATCTATCTATCTATCTATCTATCTATCTATCTATCTAAAGAAGCTCTAGGTAGCAGGCTCACTGATGAATAAATACTGGAATGTGGAGCCATCGGATATTCCAGTCTTTGTGTTCATCTCAAACTAAACAACAGAATGTCCAAATGCTCCATCATCTCCCCTTTAAAACATTCACTTGGCTAAAATTAATTTATTTTTTCAGCTGTCTTGTCTGCTTTAGTTTAGAAAAGGCTTACAAGCTCATTTTTAAATGTATTTGTTCTGGCTCTTTTGATTGTCTAAGTCACATTGGACCACACAAAAAAACCTAATTTATTTTTAGAATCTTACTTGGTCTGGTCTCAAAGATAAAAAGATAAAAATAGTGAGCTAATTGTTAAACAAATATATACCCCATCCTCTTCCTGTGCCCTTTTTATCTGTTTATACATTTCCTTATAAACAGTTACATAAACCAACTGCTGTAATTATGTGAAATATATAACTTTCACTGGCAGCAGGCGACAGAGTTGCTGTTTTCTGATTCTGTTTATTAAGCTGCTCAATTTTTTGTGTATCCCAGTTCATGTTAAGAGCTGCTAATCTAGACACTTCACTCTTACGTATATTGAAACCCCAGAGGAGTATGGAGAACACCTCAGAGCAGCGTTATTGAGCTTCTTGGGAGCAGCAGAAACCATAAACAGGCTTTGTAATCCTGTCACTGTAAGCAGCCATAATGGGCATACACTAGGATAATTGTGCACACTGTGTTGAAGTAATAGTATTCTAAAATATGAGAAATATAAAGATTTGTAAACTCTGTCTGCTGATTGAGTTCATATTTCATTTAATAATCATATATTGACTACACTTACAATACAGATTTCCATACCAGATCGGTCGAGGCCCGGGTTAACAACAGCCATCACCAGTACTGTTAGCCAACAGGGTGCTGATGGAAATTGTTCTATTGTTGGCTGAAGAAGGAGAAGAAGAAGACAGGGAGACATGTCCAGAGGCAGGAGTAGAGGAGGAGTGGAACTAAGGGGAGGAACTTTGAATGTTGGCAGTATGACTGGTAAGGGGAGTGAGTTAAATGATGTGATGGAGAGAAGGAAGGTTGATATATTGTGTGTGCAAGAGACTAAATGGAAGAGAAGTAAGGCCAGGTGGATCGGAGGTGGGTTTAAATTGTTCTATCATGGTGTGGATGGGAGGAGAAATGGGGTAGGGGTTATCCTCAAGGAACAGTATGTCAAGAGTGTTGTAGAAGTGAAAAGAGTGTCAGACAGAGTGACGATTATGAAACTGGAAATTGAAGGTGTAATGATGAATGTTAGTGCATATGCCCCATAGGTTGGGTATGCGATGAAGTGATGAACAGTGTACCCAAGGGACAGAGAGTGGTGATTGGTGCAGATTTCAATGGACATATTGGTGAAGGGAACAGAAGAGATGAGGAGGTGATGAGTAATTATGGTGTCATGGAGACGAATGCAGAAGGTCAGATGGTAGAGGATTTTGCAAAAACGATGGGCATGGCTGTGGTGAATGCATATTTTAAGAGGAGGGAAGAACATAGGGTGATGTACAAGAGTGGAGGAAGATGCACACAGGTAGATTACACCCTATGCAGGAGGGTCAATCTGAAGGAGATTGTAGACTGCAAAGTGGTGCAGGGGAAGCATAGTTAAGCAGCATAGGATGGTGGTCTGTAGGATGACGTTGGAGAGCAAGAAGATGAGGAGAGTGAGAGCAGATTGCATTGATTTGGACACGTGCAGAGGACAGGAGGATATGGAAAAAGATAATCTGCTGTGGTGACCCCTAACAGGAGCAGTCGAAAAGAGAAGAACAAGATATTTACTACACTCAACAATATTTAAGCGAAAAACAAACAAGTTGTTTATTATTTGAAAAATTAACATTGCATACAATCAAGTTTAAAATTATACAACAAATAACTTCATAAAACTAGGAAAGCAAAGATGAAATGAAAATAAAAGAAAAAATATATATCAAAGTTAAAAAATAATAAAATATAAATAAAATTCTACATTGTCAAACAACAGCCGTCACTGCCCTACTGTCTTGACCCGTGGATCCTTACAATTCAGGAATCCATTGTGAAGTGTGCTTGAGTGGTATGTAATTATATACTTTGTCTCTTCCTTTTTCTACACATATTTGTATGCATTAATTTATGTACAGTATACACACACACAAACACACCTTATATATATATATATATATATATATATATATATATATATATATATATATATATATATATACACTAGCCACGCTACCTTCTGAAGACAGGTAACAGAATAATTTAAAAGTATTTGCCGCCTCTATCTCTACATGCATTTTCATTCACGTGTATGGCAAGTTTTTTCACCAACACTCCGTCTCTCGAGTGTGTTCATATAAAGCCTGCTTCTGGCATCCTGTCTGCTTTTATACTTGCCGTCTCTGAAGGTGATTCTCCATCTGCTTGCCTCCCATGCCATTTCTTGTTCTTGTGTGTCTCACAGTCGTACCTCCTGTTTTGTAGTGGTACCAAAGCCAAACTGACCAATCACACCAAAACCGGAATGACCAATCACATTGCTCAGAAGGACTGGTCATTCAGAATTTAGTATTTTATTTTATATATACTATACATATAATATAGCAAGTATATATATTTGTGTGTATATATATATATATATATATATATATATATATATATATATATATATATATATGTATATATATATATATATATATATATATATATATATATATATATATATATATATATATATATATATATATATATATATATATATATATAATAGTTAAGCAGTAATAGAATCTTAGAGGACAAGTTAAAGGGTTGACGTTCTGATCAGAATCCCTGCTTAATGCAGAGCTTGTAGAGGCTTATAGAAAATACAAGGGACCATTGCCCCACTGAGGACACAGTAGTGGCTCCTTCAGATGCAGGTCTGAGACTGAATGCCAAGCTCTAGTTTGCCTTTTTCTTATATACAGTAACACTCTGGATGGAAAGAGTAGGACATCTGGATGTGGAGTGGAAGTGACGGAAGATATTTTCTGGGGTTGCTTCCTCTACTCTAAAGGCAAAGAGGGGAAAAAGGCATTAGTGGCTGTGTCACACCCTACTCAATGTTCTTGTAGCACTTGTGTATAACTATATACAGTATATATATATATATATATATATATATATATATATATATATATATATATATATATATATATATAGTGATAAAAAGCTGACTGCAAAAGGTTTGGGGATGGCCACCCATACACTGAAAAATGGCGAAAAATAAAGAAAACACGGTTTACAGGCCAAGTTCAAAATGGAACTGACTAACAGGAAAATTACTGGGCTTAAATATGGAGGAAAAAAGGAAGAGGTGGAATCACGATGGCTGGAACAGGAAGAGATGTGGTGGTAGAGTGGATTCTGGGAATAGTAAATGACATCATCTATGTTGGCCAGAAGTGATGTCATCAGTGGGTGGGTTGGTGGCGATGCCATCAAGAGGCAAGGTCTTTGGGTAAACTGCAGACAAATATATATATTTAAGTATGTATATATATGTGTGTGTGTGTGTGGGGTGTGTGTGTGTGTGTGTGTGCGTGTGTGTGTGTGTGTGTGTAAGATGTAAAAACAGCTTACTGCAATACACAGGCTATGGCAATATATTTATAGAAAGTGAATAAACTTCAAATGTCTATCACAGGTACACCTCACTCTGTTCATACCATTTTCTTAATTGTCTGCTATTTTTTCATTAATATAGGTAGATAGGAAATTTACTATATGATAGATAGATAAATAGACAGGTAAATATATCGATAGATTTTAAGCAGATCTTTATTTACAATTACAGTCAGATCTATATTAACAGACCGTAGTCTATAACATACATAAAACTTGCACAACTTTCAGGCTTTTCTACTTACATTTTACTGCTAGACATTAATTTTCTATAGAACATTAAACACCACTTATGCCCAATTTAATTTAAAATATTCCTGTTTGATTAGTTAATTTATACTATGCAAATCTAACCTTCAGTCTTCTATGAATGAGCACATTGAACTTTAATAAAGTATCTGGGATTAATCCAATTTTATCCTCATTTTTTGTAGTTTTTAGAATGGCCATCTTAGTAGGCATTCCATTTCAGTTTTACTAGAAGCACAACTTCCAAATGTAAAAATGAGTTTGATGACAATACAGAGAGATGTTAGTGCAGTACAGTAGAGAAAATACGATAAATTGTTTAATTATGATAGCAGATGGGACACTGATCAGTAAGGCTGATACTTTTTAAATGTTTTTTTCTGTTGGGGGTTTATACATATCCCTTCATGGTAGAGCAGTTGTGTGATGTAAGACCAAAATTTTCCTTTAGTGGGTATCTGGCACACCTATTAAATGAATCAAAAGGGTTTTTTTAAGCACTGGATAGATAGATAGATAGATAGATAGATAGATAGATAGATAGATAGATAGATAGATAGATAGATAGATAGATAGATAGATAGATAGATAGATAGATAGATAGATAGATAGATAGATAGACATAGGAAAGATGCTATATAATAGATAAATATATAGGTAAAGAAAAGTGCTTTATAATAAATGGATCTACGTAAAGTACCTTTGTTATTTCTATGTGTCTATCTACTATGTCTATCTTATAGCTTTCGCAATGCCTCATCTAGCTGTCTGTCTGTCTGTCTTTCTGCCCAAACTCCCAGCCTATACATTTACTCACATACAGCAGCCAGTCCACCAGCATGTTAGAATAGTATACGTGCATTAACAGCCCCTTAACAAATGCTGTTCCCCTTGAAAGTCATTTATTTCAAGCTCATCAGACAAACTAAATTAATAAACTTAATTTACTTCTTAAATTCAAATTAATTAATTTAATTTGTGAAAAGCCCCTCAGCTCTCAAAAGCATTAAATTATTCTAAGGTATAGAATTACAGAATGTTCTTTAAGGCTATAATTAAGGGTACTTTTGTGCCCTAAATATAAGAATATACATCAGAGGCAGCTGCATTCCACAATTTGCAGGAAACATGAAACATATTCTTTATTAAAGGCATTACTAGAAATAGAAAAGTGTGGTTGAATGAAGTGAAAACTAATTACCAAATCTAATGATGTCTTAAATTTTAGATGTGTAGTATTAATAAATTCTCTTTTCTTAACTATATTCAAGGAAATAAACCTTTAAATGGGCAATGACTTTAAATAGATGTGTTTGGCAGTTAAATGTATGTTGTTTGAAGTAATGAATAGCTATTAAAAATGATGTATTATATAAATTGTGAGAATGCAGAAAATTAATTAAAGTATAATTGTAAATTTAAGAAAAAAACACAGCATTTTAAGTAGAAATGGAAAGTTTTAGTCTTCAAGGTTCTTTCCTCAGGTTTAATGTCCACATCAGTTCCAAGATGCTCTTTCAGGTACTCTGTGAGTTCTTGCCAGGATTCCCACAAAGAGCACTGTTTTAACCCTCACGCCTTCCCATGCACGTTTCACCAGGTATCTCAAATGTTGTCTGCTGCTCTCTTATATAAAAACTTTAACATGAGAGGCAGTGTAGGAAGTAATTCAGGCCAGCACTCGTCCACTTTATTATCCCTACATAAATGTAGGCCTGGGAAAGGAAGATTGTTTTTATGTGCACTTGACTCCTTTCAGGGATCATCATGGACCTTAGAGCAGCAAAAATATAAAAGCTGGAATTTGAAAGCCACAGTCATCAAAAGCAAAATACAATATTATTTGAAGTGCTGCTTTTATGTTGTTTCTTTTATTTACACTCTCCCCTTTTTAAAGAAAAGCACTATAAAATAAACATGCAAGCAGTACTGTTGAGCTTTAATGGGGCTGTAGAGGAAAAGTCCATAAAACTGTCTGGTTGCTGTGCCATTAAAAGCTCCAATGCTAATCTGCGGAGCACAAACTGACCAGTCTGCTAATCAGTGACTCATGCAAATCTGTGAGAGAGAACACAGAAGAAAAATAGGTTTAAGTCTTTAATATTTAAGAGAATATGATTTAGTGATACAGATTTAAAATATTGTTTTGTTTAAGTTATCTTAGTAAGATAGGATATTGAGTAAATAAAAATACAGATGTAAAAAATATCAAAAAATAAAATGTAAAAGATGTAAAAAAAAACAATAAGACCATTGAGCCACAGAGTGACTGAGGGTCGTATAGACTGAAGAGTAGATAGATAGATAGATAGATAGATAGATAGATAGATAGATAGATAGATAGATAGATAGATAGATAGATAGATAGATACTTTATTAATCCCTAGGGGAAATTCACATACTCCAGCAGCAGCATACTGATAAAAAACAATATTAAATTAAAGAGTGATAAAAATGCAGGTAAAACAGACAATAACTGTGAATAATGTTAACATTTACCCACCCAGGTGGAATTAAAGAGTCGCATAGTGTGGGGGAGGAACAATCTCCTCAGTCTGTCAGTGGAGCAGGACAGTGACAGCAGTCTGTCGCTGAAGCTGCTCCTCTGTCTAGAGATGACACTGTTTAGTGGATGCAGTGGATTCTCCATGATTGACAGGAGCCCTGCTGAGTGCCCGTTGCTCTGCCACAGATGTCAAACTGTCCAGCTCCATGCCTACAATAGAGCCTGCCTTCTTCACCAGTGTGTCCAGGCGTGAGGTGTCCCTCTTCTTTATGCTGCCTCCCCAGCACACCACCGCGTAGAAGAGGGCACTCGCCACAACCGTCTGACAGAACATCTGCAGCATCTTATTGCAGATGTTGAGGGACGCCAGCTTTCTAAGGAAGTATAGTCGGTTCTGTCCTCTCTTGCACAGAGCATCAGTATTGGCTGTCCAGTCCAATTTATCATCCAGCTGCACTCCCAGATATTTATAGGTCTTCACCCTCTGCACACAGTCACCTCTGAGTACAACTCAGACTTAAAATTCCCCCAAGAACTCTTCGTTTTGGATCAAAATGACTCCCAACATGTCTCAGTGGGTTCGTGCTGTGTTTTTTTACCTGCATTTTTGACTGGAAGCACAAATATTTGGGAAGACTTGGCTCTCCTAAATTATCTTAAAGATCTTTAAAACCTGCAAAAAAGTTGAGTTTAATATTTATAATTATCTACATTTCAAATGTTCATAATCTGTACTAGTAATTTCTATTTTAGCCACCATGAGTATATTTAAAAAGACCAGAGGGCTTCACCCCCCCTCTTTGAATTGTTGCTATTTCATTAGTTTCACTTTTATTTCAGAACTTCTGTAAAAACAATATTTGGAATCTTTGGAGTCCCAATATGCTGAACCTTTTAAATGAGGTCAGTGAGACATGTGTTTAATGACTTTGTACCATAATTCAGGATAGGTTTCTCTGTTTGGAATTTCAGCACAGACAAAGCGATTTACATCATCAGCAGTTAATAATTTTTTTTTGCAAAGTAACCAATAAATGCATGTTAGGTAATCCCCGTGTTTGAAATTCTCTGACTTAAACTTCAAAGCCTTACAATATTTACATACTTCTGACATATCAGCTATGTCCATATATTCGATCTCTGTTCACCTTTTTGTTATTTCTCCGAGTAATAATTTCTCTTTCTTTGCGCTAATGCAATGTTTACTTTCTTTGTTTTGACGTTTTTTTCTGCTTTCATATTCTGTATGTTGCTCAGCATGTGCATCGCGCCTACGTTTTTTTGAATCTTTTGAATCCACTGTTTTCATTATCTCTAACCTGCTCTGCATGTGTTTGGCCCCCTTGTTTTTTAACCTTTTTATGACGTTTTACTTTGTTTTCTACTCTGTCTTTTATTTCTGACCTCGCTTTGTCCTGCCTTGTTTTTCAATGACACCTGGTCCGTGGTGATTATTTTCCCTTTTTTCGAGTAATAATTTCCATTTGTTTGCGCTACTGCAATCTTTACTTTCTTTTTTTTCTATTTTCTATTTTCCTATTTTCATATTCTTTAACTTTCTCCACATGTGTATTGCGCCAACATTTTTTTTTTTGAGCCTTTAAAATTCCACTGCTTTCATAATCTCTAACCTGCTCTGCATGTGTATAGCGCCAACATTTGTGAATGTCTTTATGAAGTTCTACTTTGTCTTTTACTCTTTGTCTTTTAATTCTGAGCCGGATTGGACATGCTTTTTTTCAATTCCACTTGTTCCGTGCTGATAATTACTTTCCTTATTTTCCGAATTTGCTCCTAGATTATTCTTTTTCTTTTTTGCTCTTTTTTGTCTCCAGCGCTTTTGAGTCTCTTTTCTACGTGCTGCTTTCTTCTTTGCTTAGTTGTTGACGTTTCATTTATAATGTATTGTCCTTATACGTTTTATATGCGCTGAGACCCTGGATCTGTGTGTGCTCAAATCCTTAGGATGACTGAATGTTTTGCTGCCCGTGGTGTTATTTGATATTGGTTGTAAGTAGGGCGTGTCTTGCAAGAATCTCATGTTCTACATCATTGCGAGATGGTCCTGGGTCACTCTCTTGGCACAAAGTCTCATGTTTAAGGTCCCCGTGAGACGCTCCGTGGCTATTCTCTTTTGTCTTGTGGGTCTTTTAAGTGTCTTCCGTGATCTTAACGTGAAGATCACGTCTCGTCTCCCGTCTTTCTCTCCCAGGATTTTTTTTTTATAATAGAGAGATTTGCATTTGTCAAACTAAGATCATAAGAAGGTAAGACAATTTGTGATGTTCATCTCAACATAGCTTATCAATCCCTTCTTATCAAACACTTACAACAAATCATCAGATTGAGATGTGAAGGTTTGTAATGTATGGCTAGCTGCCTGGCGTATTACCGATTTCTGAGGTTCTCTAAAATCTGTATGAAAATGACACCAGCTTCCTTTTGTGTCATCATGTTACTGTTGAAGAAAGTATTTTAAACAATTGTCATCCACCATGCCTTCATGATTTCAAACACATATAACATGTCACCTCTTAATCTTTGCTTGCTTAAGTTGACAGCTTCATTTGCTTCAGCCTCTTGTTGTTAGATTACGCTCTGCAATACCGGAGTTGGTTTCAATTTCACTTAACAATACCAGTCACTAGTTATGGCCAGATTGGTTATCTTTCACTGAGGACACAATCTCAGTAACAAACAGTTTGGATAGCTAACTAATTGTTTCAAACACACACCTAAAATAGGTGACAGAAAGGCATTAGATTATTAAAAATTAGTACTTACCTTGACTTTTGATGTTGGTTTAAGGGGGCGCAGTCACAGTTTAATATATTTTTATAGCATCATATAGGAACATTATAAAAAATAATATTGTGAAAGAAGCTGTTTCTTCTTCTAGAGAAGAGCAGATTGGTGACATCACACGTCTTGTACAGAGCTGGGTTGAAGAACTCAAAATCCTGTGAATCAAGATGGCGGCGTTGACTATGTTTTGCATAGCCAGCCCACCAGTGTTGTGCATGAACTAGTTCAAAAGGATGCATTCATTGAACAAGCTCATTTTTCTATGAACAGTGAACTTAACATAACATATTTTCAAGTGAAGAACTTGAATGTGAGCTAGTTCAGTTTTATGTGACATTCTGGATCTGGTTTAGGTCCAGATTAAAATTTTTTCGTTACCCTGTAATGTAAGTGTAGAGCCGAATCTGAATACAGTATTCGGATAAGCACAAATAGTGGATTTTGATGAATATTTATTTCGTACAAATGTTTTGCCATTTATTTGTATTTGGAAAATATAACGTTAAATCAAATAGGCACTGTCTGTGTCTGCCTGCTTGTGTTTAAGCTGCACCCCTGCTAACACGAGCACGCTGTGAAGCTCAGCTATCGCTTTTAGGAAAATGTTGTATTTCGTGTGGCCACTTTATACTTTTCCCCATTGGACATGCAATATGTGACGAAAGTTTTGACCAGCAGTGTAATTTGACTGGCAGCGTTATAAGTTAATTCATCTATACGCTGGTTCCAAAGTCACCATTTGTGTCACACAGTTGGAAATAGATCGGTAATTTATATGTATACTTGCATCTATTTAATTTATTTTTTGACCAGGAGAATATTAGCATATATGGTTATACATGTTTGTTGCTGGTTATAGCTCAATAAATTGTATTTAAATAAAAAACTCTGCATAATTATTGTATTTTATTCAAGAACACTGTACAGTAATCTATAATAATAAAAGGCAAAGCCCTCACTGACTGACTGACTGACTCAGTGACTCACTCATCACTAATTCTCCAACTTCCCGTGTAGGTGGAAGGCTGAAATTTGGCAGGCTCATTCCTTACAGCTTACTTACAAAAGTTAGGCAGGTTTCATTTCGAAATTCAAAGCGTAATGGTCATAACTGGAACATATTTTTTGTCCATACACTGTAATGGAGGAGGCGGAGTCACGTATCGCGTCATCACGCCTCCTACGTAATCACGTGAACTAAAAACAAGGAAGACATTTACAGCACGAGTCACACGCGGGAACGAAGGTAAATGACGTTAATTTTTGACTGTCTTTTAATACTGTGTAAGCATACATATTAACACATGTGCAATTAAATGTGTGCATTTACGGGGTGATTTCTCAGGCTTAAAAGCTCACCTTTTATCAAACACGGGAAGAAAGGTAACTGACGTTGTTCACTGTCTTTTAATACTGTGTAACCATACATATTAACACATGTCCAATTAAACGTGTGCATTTACGGGGTGATTTCTCAGGCTTAAAAGCTCGCCTTTTACTAAAAAGGTAAATGCAAAACTATTTTCAATCAGTTTATTGAAACGCTCCCGTTAAGGATTGCAATAACATATTCGCGAGATAAAAGAACGAAGTAGGGGGAAATGGAGGAACAGCCGCAAACAGCGAAGAGCAAAAAATTAATTAAACAATTGAGAACGGAGCGAGTTAAGCATACAAGCATGTTCATAAGGGAAACAAAGCACGGTGTAAAACGTAAGTTTAAATTAAGTTTATAGAAACGCTCCCGCTGCGGATTGCAATAACATATTCGCGAGATAAAAGTTTAATGAGAAGACACGAGGTATAAACGAACCACACGCCGTGGCGCAACGTTAGGGGCAACAGTTTCAACCATTTTATGATCTGCTTCTCGCAACTGAAAGACGGCACATGGCGGATGTTAGCCGACTTGCTGACCGCAACGTTAGGGGCTTCAACTATGGCGCTGACGCCACATCTCAGTGCCAACACTTTGCAGACTGTACTTAAAAGACACGCCCTCCTCACTGGACAGTTACAAACACCAATCAAACTAACGATGACATCAAGTATTACCCAATCCAAAGTAGGAAAGGAGGCATCTTCATAAAATGCGTGTGGGATGATTTGCATCAGACGCTGCTTTAAAAAAAAAATGATAAAAAAAATACGGGATAAATCCCGTCCAGTATTGATTCAAAACGGGACGCGCAATTTCATTCTCAAACGCGGCACGATTCCGTATTTTAAAGGACGGGTGGCAAACCCTACAGTGCCAGGTAACCACCCATACAATCAGATTGTGATTCAGACTAGGAATGCAATGAATGTAATTACCCCCGATCTACATACAAGGCGAAAGTCTTGCAACATTCAAAGATGATGGTTTGGGATAAGTACACAATGGAACATAAAAGAGCTTATGAAGCCTTGAACCGAAAAAAGCAAGATCTCAGAGATCGTAAAAAAAAAAATAGGAGGTAATGTCGTTTTACTCGCTGTAGATTTTAGTCAAACATTACCAGTTATTCCACGAGGGAGACCAGCAGATGAACTCAACGCGTGTTTAAAATCCATGCTTCTCCCACGCTCGGTTATATGTCGCGTGTTCTCGGGTAGGTGCACCAAAAAATGTATACATTTAAGCATGTAATGGGCAAACAAAAAATGAGGTATACCCGAAGGCACTGCAGTAGTACTTCATGTAACTTTACTTCTTAAATGTTAATGTTTTACTGTTTAATAATTTATACGCTTCTTATATGTTGTTCAAATTCTTTTATCAAAATACCACTGACAGCGCAATGCACGATAACATGGAGTGAATACACCATACGCATCTGCCCACGGCCGCCCTGGTGTGCGCAGATAGGAGTTGATTCTACAATAAAATAAAATAAACATAAAAAGAGTAAAACAATCATCACCCATAAAGCGGATAGTAGACGTGACGTACTATATGTGTACCACATTTCAAGTGTATAGGTGAAACGGTTTGCGAGCTACAGGTCATTTAAAATCCTGGACAGACACACAAATTGCCACGGTAGCAAATTACAGAAGAAGATTTTACTGTTTAATAATTTATATTTATATGAAAAGTGCTTCTTATATATTACTTCATATTCTCATATGATAATGATGTTAATGTTTATATTGATTTCTGTGTTATTAAAACTGCATGTATGTGTGTATATGTATATATATATATATATATATATATATATATACTAGCAAAATACCCGCGCTTCGCAGCGGAGAAGTAGTGTGTTAAAGAGGTTATGAAAAAAAAAGGAAACATTTTAAAAATAAGGTAACATGATTGTCAATGAAAGCCCGTTTCAGTCGGTAAGTCTTATGTGTGTGTTTATGTATGTGTGTATATATATGTAGATGTGTATATGTAGATATGTATATATATGTATATGTATATAAATGTTTATGTGTGTGTGTATATTATATATATAATATATATATATATATATATATATATATATATATAAAAAGACAGCAACAGTTATAACAATGACAACACAATTACATTGACAATCATGTACGTTATTTTTAAAATGTTTCCTTTTTTTTCATAACCTCTTTAACACACTACTTCTCCGCTGCGAAGCGCGGGTATTTTGCTAGTAGCCTAATATAAGGCATGCAAAATTGAAAAAAGTAAACTCATGGGTCATTTATTCTCACTCCTCAAAAAATACACAATGAACTGAGCATGAACTGGTTCAAAATTGAAATGGTGAACTATGAACGTGAATTTATTCATTTTAATCTGTGTGAACTGAACTTTGAGCTAATTCTAGTGAGATGTGAATTTACACAACACTGCAGCCCACTACCTAACCACTGCACGAATTTCTTGGGTTTTTCAGTTCTTTCCACCAGCTAAATACTAGACTAGTGATATCACTGATCTGCTCTTTTCTTGTGAGTGATATTAAAATGTCTGCATCATCTCACAAAGCAATTTTTTCAAAGCTTCCACATGAAAGAGTACTTTTTGCTATTAACAGATAGAGAAATATGACTGTTCCCATTTAAACTCTTAAAACAGAAAATTTAAGACATAGCAAAGCACCACATCAGTAGAATAAGAGTCTCTGGTCCAGCAGGGACAGCAGGATGATGGGGAAGTTTCTTGTCTGTTTCTTCAGCTTTGTCTAGATAAGTTGGTTCAGCGAAGATGTCCAAAGGCTGGGAGATTTGTTGAATTTCAACAAAGCAGCACTCAAATATTAAACCATTATGAAAGACAAATGTTGTTTACAAAAAAAATCACTTGCTTTAAACTCTCCCTTCTTTTCACTGGAATTAAAACATTATATGAAGGATCATGTGCTTGTTTTTCACTTACCTTGTTTGTCTCTCATTTTGGGATGTTTATACTGAACAAAGGCTTGTCTTAAAAATAGTGGCTATTGAGTATTATCCCTTTTCATTATGATATGTGTGTATAAATCTTTCTATCTGCAGTAAAAATCGCCCACAGTACATATCTGTAATAGCTGGCAGGATCTAATCAATACAATTTTAGAATAAGCATTTATATCGAGGAGAAAAGACTCCTTTTTCTCTTTACTGCTCTCAATAGTTTTACTCTGGCTGTTGGCCTTCCTGTCTTTCTCATGGGTGGGGTGGATTTGAATGTAGTTTAGTTAAGTTTGACTTGATTTTATGGAATGTTATATGCTTTTAATAAATTCAATAAAAGATTAAAAAAAGGAAACAAGTATAATAATAAATCTTTTACAAGCGGTATTAATTAAAATAGGGGATCAGAAAAAATGTTAAGAGAATGGAACTTAAATAATTATCGAATCACAGAACACACCATGAAGACCAAGGCTTACCTACATCTTCCGCACCCCCAAATATGTGACAAACAAGGAAGATCTTCATAAAAAAGAGCAAATTGTTGGTTTATTTTACTGAATTTTAGAAGTTTAATGTACAAACCAGAAACAAGAAAGAGGTTGATCAGTAGAGTGAGGTTTTGTGATGGGGCAAGACAAGAATCATAGTCACGAAAATGCTGTCTTTAAAAATCTGATATTCTAGAGCAAACAATATTTATACATTATTTTTCAGGAATAAGTCTTTGATATATTTTTTAGACTAACTTTAGACAAGGAGTTATTGCAACCCCTAATTCCTAGATGATTATATAGCTTTTTTTACATGACCACTTGTGGTGTGGCAGCTCTGTCATAGAAAAGCATCTGCAACTACCAGAGTGATACCAACATAATTATAATTAATCTTCTTCTTCTTTTGGCTGCTCCCATTAGGGATTGCCACAGCGGATCATCTTTTTCCATATCTTCCTGTCCTCTGCATCTTGTTCTGTTACATCCATTACCTGCATGTCCTCTCTCACCACATCCATAAATCTTCTCTTAGAACTTCCTCTTTTCCTCTTCCCTGGCAGCTCTATCCTTAACATCCTTTTCCCAATATACTCAGCATCTCTCCTCTGCACATGTCCAAACCAACACAATCTCGCCTCTCTACTTTGTCTCCCAACCGTCCAACTTGAGCTGACCCTCTAATGTAATTGTTTCAAATCCTATCCATCCTCGTCACACCCAATCCAATTCTTAACATCTTTAACTCTGCTACCATCAGCTCTGTCTCCTGTTTTTTGGTCAGTGCCACCGTCTCCAACCCATATAACATAGCTGGTCTCACCACCGTCCTGTAGACCTTCCCTTTCACTCTTGCTGGTACCCGTCTGTCACAAACTACTCCTGACACTCTTCTCCACCCATTCCACTCTGCCTGCACTCTCTTCTTCACCTCTCTTCCACAATCCCCATTACTCTGCACTGTTGATCCCATGTATTTAAACTCATCCACCTTCGCCAACTCTACTCCCTGCATCCTCACCATTCCACTGACCTCCCTCTCACTTACACACATGTATACTGTCTTGTTCCTACTGACCTTCATTCCTCTCCTCTCTAGAGCATATCTCCACCTCTCCAGGGTCTCCTCAACCTGCTCCCTACTATCGCTACAGATCACAATGTCATCAGCAAACATCATGGTCCACGGGGACACCTGTCTAATCTCGTCTGTCAACCTGTCCATCACCATGGCAAATAAGAAAGGGCTCAGAGCCGATCCCTGATGTAATCCCCCACGCTAAATTCATCCATCACTCCTAATAGAGTTGTTTTCTTAGGTGCCTTTCTTAGCATTCAAGGTCCCCTTTCAAAAACAATTAAACAACAGTAACAGAAATAAAAATAAACAGAATGATAAAATCAGATAACAATACAGATTAAAGGTAGTAACAAACATAATATAATGGCTATACCAATGGTAAAATAAAAGTTGATATACCAGTTTTTAAAGATATGTTCTGAGTGTGGTTTTGAATCATGTTGGTGGATCCAGTTGGTGGATATATGAAGGAACAGAATTCCAGAGTTGAGGAGCACTATAAGAGAATGCTCTCACTCCCATAGAACAGAGTCTGATGTGTGGTACAACAAGCAGAGCTGCAGATGAGGATCAGAAGGAGTGAGAAGAAGTGCAAGTCTGTAGGAGATCAGTGAGGAGCAAGAATGTGGAGAGCTTTAAATGTTAAAAGCAGTATTTTGATTCGTATTCGATGGTAGACAGGGAGCCAGTGAAGTTGGGAGAGAAAAAGTGTAATATGTTCTGTGAACTTAGAACAGGTAATTAGATAATGTTAATTAAGTTGTGACTGAAAGATTGTAAAACATAAAATTCAAAAGATAAGGAGATAATAGAACAGGGGCTTATGACAAATGTTAGCATCCTACATTCAATTTATGAAATATCTTTTGTGTCACTAGCAAACAGTGTCCACAATCCATGAGCCTAAATTTGTGGGATTACGGTCAGACCTTTATTGGGATCTTTGGTACGTTACATACATTTATATATTCATGCATTATTAATGAACTAAAATATGATCACAATTTTTTATTTTGTAATTTAATATACATTAAAAGTATCTCATCCTGCAGCATTAGCCATTTTGATAAGAGATACAAATTGCAGAGGTATTTTTGGAGAATCCATGTATTTCATGAATGTTTAAATTTTCTCACATGGCTGTGGGGTACTTCTGGTGTAAGAGGGACTCCAGCTGCATTTCAGAGAATGTCCTGCTATTTGAAGACCACTTTTGACCCTTTTGACCCAACTTTACCCAGGAATGAAGGATTATGTGGCTATAAATTTGCTTTGTTCCTATTTTTATATTACAAAAATGTTTATTCTTATACAACATAAGAGAATTACCCCCTTGTAAAATTCCTTTCAAAAAATATTTGACCATCCCTCATTAGAGTAAACAAAACGATGATGAAAGACAATGTCAGAGGAGCTTCAATAGATCAATAATAATCTTTGAACCCTTCTAATTGTGTCATTTTTATTCCTGTCAGGTCCTAAAACCACATTGATTTGAAGAAAGAAAAAGCTGGCTTGATATATGCATGCACTAATTAACGCAACCTTTTAAGAGCTCGCACAACAGTTAGAACCTTTCATGAGTGGCAGCAAGTAAACAATTTTGAAATGAACCTGAAATTAAAGAGGAAATCTGGGAGAAAGGGGCTTTGTACTGCCAAAGTTGATTTGCGTTTTCAGCCCATGAAAGATCGCATATTTCAGTTACTTCAAATTGTCCTTCGTTACCACATTTTATTTCTCACTTGGCTGTCCTGTACATAATTATTCTTCATTTCTTGGCATCAAAGGCTCATTTTCTAACATTGCTGGAGCTGCCTAGATGAGTCCCAGTTATTTTCGTCTCATGTTTTTTTTTTGAATAAAGTGTTTTTTTTTGTTAACTCCACAGCTGGACTCCTTTTTATTCCTGGATAATTAAAAGTAGAGTTCTTATCAAGACTTTTTCTACCTAGCCTGCGTCCTGGCTGACAGCTGTCTTTACAGCTTTTTATATAATCTTACTCCAGCACCTTTGCAGATATCCTAGAAGCAAATCTTTCCATTCCTTAGCTTATAAGCCTTTGTAATGATGCAGAATGGTGGTGTTGCCCTGAATGCAGACAAGGGAACAGCAAAAAGGAGGATATTAAAAATGAATACATTTATTCCCACCAAAATAAAGAAATAATAACAAAAAGGGAAACAAATAAAGAAAAAACAACAATGCAAACAAGTTCAAGTTTATTGAAACAAGTGCATAGCACAGTTAAATTTTAATTTGCATGTATAACCAACATGTAACTCGTCTCCTCTTTCTGGCGACATGATCAGCGTGTATTACTAGTCAAATAAGTGAAAAGTCAAGCAAAATGACACCTTTTATTGGCCAACTAAATAGAATACAATATGCAAGCTTTTGAGTCAACTCAGGCCCCTTCTTCAGGCAAGATGTAAAAATTAGTAACACTAAGTGAATGTAGGCAGAGTGCCTGATAAGTAAACACAACACAAAGTTCACCTTCTCCTCGTCATTTGTCACTTACATCCAAATAATTTACTTAGGTTCAGGGTAGGCTTTTGTCAGGGAAATTAGTGTCTTAAATAAAGAATAGTCGAGAGCACCATTACAAATACCTCCATCTGCATCCTCATCCTTTATTAGGACAAGCTTGAGGGAGTCTGCCATATAAAAAGCCCAGTTCTCAATGACAAGGCTAACAAACAGAACCAAGCAACAATCTTAAGTAAGCTAGGTTCATTTGCATAACACAGTCAAGAAGCACATTAGTTTGCACCAATCAGCATAAAGTTAAATGGT
Organism: Erpetoichthys calabaricus; assembly: GCF_900747795.2. Lineage (NCBI taxonomy): Eukaryota > Metazoa > Chordata > Cladistia > Polypteriformes > Polypteridae > Erpetoichthys > Erpetoichthys calabaricus. Next base: position 20,240,104 of record NC_041404.2, read on the forward strand.
AAAATCTTTCAATGCACATATATCTTCTGTATATCTATTGATCTCAAAATAGTTAAACTGATTAAAAGTCTTTGGCAAATATCTATATCTAAAAAGGAACTCCTTACATATAAATTCTTACACAGGACAAAATAAAAAGAATTAATTGCTATTATCTCAACATTTTCTTGGTAACTGGACTGGTTTTAAATAATACAGAATGTCTTATTTAAAAAGAGAGGCACAGCCTAAACAAGTTCATACAGAACAAATGAAATATACAGGGATACATTTTGTTTTTCCACTACACTTTCATATCTGTTTATTTATTTTATAAAACACCTTTCAAACAAATTACAAAATGAGTGTATACGTTTTAAGAAAAATGTAATGATTTAATATAAGTCCACTTCTGCAACCAGATAGCATGTAAAACTAAAAAGTCAAACATACTTATAAGGTACAAACATACCATTGCAGCAATTTAATTAAATTATGACAGTGAATGGATTTAGCATTTCTTGAAACAGGTAATCTGACATATCCTAGCACTCAAAATACAAGAAGAAAGTAAAACCAGAAGCCTTTCAATGTGCTTATGCTAACTTGTTTCACTTACCTGGCCCTGCTCAGTTACTATGAACAACCACCTACTTTAACAAATCTTTAATTAGTAGAAACTACCACAATGCAAAAAAAAAAGAAAAAAACAAAAGAAGGAAAAAGGGCACAAAATATTGCAGCACATGGTCAGAAAGAAGCAGAAATACGTAGCTTATATTGCAGATACTTAAGCTGGAGAGTGTATTATGCTGTCACGAGGAGGCAGCTTATTGAAATAATAGCAACCAGAAATCAGATGCTGTAACAAATTTCTAATCCAAAAGTCTGTCCTATCTGTTAGTAAAACAGTAATGACAACCAGAAGTCTTAATTTAAGTTTTCTTTAATCAAAACACACACTAACAAGGACAGTTTGCAATCTCGGACACCCAGAAAGTGCATGGCAGTAACACTTAAAACATCATCTTGATGGCTTCACATGCTGCACACATGTCGATCTCCATGGTAAGACTTTAAATGTATTTAAAGTAACTTAATATTGTTTAAATTAGGATTTTGTTGTGAATATACTGTATTTAAAAATTTGTATTCACTTTTTGAAACATCGATTTTTAAGTTAACTTATAGTCATTCTAGGCTGGCAGAAATCATTTCTGAGGTTAGTTTTGTGTTTGTTCTGCTTTTCTTATAGGTAACAATATTGTATATCTTTGTATGGCACCTATTTTATTCATGATCAATTCATAATCAATTTTTTAATTGAAATTCAAAAAACAATATTTTAAAAGTAAACGGTAAGCCATTTTAAGTAAAATTAATATAACAACTCAAGGCTCAACGCCCACGTAACACCACCAAACATAACCCAACCATTGCCACTTTCAAATTGAGAATAACAACACTAAAAGCAAAGTAGTCTGTAAGTTTTAGCAAGTAATGGAAGAGCATGGCATTGACCCCATTAAGAAGAAGGAGACATAAGGATTAGAACTGCAGCTAGGCCTATGGATCGTATGTACTTGGTTCATCTGTGGTGTATCAGTCCATCTATCAATGTAAGAGTTAGATACCCTGTTGATGCCCAACACCATTGTGTATTCCACTGGTGACTCCATTTTGTGTGGTTGGTAAAACACTGCCATCAAAGCTCAACCGGAAGTGCAAGGCACATGATGTCACCATTGTGAAGATATAAAAGTTGCCTTTTTGTATTTCCAGGTCATCTGAGATTGTGGTTTCTAAAAGAGTTGGTGAGTGTCATTCATTGTGAAGCTATTCTGGTTAGAGGTCTTTTTGCTCTACTTTATTGATTACCAGTAACGGCGGACTGCACCATAATGTGTGGTGAATACACTTTGACTTGAACCTTCATAGTCTTCATACTCTTTCTCTGTATGTTTAGCATTCATTTGCTCAGAGGTTGATGCTCTTGCGGCTTCCTGAGCAGCTCTTCTTTTTTCCACCCTAGCGGCCCACTTCATCTTTTTTTCCGTTGGCATCTTTTTCATGTTAAAACTGATTAAGTCAGTGTTTGTGTTGAAATTACTTAGTACATTTTCCTTAATTTTTCACTTTAGCTGGCACTTAAGTCTTCAATCTGCCTCAAGAATGATTTAAGCAACGAAGAGATAGGGGAAGTGATGGCGAAGGTGGTAGGGATGATAATGGCGCCCACACGCATGAGCTGCATGGCTGCCCTGCTGGCCGCAGCCGAGAGTTGATTCTACAATAAAATAAAATAAAAATAAAAGAGGAATAACCTTGGAGGTCAATCATCACCCCGAAAGCAGATAGTAGACGTCACGTTGTATATGTGTACCAAATTTCAGGTCAATCGGTCAAACGGTTTGCGAGCAAACCTGGAAAAAAAAATCCTGGACAAACAAATGGACAGCCACAGTAGCGTATTATATAAGAAGATTGAGTTTAATTTAATATCAGCTTCATCATTTAGTAAAATGGATTCTTTGGACTGATATTTTTTACTTCAAGTTCATCTTCAGGTTCCTATTTTCCTTATGTTATCATTTTTCTGCCTCATCACAAAAGGTTTAAAAGTCAAAACTGGAATCTACATGTACAAAACCTTCAAAGAAAAGAAAAACAGACTTCAAAAAAAACACAAATAGATCAGAAAAATGTCAAAATAATTACAAGTCATAACAGAGTGAAAGTGCTTAGAGGAAACAGGAGAGAGAAAAATAATCAGGAGATAGGACATGTCAAAAGGGGCAAGCAGAAACATTGTCAAACACAAGCAGGAGTCATAGAACCAAGAAAAAGCTATCACAGCCAAATCACAAAATCAAAAGTTAAAGCCAAAAGATGTGTACCCAAATTGTCCTTACAATAACTAGTTTCATTTGCCCCTAGGTTCATAAAATGTTGTTGCATTTTTAAGTGAATCTTAAATAATTAATACTTGGATGTCAGTTACAGCCATCTGTGATCTTATATACCAGAGGTGGCCAGCTCCGATCCTGGAGAGCCACAGTGGCTAAACAGTTTCTAACTATTTTCTTAATTAGATGCAAATAACAAAGTTAACAGCAGTTCTACATCTGGCTTATCTCCATTTCCACCCCATTGGTACTCATCATTCACTATTTGGTTTAATGAAGGACTCAGAAGGAAACTGAAGTTAAAGTGAAGAACTGACAATTACTCATCCGTTTTAGACTTTAAATCACTTGGATGATACATACTGTATATCATTAGAAAGGAAAAAAAATGTTTTAAGAATGAACTGAAATGGTAGATTTAAAACACTAACAAACAATTAAATTAAATAAGATCTGTTATTGGTGATGATTGGTTTCTAATTAAGCAACTAGTTTAGAACAAAAATCTGCAGCCACTGCGGTTCTTCAGAATCAGAGTTGGCTACCCCTATAATATTGGAAGGACTGATGACACAACACACTACAGCAGGGGTCTCCAGCTCCAGTCCTGGGGCCTCATGTATACAGTAAATGGTGCGTATGCACAAAAATGTTGTGCGTAAGCCCGTTTCCACACTCAAATCGAGATGTATAAAACCTAAACTTGGTGTAAAGCCACGCACATTTTCACGGTAGCTCAAACCCTGGCATACGCAAGTTCCCTGCACGGTTTTGCAAACTGGCAGCACCCAGCGTCAAAGCAGTGCTACTGTTCCTGTGTTTTCCCTTTCTTTTTCAGTTCCACATCCCTGACGCAGCTTTATAAATACACTGAAATTAACCGCATATTGTTTATTAGTTTTAGACATTTGATTGTAATTAACCTGTAACAATATAATGGTCCACGGAATGGCCAAACTATTCCAAATACCATAGCCTCTTTAGCGTTGTTACTCTCACTGCACCATTCGGAGCAGCTGATCGGAAAGAGAATTATCGGTATACAGAATCAAGCACATGCTGCCTCAGCCATTTGCTATTTGAACTGCTCTCATATGGCAAATGCTTCAGAGCCTTTCCTGTACGGACCTCGCTGTTCAGAAACAATTTCATCCCAAGAATTATAAACGCACTCAATCAGTCCATCAAGTGCTCCTTGTAGAACTGTTTGTACTTACAAGTACAATTACCTCACTGTAAACTTGTGATACAGTTATAATATTGCACAACCTGCGCCACTTTATAAAGCGTGTATTTACATATGATGACAATATCATTTATAAGATAAAATGCAGCAAAATATGTTTATTATATTATACAGATAAAACTTTAACTTCATTTAAATAATCTATATTGTTAATAATTAAACATGTGAGGACACGGTACCGCAGCGCTAGCAAGGAGCTGGCACTCCATTCACCGATTGTTCCTGCCTTGCACTGTATTCTTGCTGGGGTTGGTGTGACACTGCAGAAAGACAGATGGATAGAATAATTAAACGTTACAAAGATATTTCAATGTTCCTTAAAAGTTTTGAAGAATCAGCGTTCTAAGCTTATAGATGGCTTAACATCTATTACAGAGCTGATTGTGTGGTGATTGGTTACTTGAGGAAAGAACACAGGAACAATCTGTGGACGAGGCGCTTGCTCTTTACTATCACTACGCCACTGTGTTCCCTTGTTTAATAACATGCTTTAACTCCTATCATCATGAAAATTATATCACGTATAAATCTCAGTATTTTAATTATTCAGAGAGCTGTAATAATACGAATGTAATGGATTCTGTGTCCTGGCGGAGGAAGAGAAAGCCTGTTTAAGAAGCAGGTAGTGCACATAGAGCACATAGAAGATCAAGTACAAAACAAAGCATTTAACGTGCTACTTTAGTTATGATGGGATTTGAGGAACTAGTAAATTAAACGATTTTAAGATGAAGTTTATGATGTTCTACTTTAATGACAAAATCAACTACGTGATTAAAGTGGAAATTTCGAGATTAAAGTTGACATTTCGTGCTTTTTTCCCACTGTGTGCCTATTGTTTTTTCTCTGTACTCTAATAAGCTTTCATATGACACTCAGACAGTGGGCTACAACTTGCCTTTTCACGCTATCTTTGATATCTGACATCTTTTTTATTTTGGGCACTGTGCAACTTTGTGAACTTGAGCTTTCGAGTTTCTCCGACACTCTATGTCACTCGATCAACTTCCTTTTGTTGATTATATCACTGTTTAAACCAACAAATGGTATGTTTTTCCTTGCCTCCGCTTGGTATTCGCTGAAATTCTTCTGTTTTCCCCCATGCTTTTGCCATTGTCTTTTCACAGAAGGCTGAGCTTAATGGTTATTTATATTCATTTGCATATTCAAAGAGGCGTAATTCTGGGAGGAGTTGGAGCGGGACAGCAGGCTTGAGCACGTGTGTTACTTTTCACTCTGACCGGGATTTATGTAGTGGAAAAATGTGGAAGTTGGCGTTCGCACAGATTTATGCATCTGGATTTTTTTGTGCGAAAGCACATTTCTGCTTTTGTTCTATGCACAGCGTTATACATGAGGCCCCTGGAGAGCTACTGTGGCTGTAAGTTTTAATTCCAACTCTTTTCTTAATTAGTGACCAGTTTTTGCTGCTAATTAACTATTTCCATTTATTTTAATTGATTTTTCTTGAGACTCTGACGACTGAATTGATTCTTTTTTTCTTAAACATAAATTTGATGTGAAGTGAGCCAACAGATGACCAACTAAGTTGGGGCCTCAAACTCCAACCAACATCACTTTATTCAGTTTCTTAATTTGAAGCTAAGTCTCATTGCTAATTAAACCCATTATTTAATTCCATGGCGCTCATTCTGCCATGGCAGACATTTCTAAAACTGCTGATTTTCTTTTTTAAGAGGGCTATCAAAATGTTTTTTGGACCCGAGCATATCAACATTACTGAGGCCTTCACCTTTCTTTATTTTCAGTTATTGTGTGATGGATGCAGGTTGTTGTTTATGTGTTGGTTCATTTTGTGTCTTAATATTGTTTGGTTGCTAATTAAGGATAAAAGAAATAATTAAGGGGCCTCAGTCTTAAGTTGTGCATCAATCAAAATTAAGGCAAAGAGTTAATTAGCAGCAAAATCTGGTCACTAATTAAGAAAATGGTTACAATGAAAACTTGCAGCCACAGTAGCTCTCCAAGACTGGAGTTGGGGACCCCTGCACTACAGGATTGGCATTTTAGCAAAACCTAAAGCAAAAAAATACAGAAATCACAAAACCAAGTAATTTACCTTAAACAGGAGCAAGGATCAGAAGCAAGTAAACTCCATTTAAAGGGGAAAATCACATAAACCAGGAATCCAAACTAAATTAATCCAATACTGAAGCTGTTAATACCTCTTCAGATTTGGTACCTCAACTTTCTAATTAGGTGGTCCTGCCTTTTTAAGCTCCATAAACAGGAGGCAGAGCAGATAAGAAAAACACTAAGTATATCGTTAATATAAAACACAATAGCAAAATGGGGGTGAAGCTTCGAACAACAGCATAGCACACAAAGAAGATGCCAGTGCCTTTCATTTTAAACATAGTTGTCTTTGACACCTGGCACCTCCAAAGTGGCTTTCTGGTTCATCATGCCTAATGAATGCTTTCTAATGCAGGGTGGCACAGGGAAATGGGAAATTTTCAATTGATGTTCAATGCACGAATAAATACATTTCACAAATATATTTAATAGCTGTGTAAGCCCGTACTGTAAAAAGCATGGGGTCCTAGAAACTATTAAAATTGTCAGAAAAAAAATTGAAATGTAGAGATGTCAGGTAATTGAAAGGAAATTCTCTGGGCATCTCTCTCCTAGGAGGTTTCGTTTTGCTAACGTGCTTGCATCGCTTATGTATCAGCAGCTAAGTGACTTTGTCTTTTTTTGGAGGTTTTTGTTTTGTCGACAAGCTCACTTCACTTATGTATTAGCGGTGGGAGAAAAAGTAAAAAGGATACCATTTTGCAGATGTGTTCACCTCACTTCTGTATTAGCGGCTAAGCGAGCGATTCTTTCTTCAGAGGTGCCGACGTGCTGGCCTCGCTTGTGTATCCTCGGAGTTGGAGCCCTTACCCCGACTCCACCTCTCACTTCCGGGACAGACAGACAGACACACTTCCACGCATACACGTTTATATATAAGATGAAATGTATTGTACAGCATATGCAATTAACAATAGAAATCAATATTCATTCAATATTCTTTTTATGTTTTGAGAGAATACATATGAAGGTGTTCTCCATTTCTCCATATGCATTCTGACAGCCTGTTGTGGAAATTCTGCATTGCTCGACATAACATGTCAAAAGGAATGCCAGCGATTTCCTCTTCTATCATCCTTTTTAGTTCAGCAATGGTTGCAGGATGTGTGAGGTACACTTGGATTTTAAGATGTCCCCGCAGAAAAAAATCACGAACAGTGAAATCTGGGGATCTTGGAGGCCATGAAATGTCACTGTTGCGTGAAATGATACACCTTTCAAACAATCATTGAACAGCTGCCATCGATCGTCGGGCATGTCTTTTTTAAGGCTCAACCCGTTTCTTCGAAATTACACACCCATGTTGTAATTGCATGAGTAGACAGGACATGATCATGACATCCCAACTGGTAATGATGCCGAAATTACCTTTGTGCAGCAGTCACATTATCACCATTCTTATAAAAGGCTTTCACAGTGAACACTCATTACACACCACTCTATTGCTCCATCACAACTAATGGCAAGGGGTTCTAAATGAGGTCACATTAGTCCCAAACAACTGCTGATGCCCCAGGGTCACCAACACCTAGTTCCAAAATTTTCCGTTTCCCTGCGCCACCCTGTAGTACAGCGGCTGGGGTCCCAATTGCCAACCTATGATTTTATTTCCAGATTTTTCATGAAGCTTCGCCAGGAACATGGAGTAACCTCACTGACAGTCTTGCAGGTATAAGATAACAATCTATTCTGGAGTCTTAAAGTAGACACTGTTTACTAATGTTAAGGATGTATACATGGATGGATGGATGGATGGAGAGATGGACAAGTGTGACACCACCAGGATGGTACAGAGCCTTCATTTCACCTGGGCAGTTCTTTTCTTTGTATTTCTGATGCTGTCTCCTACCTTCTCTTCTCCACTTTTAAATAGTTGCACAGCCGTGACCTTTGGGCTGTGAGTACAGTGATCCCTTGCTATATCGCGCTTCGCCTTTCGCGGCTTCACTCTATCGCAGATTTTATATGGAAGCATATTTAAATATATATCGCGGATTTTTTGCTGGTTCATGGATTTCTGCGGACAATGGGTCTTTTAATTTCTGGTACATGCTTCCTCAGTTGGTTTGCCCAGTTGATTTCATACAAGGGACGCTATTGGCAGATGGCTGAGAAGCTAGATTGCTTACTTTTCTCTCTCTCTTGCGCTGACTTTCTGTGATCCTGACTTATGGGGATTGAGCAGGGTGGCTGTTCGCACACCTAGACGATACGGACGCTCGTCTAAAAATGCTGAAAGATTATCTTCACGTTGCTATCTTTTGTGCAGCTGCTTCCTGAAACGACATGCTGCACGGTGCTTCGCATACTTAAAAGCTCGAAGGGCACGTATTGATTTTTGACTGAAAAACAAACTCTGTCTCTCTCTCTCTCTCTATCTCTCTCTCTCTCTCTCTCTCTCTCTCTCTCTCCCTGCTCCTGACGGAGGGGGTGTGAGCTGCCGCCTTCAACAGCTTTGTGCCGCGGTGCTTCACATACTTAAAAGCCAAACAGCCCTATTGATTTGTTTGCTAGAGATTGTTTTCTCTATCTATGTGACATTCTGTGCTCCTGACACGCACTCCTTTGAAGAGGAAGATATGTTTGCATTCTTTTAATTGTGAGACAGAGCTGTCATCTCTGTCTTGTCATGGAGCACAGTTTAAACTTTTGAAAAAGAGACAAATGTTTGTTTGCAGTGTTTGAATAACGTTCCTGTCTCTCTACAACCTCCTGTGTTTCTGCGCAAATCTGTGACCCAAGCATGACAATATAAAAATAACCATATAAACATATGGTTTCTACTTCGCGGATTTTCTTATTTTGCGGGTGGCTCTGGAATGCAACCCCCACGATGGAGGAGGGTTTACTGTATTTTGCAATTATCGCCTGAAACAGAAGGAGTCTTTAATTTAGCAGAATTTGTTAGAATGTAGCTTGTAAGACCTTAATAATTTTTTACTGAACTTTCTTTTTTTTGGCTGCCAGACAATGTAATATTCTGCATGCATTGTTTAGGTTAATAACACACCACCCCTGTCAATCCCCTCCCCTTAACTACTTTGAGAAGTACCTTTATCGAGTACTTTTTTTTGTGTAAAGCCATAATTTAATTACTATACTGGCACCTTTACTTCAGTTTATTGTCAACTTTGTGGTGACAGGTTTGTATGAATACTTTATACAGGTGAAAGATGGGATCCCGAGTGAGAAATGGGCTTAAACGACTTCACAGGCCTTTCTGCTGTGACTAGGCTGTCATTTATTTTCTTTAAAAAAGTAGAAATTCAGGATAAATTGCTTACTGCTTATTACACTTTCTGTATGATGGATATCGTGCAGCTAGCACTGCATGCTCAGAGCTTCAAGATCAAATACATTTTGGAAAATATTCCTAGAAAATGGCTTTATCCAGCTGTCTCTGAAAAGGTCCTTGTAAGCGTAATCTGCTTCCTTAAAATTATAAAAATTATGACTTGCTTAAAGAAACCCAAGAGAAAACAAATAGTTTCCTTCAGTATTATTGCATTTGCAAAGCTTATTATTTTATTTTAAACTCTTTAAGCCGGTGTGTTCTTTTGAAGAGATGAATCAGTCACTAGTAAGAGAAAGCCAAGTATTTCCATTATAGTATCATTCAAAGAATATATTAACAAAAATAACTAAATATACTGTATAAAGTTGAAAGTTGTATAAATATACTGTATAAAGTTGTTCTGCAAAGCTTTATCACAAAACAGAAAATAATATTCTGTACATGCATTCAGACATTTAAATGTTTATTTTTTATTGAAGTTTTACAGGTAGCTGTACAGTACATTACAATTATATTGATTATACACTCTTAGTTGTGCTTATTCTCCATTCTAAACATTTAACATTTACAAAGTCTATAACCTTAAAGCATTAAAAAATAAATTTACTATTGCAACCACTAGGAGGCGTTGCATCACCTCAAATCCCAGACACAACCTCACAGACGTAAGTCCTGGTACAATAGAAAGGCTTATTTTTACAAATACCTTACAAAAACTTTTTTTTAATAAGCACAATTGCATATAATTCTTCTTCTTTTCTTTTCCTGTCCTTCCACTCATCCAGGTGAGCTTTATCCTTCTACCACCCGACTCCAACACGTCTGGATGAGGTCATGTGGTTTCTTTTATGTTGGAATATGGAGTAGCCCAACATAAGCACTTCTAGGTGAATCAGAAGTCCCTTAAAGTAGGGATGAGGAATCCCTACAGCACCCCCTGGCAGCACCAAAGAATCCCGACAAGGCTGTAATACGGGACTACAGTTCCCAGCGTGCCTTGCGAGTGTCCATACAGATAGCATCGCCCAGAGAGGCTGTCAACTAGATTGTCAGGGGAGCATGCATTCTGCCATGTCTCTCCCCTTCACTGGCCTCTTAGCCGGGTATTGTACCCTGGTCGAACTCTACTGGGATGCCAGTGTTCCCACTGCCGCACTGGCATCTTCTGCCTGTCTCTTGGTTGAGGCAAGATAATCTTCACCATGTTTCTTGTGCCATTGAAGGGCTAGTTTCTTGTCCAGGTAGTCCTGCCTTTTTAAGCTCCATAAACAGGAGGCAGAGCAGATAAGAAAAACACTTAAGTATATTGTTAATATAAAACACAACAGCAACCAACTAATCCCTTAGGTTCTTTTCTTAGTGGTGGAATAGCAAGAGATGTCAAAATCAGCTATTTAACTGTTAACTGTAACCTCTCACCTGTCTCACTGTCCAGCCTAGGGGCCTTTAGTGGCAGGCTACTTGCTGAATGGGGCTACCTTCAGTCCTTTACTTCAACCCAGTTTACGACCAATAGAGGGTTCACAAAATTGTCCCTTAAGTGACCGCAGCTAAACAAGGAATAACATTCCAGCACTCATCTTGCTAGTAATAATCAGAGACACCAGTTTAATATTTTCTTTAAAAAAGATATTTTCTTGGATAACGACCAATAGCATGGGTTGAAATTGTTATGATACTTGAAAGTCCCCAAGCACAAAGTCCCAAAAGTGTCCATAAATGCCCACTAGAAGGGAAAACTGACAAACTTGGCTAATGACAAAGGCAAAGTCAGAATCTTTATTTTTAAAAAGATGTATTCTTCACAAAAATTCTCTGTAGCATCAAGAAGCTCTGTGGAGCACTGAAGGCAAAAAACTAATTGCCTGAAAAAGACAATGGCAATCCAAGGTGAACTAAGTCTCAATACAACATTCAAAGAGTGGTCAAGAACAGAGCAAAAAGATCTAAAAATCCAATAAATCACAAAAGCACAAAACACAGATAGAATCTCATAGAAACTTCACCAAGTCCGTGTATTTAAATGAACTGCAAAGGACCTTGGGTTGCCCCTGCAAGGGCTGTCTGATGGGCAAGTGACTGTACCTGTTGGGGAACCACCAACAAAATACAAGGCACATAACACAGACATTAGGAAAATAGCGAGTAATAAACAAAAGTAACATGAACACAAATCAAAGACGAAAAATTGAACAAAATAGATATCAAACAAGAACATGATCCCAGACTGAAATATAACAGAAATTATGTGCATTTTATGTTTTATTGTTGTTTTTGATCATTTTGAATGACTGTTTATCACGTTTTCTGTTGATGTTGTGAATATGTATTGTCGTTTTAAATGAAGTTATTTTCTTTGTTCTTTGTGTGTGGGGCCACAGGAGGTGGGGCCACCTTGACATCACCTCTCATGAGCTGTCCCTCAGGTTATCTATGCTGAGTGAGGCAGCTCAGATGTAGGGATCATTGTCACTTTTGAAGTTATTTGTGAATATTGCTTTTTATTGTTGGATTTTCTGTTTTTTTTTTTTTCTTTTTTTCAAGGATTCTAATTACTGGACGTTGTGTTAGGTCTTTGTTTGGTTAGGTCTTTGCTTTATGCTTTTCTTTGTATTTTGTTACTTTTACAAATAAATCTTTGATTTATAAAGATTCTTTGTTGCTCTTTTTGTTTACAAGTCAGAGACTTGACAGTGAGCCTCCTCCTTGTATGGCTTTCCGTTTATTTTTGAGATACTTATACAGTAGAGTCTCGATTATTTGAGAAAATGTGACGCAATGCTACATCAGACAGCTGAAAACTATGATAAAATGGATGGCGGCGGCACTGTGTAGAGAAGGTGGGGGCTGACACACACAGAGAGAGAACCAGGAAAGCATACAGCTCATAGTGATGAGAGACAAGCTCTGAGCAGTTGATGGATAGAGGTCACCATTTAGCTCACACCACAAAGTGCTCGCCTCAGAGGCAGAGAATGCAGGTTTGCAGTTTCCACCAGCAGTTCACCACAGTGCTTTGAAATGTTTAAACACAAAAATCCTAAGTGAACAAAACAGTAGAACATTTGTACACAGTCAACGCTGGCGACACACTGACAATTGCCAAGGAATGCAGTTGCTGGGGAGTTAGTGAGTAAGTTATCGACGTTTCGCTCGGCACAGTTGAAGTTAAAAGTATTGTATTTTTGTACTCAGTACAGTATTCATGGCAAGGCTTTAATGAACTATAAAAAAGCAGTGTATTACATTTACATGTTTGCCTTGGATAATGAGGAACATCAATAAAATGGGACATGGATAATTGGGGTTCTACTGTAGATGTTTTGCTGACTCTCCAATTTTGGGGCTACTCCAGATGAAGCCAACAGGTTTCCTTGAGGCCAGGCTGAAGTCAAGGTTGCCTCTGCTGGACAGGCCTGGTAGGTGTCTAGCCTGCTCCCTAGCTTGTTTTTGGAAGCCTCACTTCTTTTGCTCTAGAGGAAATTCCATTTCATAACAGCAGCAGATATAATCAATACAAGAAATTATACAACCAGGGTGGTTTCTTACAGTTTTCATTCAGCTCAAGGATCAAGAATATTTTTGTTGTCATTCCAACATCCATGTGCAGAAATGAAATTTGGTACTCAGGTCCCAGAAATTAAACAGTGCCCACAATAACCCCATTAAAAAAATACTACATAATAAAAAGTAGCCCATTTATCACCAAAGACTTTGTGATAAAGGTATCACAGATAAACAATAAATAGAACAAAATAACATAAATACATAAATTCAGTAAGATAACTATGGCTAAAATAAATATTATTGTAGTGTGCAATGTAATTAGCAGTGCATAAGAAAAGTAGTAGCAATAATCTAGTACATGAGACTACTGAAACAAAATGCAAAGTGTTGTATAAATGACACAGACTGTACAGTCAGCTTGGTGATGTTCAATAGCATCCAAGGAGAAGCTGTTCCTCAACCTGGTACTGCTAGCCCATAAACTGCCCAATAGGAGGAGGGCAAACAGTCCATGTGCAGGATGAGTGATATTTTCCATAATAGAAGAGGCTTTACTTTTGCACCTGCTGGTGTAAATGTCCTCAATACAGTCTGCTGCCGATGATCTGCTGTGTAGACTTAACCACCCATTGCAGTGCCCTCCTGTCTATGGCGGAGCAGCTGCTGTACCACACCAAATGACATTTCCCAAATGGCCTAGCTCTTTAGTTCCAGATTATATTCCCTTAATTGAAAATTTAAAAGAAAAAGATTTCTTGCCAAAGAAAGAGCTCCTTGGAAAGTGTCTAGCAACTAAACAGATATAAAGCTCACTGAAAATATCTGAGGCTCCTTTGAAAGTGTCCATTTCTGCAACTATGCTGAGGTCTTTATCAAAGTGTCTATGTAGTGTAGAGAAAAAAAATTGGTAATATCAAGTATAAGGGTATTGTACCATGTTAGCCATTATTGATGTAATGAGAAGTCACGCAAAATGACCCCTTTAATTGGCTAACTAAAACGATTACAATATGCAAGCTTTCAAGGCAACTCAGGCCCCTTCTTCAGGCAAGATGTAATCTGAAGAAGGGGCATGAGTTGCCTCCAAAGCTTGCATATTGTAATCTCTTTAGTCAGCCAATAAAAGGTCTCATTTTGGGTGACTTCTCATAATATATAGTATGATAAATATTTTGTAGATTGTCTTTATTATCTTTATATTTTTATTTTAATTAATAATCCAGTCCATTCGTCAGACAAGTATTCTGAATGCAAGTAGCCCTAGCTGAAATTCCAAAACAGGACTTGACTGGCCAGCTATAGTTGGAGAATGTGGCTAGTTGAGTTGAAAGAACAGTCTGACTAGGGATGGAAAGGTGCTGTTGAGGCTGGGCCTAAACAGGACTGGATTAAAGTATGGAGTCGTCATATCCAATGGGTCTGGGAGGTACATCAAGGAAGCCAGACAAACATAAAGAAAGAGTAACAAAGAAACTCAGTCTCTCTCTCTCTCTCTCTGCTGCCATATTAAGACAGGCCATGCAATCAGTTTATGCAACTCCATCCAAGGGCCATGCTAGACTGCATTGAACAGAGGCTAATAGACATATTAAGACAGAGGCCACCTGGTAATCTAAGCTTATTGGATGTATACCATGAACAAGTTTTTTTTTTTTTTGACAGCATTTATACTCTGCTTGCTTATCTTTTGGGCATATTATCCATAATACATACTGAATAAATCTGTAATATGTTCTCCTGCCTGTTCTGCTACTCTGTCTTGGTGCCTGGAGAGTGTGAAAGAAGGGGGAAGTGTTCAACTACAGTAACACTCAATTTTGACAGAGTGGTAAGAGTATGGAATTTTGGGCATTCTGGTCAGATCTACACAATAAACAGTATAAAGGGGAGAGATGGCTCAATTTTTACATAAGTCACAAGATGAACTAAAGTCGTCTTGAAAACGCCTCTCTCTCTACGCCCTTCTTGCCCAAAGTGAGCCATAATTTTTTTGTAAGCCACCAGAGAAAACAACTTCTCAAGATGCTGAAAATGATACTAATTCATTATCACATAAGCTCAAGGTTGATTCTCATGGGAATCAAAAAGTGTAAGTTCTAACTATGCTAAATACAATGAATCGTGTTTGCTTTCCAGCTCCCATACAACATCTTAAAAGATTTTCGAAATTCAGACATACTGGAGGATTGATTTTCAATACTCAGTTAACAAAGTAGGGGATCTTTTCTTTAATAAAAGACTTTTAGAGAAAACTGACATTGTTCAGTATACTTGGTATACACCTTGACCCAAAACCTAGTACAATCATTTACATACATTTTTTTTTTACATTTGGAAGAAAGATAGTTCAACTAACTTGATTAAAGTCAGTGAATCAGATATGGGAACTGATTTGGCAGCGTTATCATTTAAAATCCAATGTCACAACTCCAGGCAAACTGTCCAAAACAGCTCTTCTCAGGGATTCCTGGAAAGGCCTCTCAGGCAGAATTCTATCCTCGTAAGTAAAAATTTGGTAAACAGTCCTCTCATACTGACATGAAATACATGACTGGAAAGAACAATGCCCTTTCTTCCTCTTAATTGTTCCTGGGTTGAGGGCAGCTCTAGTCATTTTTGGGCCCTTCTCCAAGGTGTTACACAACCAGTTGCCACCTGTAATAGGCCGTCCAGATTCCTGAGTTCTCATCATAATGGTTACTCTGGGATTGAGAACAAACTCTGATGTTATATATATTCTAAGCATGCTACCTGTCGATAAGAGGTAATAGAATAATTTAAAAAAATTTGCTATCTCTTGTCCTACATGTACCTTCTTTCCTCTACATTCATGTGTGTCTGAACCTCTCTTAACCAGCGCTCCCTCTCTCTTAAGTCATTCCCGTAAAGCCTGCTTCTCAGTCTCTCTCATTATTTTTGAGGTACCCGTCCTGCCTCTTGTCCACTTTTATACTTCCCGTCTTTGATGGTGACTCTCTCTCTGCATGCCTCCTTGTGTGTCTAACACTTGCCCTTTCTCTTTCAATTGTATCACCAAAGCCAAACTGACCAATCACATGAAAGCCAAACTGACTGATCATATTAGTCGAAGGGACAGAACACACACCCAGACCGTAGTGTTTTATTAGATAGTAGGTATACGGAAAATTATACAAGGTGGGTCATGAACAAGTAATCCTGTCAATGGTTGTATAGTAAAGAGTCCACCCAGCTTTTGGCAGCAGACATAGTTAGCTTAAGTTACCAGAAAGTCCCTGTGCATATTTTGTTTCATTTGGATTGTTCTGTTATCTGTTCTTAGCTGTTTTTGTTGACATTGTGGATTATATGGAAACAATTTGAGCTTGAAGGTGGAACAGAAGAGACGTCACTAGTCTTCAGATGTATTTTTCTCCACTCTAGGGACAGGAGTGGGAATTGTTTTAGCAACTGTGCCACGCCTTCTTTTTTTTCCACTGTACAACCAAATATTGGTCCCCAAATGACAATTACTATGCTTGAATGATTACTTAATTATACAGCTTTTACTATATATATATATATATATATATATATATATATATATATATATAAATATTGTCAAGCTTGGGTCACAGAGTTGCAATGGAGACTGGAAGAGGGATCAGGTTTCCAGGGTACAAATCTTTATTGCAAACACAGGACTTTATTCAGAAGGAGTTTGTCAAAAGGCAGAAAAGCACACAGGTTGCAGCTATCAAACGTGGCTGTCCCACTCCCCTCTCCAGGTCAAAAGAACACAGAGTCCTCCTGATCAAGTGAGTTCAATGGCTCAGAAGCAGCGACTGGAGCAGACATAGTCTGAGGAACAAAGGACAGGAGAGTGAGCCGTTAGGATGGCCAGAGCTCGATCTTTTAAATGTTCTAAACTTCGTGCGAGAAGCATGTTGCGCTGTAAGCCTGCAGCTCATCCTGCAAAGGAGACGGGTAAGAGTGTGTGTGTTTCTCATTGAAATACCACTTAAGAGGGAGTTTCTGAAAGGCAGCTGTGTTTCTTTGCCATAGGTTTACTGTTTATCAGAGAGACAACTCATAGTTAAGAACATAAAAGTGTGCAGCTGTCGGAGCAATGCAGGAGGAAAAACTGAGCAAGGAAACTAGTGAACTGCACAAGAGCAATGGTCGCCGCCATTATGGGCAGTTAACCAGCGGCGATGCCGCTCACAATATATACACACAAACACACAATATAGTATATAAAGGATGAAAATATATGGATATTTACTTAAAATGAGTGTAGAGAAAACATTTGAAATATCCTATATCAGCAAAAACTTTTACTTTTTTAATTTCACAATAAGGACACATAACATTGATAATTAGAATGCGGTAATGTTTGATTTTAATTTTAAAGCCTATCCAAAAAAGCTTGCTAAATACCAAAATTAAATGTGCCATTTTTTCTTGGTTTTGTTTAACCAGCTTGTCTCAAACAGCTAATAAGAGGGACATATATGTGTTGGTCAGGGATGAATTTCCAAGATCTAAATTCAGAACAGACAGAGAGAGTACAATACTAATGAACATGAAATGAGAAATAATACAATGGCAAAAACAAATAAACATATATATATATATATATATATATATATACGGGTTGGATAATGGATGGATGGATGGATGGATATATATATATATATATATATATATATATATATATATATATATATATATATATATATATATACTGTATATACACTGTATATACACTGTATGAGCTGGCTTAGAGCAAACCGTGTCATTTATCTTGCTAGTAACACCTTGAGAGGCTTTTAATTATTCATTAACAATGATATTCCAAAATTATAATAATCAAAAAAACTGTGGCAAGTCATTTTCTCTTTTCTACCAAAGACTTTCTTCCCTTGGGGAATATGTCAAATGTAATAAATGCTCAGTCTATGACTTCTCGGATGATGACTGTAATTCATGCTTATCTGAGAGGTTCTACTATTAATAAAAATGTCCTCACAGTCACCCATGATGAAGATCACTCATTTTTGATCACTTCCAACACTGACGCTAACATGCTGAATCACTGGCAGGATCTCTTTGGTTAGGAGGTGCCATAGGACACACACATTCACTTGCACACAGATCCAAAGGTTCTCATTGGCCTTCACTTAATCTTAATAAAATTTTTTTTGCCTATTGCTCTTTTTTCACAAAAGACCTCCACAGAATATTTACAAGCAATGGCTATTGAATAACTCCATGCATCTTCCAAAAATGAGAATACATGTGAGTGCTTGACAGGACAGTCTAAAGTCAATATACACAGGAAAGCAAGATTGTTGTGATTTTTCAAGCAAAGAAACTTTCTTTATTCTCTTTGTGTGTTGTGACTGGGAAATAAAGGTTGTTAATAGCAGCAGACGGACAAAAATTGTTTTGAAAGGCAAGTGTTGGTACATGGAAAGACAAACAAGTTGTTATCAAAGCTCAAAAATAAAAAGAGAGACTCATTATTGAAAATTCATTCCACTGATAAAAGACCCAAACATGAAACATGAAGCAATTTTTCCCAAAGGTTGGATAACACAGAACATTGTGTATTATTATTATTATTATTATTAACGTTGCACCGCCATGTTAAATAAGGCAACTCCATGGCATTTACACATAGCAACACTACTAGTTACATATTAGCAGTTTCATTGTTTTTATAAACAGTGTGGCTGCCGTCACACCAATAAAACACAAAATAGTTGTGACTGTGAAGCAAAATACTGGAAGAAATGGCTGCAGATGACATCATCTTTATAACAAAAACTAAACAAAAATGTAAAAAACAAATCATATCCAAAGGAGAACTTCTTAAATGAAAATGTGTGTGACAAAACCTCAGATTATTTTACAGTCATTGCATGAGTATGTACTATTATAGGTGAAAAATCAGCCAGCAAGAATAGAAAGGATCAGAAGAAGAGGCGTAGTAGTTTAAACAAGCCAAATTCGTAACCTGGGGTATATCAAACCCTATAGCTAACAGCTAGAAAGTCATATTAAAAACAGAATCCAATAGAATGCAAAAAATTCAAAAACAAGAAATCAAAACAGGTATTAAAACAATGAATGAACAGAAAAGCTGAAAACTCATTTGAAATATGAAAATTAAAAGTATTCACATGGGTGACATCACAAGTGTACAATCATTTTATAAACAGAAAAAACTGCTGGGTACAAATATCAGCAGCAAAAAATGTAGGTAACACTTATGCAGATTCCTTTCATTATATCAGCAAGTTGACTGGTCAGGAATATCTTAGCCTGTTTTTTCAGCAAGCACAAAACAGGAAAACAGAAAGGTCAGAACTGGGAGATCAAGAAAACTGAGGCACCAAAACAAGAAGTGAAAAATCTGAGATTAAGATTAAGTCAGAAAAACCTAAATATTTTTTTAGAAAGGCAAGAAGCAAGATATGTTATGTTCAGCTTGGATGAGAACATGATGAATTGGGTGACGTTTTAACCTCATCACTGCAACTACCTGTGGGTAATGACCCTGGGATACACACCTCTAGCAACGGGAAAGCTACCAAGACCACAAAATGTACGAAAAAGAAACAAAATCCAAAATATACTGTATAGCATCTTAAAACAATGCAAAATGGGGTGGCACACTAGTTAGAATTGTTGCCTCTTGTAGTTGGTGCCCTCGGTTTGAGTTTTGTGGAGTTTACATATCCTTGCATCGTCTGCATGATTAATGGGTGGGTACTTCAGTTTTCCAATTTAATCGACAATTCCAAAGTGGCCATGTGTGTGAGTGGGCCCTGCAATGGGCTCATTCCCTGTTTAGAGTTGTTTCCTGCCTTGTGATCAGTGATACCGGGTACTGGACCCCTTTACCAATGACCAGGATTAAGCAGTAAACCAGACCCTGACTGAGATATTGCACAGAGCAATGTTGTGCAAACACAACATAAACTATATGGACATATTTTCAGTCAGGAAGAGGCTGTGTTTATGAGGATGGCTGGAGATCTGGACGAAACCTACGAATGAAAAATGGTAAACAAATGTTAGTCATATTCTTTTACTGCCTTGATATGATAAAAGGAGCCATGGGAGGAAATACGGCTATCCTAGAAATTCATACCAAGGGAAGGTAAAGAGAAGTCAAGCAAAATGACAGCTTTTATTGGCTAACTAAAAAGATTACAATATGAAAGCCCCTTCTCCAGGCAAGATTCTTCAGGGTCTGCGTTGCCTCGAAAGCTTTCATATTGTAATCTTTTAAGATAGCCAATAAAAAGTGTCATCTTGCTTGACTTCTCACTACATTCATAATGACTAACACGGTACAACGCCCTAGTACTTAAGGTAAGGTAAAGGAAGAGATCCCAGCACCAATCCTTGACCCTCGTCCATAGAACATTTTTGAGAAAAGGGTAGAGAGTTAGACCAGAAAGAGAAACTGTTTGTGTTTTTGTATTATTTGAAACCTGTCTCTTCATACATTAAAAGTCAGGAAAACAGATTTTATATTCTGTAAACTAATGGCACAGGTCATGCAGGTTTACATGGCAGCTGAAATATTTAAGGAGCACTTCATATCTGCGTGCTAGCCTTAGTCTCAAACAGTTGTCATTCTCAATTATCAATTTTTCAATCTACAACTGATAAGCCTGTTTATTATACTAAGGTGCTATATTGTTCGTAAGAGAGGCACTTCATCATCACCCTTCTTCTCACCCACCTCCTCCACCTAATCCCACAGTTTCTAATCTCAGAGCATCCCAGTAGAGAACAGAACTGCATCCTCATCCTCACGTAAGGAAGCTGGGATGCCATACCTGTTTGCCAGCCTCTCTTGGCCCAGAGCGCCATTACCTGTGGCAACTCGCCTTTGAGGAATACTCAGAGTGGAGTTTCCTCATGTAATTCCCCCTTGGCCTTCAGTGCATTTAGACTTTTTTTTCATTTGGTGACAGGCAACACAGTTGGTATTCACTTTGAGAAAACCTTTAATTCAGGAACCTGACTCCTTCGACTGTTGCTTGGTTTTAAACCGAAAGCAGAAATCTGATATAGCAGTGGGGGGGCAGCCTTTACTAAGGGGAAAGTGTGTGTGTGTGTGTGTGTGGGGGGGGGTTCTCCTTCTGGAAAATATCACTGTCTTGGTCACATGACCATTTCCATTATATTTTAGTAATTACGAATACATTTTTTGTTGTTCATTCATACATATTTTTGATTTATGATGTTTATTATTTTGCATAGTGTTAATATAGGAAAGTAAAAAAAAAAGACAAAAAACTGAACTTTACCAATTATTTTTAAGTAACATGAATAATAAACAACAGTTATATAAATAAATAAATTAAAAATAATAAATAAATACAAATTCAAAAATAATTTCTCTTTAAAAAGATTAGTATATGATTACAATGACACAAAAACTGAGTAACAGCACTAAATGCAGCTGCATATTTAAAAGATTATCCTTCTTTGCAGGCACACCTCATGTTCAATAAGTACAATATGTTTGATGGTTGTCCCATGAACAATAAAATACATTTGTAGGAGGATTCTCTTAACATGCAGTAGGCCATGTAACTGGTGGCCAGGAAGCAGGTGAGACAATATGACAATTTGGGTACCACCTCAGTAACCCTGTTTACTTCTAAACTCAATGATGACAGTAACAGTCCTGACACTAAAGTAATTCACACTACAAAGAACTGAAATATTTTCAAATTAAATCTACATAAAATGCTTGTAATAACTCGTCTGATCTTGTCTCTACTCTGTGGTCCTCTCAGGACAACATCACCTTTCCAGGGTTCCGCTGCTTTTGTCTCCAAGACCGGAAGAGGCGGGACTTCCTTCGGATCTTACTGCCGGGCTTGGTTGCCCTCACTGGGCGTATTTTCAAGGTCTGTGGAAAAAGGAGAGGGACCATTATCAACAGCGCCCCCTACTTGCCCAGGAGTGGAACTTCTTACCTCGGCTGAGTTGGTCAGGGAGCCCTCTGGCAAGCATGTGTGACAGCTGTAATTTCTGAACAAGACTGTGTAAAACTACATACCACGACAAAGTTTCGGTTATGTTGGTATCTGAATGCTAACCTGTGATATAATTTAAATAACTGCAACAATTCAGTATAAAGCTAAAAAAATGTTGACTGCCCTTACTCAAAATTTACAAACACACTGGATTTAGACATTATTCAGACCTTTACTGCACATTTACTGCACATTTTTGTTGTGTAGATTTCATTTTTTATTGATAAATTTGCCATTTTTGCCCATCAATCTATACTCAATAACCCATAATGACTATATAAAGAGAATATTTCAATGCCAGTGCTATGTTCAATAATGCTGATGACAACAGGGGGTACAGAGGAGGTCTTCTTTTGCCTTATTGGGTTACCTCACACAAGTATATTAAAGAGTACAGATACAGTAAGAGGAGAATGCTTCATGTGCAGTGAGGTCCTCTGCGGAGTTCTTCAGAGGTCTGTGCTGGGGCCAGTACTTTTTCTAGTTAATGTTAATGACATAGATTTTGGTATAATTAGTAAACGTATGAAATTCACAGATGGAATTAAAATTGTAGGAATGATGGTTGACACAAAGGAGGCAGCAAAAACAATTAAAAAAAACCTTGACAAGTTTCAGAACTGGGCATACACTTTAAAAATGCAGTTTAATGTAGAAAACTGGCAAGTGCTATACACTGGCAAAAGGAGCGTCAATGACAAATATAAGACAGGAAACACTATCTTAAAGTAAGAGACCTAAGTGACCTCTGAAAAGGATTTAGGGGTTTACATTGACATGGTGTTCTCATCATCTAAGCAATGTGTAGATGCAATTAAAAAGGCAAATAAAATGTTAGGTAATATCGTAAAACTTGTTGAATATAAATTGAGAGATGTTATGCTCAGACTATAAAATGCATTAGTGGAGTATTCTGTGCAGTTCTGGTCATAGCAGCACTTGAAGCTGTGCAGAGGAGAGCAACCAAGTGCATCCCAGGACTTAAGGACATGTCCTACTCTGACAGACTCAGAGAATTAAACATGTTTAGTCTTGAGTAGAAGATCCTGTGTGGTGACCTAATCTAGGTCTCCAAAATTCACAAAGGCATTGATAAAGAAGATCCAGCAGCATTCTTTCAACTTAATGGTAAGTCACGTATTTGAGAACACCATTGGAAATTAGAGGAAGTGCATTTAGGACTGGAGTCAGGAGGGACTTCTTTACTCAAAGAGTTGTGGGAAACCTACCAAAACATGTAGTTGAAACAGAAACCTGGACAACCTTTAACAAGTATCTGGTTCTGAATCTTTACCTTGTTTTTCATGCTGAAAAACCTTCAGCATTCCCCACCTCTTTTTGGTGAATTCCACATTTTGCAATTGCTACATCAAATGCAAATAGATTTTAGTGTCATTTTTATGAAACTGTATATGAATTAAACTTACTGGTTTTATTCATCAATAATCAGAAAATAGAAAAAAAAACTAAATGGTTGTTGTCTGACTGGCAGTAATAATCGTTATCAACATAGCACAGTCAGAATCTGGTACAGAACATACATGCACTGTGTAAACCCATCCATCCATCAATTTGTCATTCAACAAGCGTATCCATTTCATTCTTGTTGGGAGCTGGTGCCTATCCCGGCAGCACTGGGTGTTGGATTAGAACATATCCTCGTAGGAGCTCCAGTCCATCAAAGGATCTACCAATGCACGCACCCTCACTTGCCAGTTTAGAATGTCCAGTTTCCCATCCTGGACATCTTTGGCCTGTGGGAGGACACTTGAAGTACCTGGAGAAAAAGAACATAAGAGCACAAGAAGAATGTGGAAATTGGACAGCGGCAGTGCCAAGGCCGGAATCCAAACTCTGGAGCTTTGGGGCAGAGGTGTTAACCACTGTTGTACCCGTGTTCAAATCCACTTCATATAACTGTATGATGGTGAGGGGTTGGGACCAATCACAGCATCATCATACACAAAGCAGAAATTAATCATCACAGAGCACACTCATGTACCCAAAAAGGGCTAATGTAGAGTCACTAACTAACCAGTCCATTCTTTTTTTGGGGTATGAAATTGAGCAACACAAGGAAAAGTGATGCAGAACATGCAAGTTCCATAGACGACTGTGACAGCATCACACCATTTCAGAATAAAGGAACATTAAGGCAAAGCAGAAATTAAGGATTTTGAGATGAGCTTTGAACAATAAAAGGATTCTTTAAGACACATGGTTAGTAGAGTCAAATAACATCCACAGCATTTGGATTTGCAGTTATCAGACAGAGTAAATGCTATGTAGGTGTAGGTAGAGGACTGTTTCGTGGCCAGATGAAACAGATTTAATAATGTCTCTCAGCATGTCTCCACATTTGATTGCTTGAATTCAATGCTGGGACTATATTGGCTCTGACCAGGTCGATAATGGGCAATTTTAGAAAGGCTGCTCCTCTAATTTCAAAGATTAGTAAAGAAAAGCTCATTAGCATAATACTTGCTTAACGTACTAAGAGAGATATGAGAGAATGCAGAGATTAGCATTGGCCAAGCCCGACCTGGAAGCAATTAGAGTGAATTTCTTTTGATTGAGTCCCCCGACTGATGTTTTCTACTGCTTCTTATTCCTTGCCTTTTCATTTATCATCTTTAAGCTATAGTATACTGAATCATTGCTCTAAATTTTCTTTCCAGATGGTTTCAGATTGTCAATTTTTTCACATAAAGGTTTACAATTATGCTCCTTCTGCTCTAGGATGGATGATCCTCAAAAATTAGTCCATTACTTTAAGATACATCTTGCTTACTTCATTCTTCATGCCCAATCACCCTGTATACTTTCTAGAAGTCATCTTAAAAAATATAAATTTGTGCACAGCATTCCCTTGTTGCCCTCTCCTATCACTCCCCTGAATACAGACTGTTAGACCTCCGTGTCTCCTTCCGATTAAGTGACAAAATGGCACTTAGCAGGACAAATGAAGGAGCACTTCTGTGTTCCACAGTCTGACTTTGTTAATTCTTTTGTGAAAATCTAGAAATGTACAGATATCAGAAATATCTTTTGAGACCGAAGAAAAGTAGGAGATGGAAGGAACCATTAAAGAATGGGCAAGCTTATATTCAGGGAACATGTGAGAAGTTTAAAACCAGAAAAGAAAAAGCTAAATTGATGCCCCAGAACAAGAAATATGTCCAAAAATATGTCAATCTGAAAGTTGTAAGCTATGTCAAACAATGTCTAACATGAAGTTTACCTTTAGGAAAAATACAATCATTTCAGAAAGTGTGTGCTGACATTTTATAACCAGGACATGATGACAA
Source organism: Erpetoichthys calabaricus (assembly GCF_900747795.2). NCBI lineage: Eukaryota > Metazoa > Chordata > Cladistia > Polypteriformes > Polypteridae > Erpetoichthys > Erpetoichthys calabaricus. Next base: position 20,265,471 of record NC_041404.2, read on the forward strand.
AATACAGTAATGCTAAGATCTATTTTTTTTCTGGACTCTTTGTTATTTGTTTTTATGAGCTTGGAGTTTTTAAGTTTCAGAGTCTGTTTTTGCCACTTATATTTACACCTGTTTTTGTTTTAAAGTGGTTAATTTATCTTCACGTCTTTTGGGCACCATATTTTTTTTTATTCAAGCCACTATTTTGTTATTCCCATGCAGGTGCTGATGAAATTAAATTGGAACTATATTAAAAAATAGAAATCTTCTCCTCAACTAGGGCCTCTTTGAGTTAGGTACCAGGCAGGAAGAAATTTGTTCATTGCGTCATTTATTTCTCTTCAGCAAATGATGAAGAGGGAGCATCCAGTTGCAAAAATCTACTAAGAGACAGTGACCTGAGCAGACGTTGTCAGCAAATAGTCAAAGAACAAAGACAGAAGCTCATACTTATTGATAACTGAATTTATATAACAGTGCTGAATTAATGCTTACATTTCATACTCTGATTGGTTCACTGGCTTGCACCAATCAGAGATGATATCAAGATAGGTGTATTGGAAGATAATCTGGAATCAGTTAAATCATTATAGAGGGACATGGACAGCATTGGGCAGATTTGTGGCAGATGAAGTTTAATGTCAGTAATTTTAAAGTATTACACATAGGAAGTAAAGGTTTGAATACACAAAGGGTATTTGGAAAGTCGAGAGTACACCTTATGAGAAGGATTTAGGAGTCATAGTGGACTCTAAGGTATCAACCTCCCGATAGTGTTCAGAAGCCATTAAGAAGGCAAACAGAATGTTAGGTTATATAGCACGATGTGTGGAGTACAAGTCCAAGGAGGTTCTGCTCAACCCTGATATATGCACCGGTGAGGCCTCATTTGGAGTACTGTGTGCAGGACATAGCAACGCTAGAAAAGGTCCAGAGAAGAGCGACTAGGCTGATTCCATGGCTACAGGGGATGAATTATGAAGAAAAATTAAAAGAGCTGAGCCTTTTTAGTTTAAGCAAAATACAATTTAAAGGTGACATGGTTGAAGTGTTTAAAATTATGAAGGGAATATTAGTCTAGTAGACTGAAACTGTTATTTTAAAATGACTTCATTAGGAACACGAGGACACAGTTGGAAACTTGCTAGGAGTAAATTTCACACCAACATTAGGAAGTAGTGTGGTAGACAGTAGGACTTTCGTGACCTTCAAAACTCGACTTGATGTTATTTTAGAAGAATTAAGTCTATAGGACTGGCAAGCTTTATTGGGCTAAATGGCCTGTTCTCATCTAGATTTTTCCAATGTTCTAATGTTTACATGATGATTACATCTTGCGTGAAGAAGGGGCCCGAATTGACTCAAAAGATTGCATATTGCAATCTTTTTAGTTAGCCAATAAAAGGTATAATTGTGCTTAACTTCTCACTAATGTTCTAATGAATATTGACTCTGAATTCTTAAAAGATATGAGGTGTTTTCAGCAAAGAACATAACCAGCTTACATACCCCAAAGTAAACATCTCATTTCACTATATTCTAGGTCCTTACAATACTTTCCAATACTTCTTGAGTTCCTGTGTACATTACATCTGAAAGGCTTACTGGGTACATGATGGTCATCCAACTTCCTGAACCATTACCCAGAACCTTCTTGTTCTTTGTTGTTCATTTGACCTTTATCTGATTTTCTGATATCCTTGAACAAGTTTCTGACATTTAGATGCAGATGCTATATTTTAAAGTGGAAAGCATACCAAAACACTTTATGTACAATAACTACAGTATATTACCCCTAGATGACTATGTGACCCCTAAGTCTAATTTTACTTCTACACAGGGACAACCGAAAGTATATGACCGCTGCAGCAAGTGATGAGCAAAAAGATTTGTACAAAAGTGGATTTAAAGCAAAACACAGGATTTCCCTAGGTAAAAAAATTGCCAACATACTGTAAATTGCATTTCGTTTCCAGCATAATTTGTACCATTCACACAAGAACACAGGTGTTTATTTCCTTTCTGGAATTATTTTCATTTATTAATTCTGAGTATGTCTGTCTGTCATTTAGTACTTAAACGAAACTCTGTAGTGAAATGTCACATGAAAACTTCTTCTTGAACCATCAGCTATGCATTGTCATTGCTCTGGTGGTGCATTTTATGAAGACCACTAGGCCAATTATGATGATAATCTTGGTGATTGCAATCCTAAAGATGTATCAGAAACAGAAAAAAAAATACAACACTCAGTGGCAGATAAAGTGTGCATATCCTTAACCAGAACAAGGTGGTTGTGAGGTAACAAGAGAAGGGGTGAGGTTGACGGTAGTGATTTTCCATGTACTCAGTTTTCCTGTACTGAAATATGTTATTTAGTGTGTCTTCATGTGGGAAATATGCAGCATGTCACTGTTTAAAAAACGAACTTCACTCCTCCAGCAGTGATATAAACAAGGGGCATAAATAGAATTGATTTTACTATTGTGTGATGATTTGTGTTACACGGCTCTAGACAATAACACAGGTAAATGTGGAAGTGCTAACAAAGCTTTAAGAAACAATATTCCACCTACTATAACCTTTAAAATGCACAAACACTTTTTTTAGTGAGTTTTGTGTTTCACAATTGCTAAGTAGCCTGCAAATTGAATTTTACGTTCAGTTTTTATGAATTGTATGTAAATATGAAACTTGCCTGTTTCTCTCTTCACTAGTTGGAATGATATAAAGGTCACTGTTGTGCAGTTCTTCATTGTTCAAGATTTTTGTTACAATTTATGAAAACTCTATAGCGTGTTTTCCTGCTGCGTTCCTCGCACACTGACCTTTTAAATTTGGCAGTGTTTAACATTTTGGCTAGACATCTTTGTCTTTTTTCGATCTCTAGTGTTTTTTTGATTTTCAGTCTGGTTTTGACTATATTAATTTATCTGGTCTCTTTTCCAACATTGTTTGACATATATTCACTATCAGATGAAACAAATCATTCATGTTTCATGTCACAGTCAATGGCATAGCTGTTACGATTATTGTTGTTTTTGCACCCTTGTAAATATTTCCTTTATTTTGTTTTCAGAATTATATCATTTATTAATGTTATTCTCATGATGACACATCACCATTTTCAGATGATCAGACTTCTATTTTTTGGGTGGGTTTGAAAATCTGAATTAGTGAGAGATGCTGCTTTGCATTATTTAAGGCAGACATTCTGACAGAATCTGGCTGAGCTCAAACTGATTATCTGGGTGAGGTTTTGGATAATCCTGTTAATAACTTGGAAAGACTTTCCTGTAATAAAGGAAACAAGCTTCTCTGGATGTAGACAATAAGTACAAGATGATGAAATGAGGGCTTAATGGATGTACATGTTTCCAACCCTCTTTCTTTGGCCTTTTATTTCAGTTTATTTGTGCAATACAATTGTCTACATTTGACTGTTCAATTCCTATATTGAATGTGCAATAGAGGTTTATGAAAGGAAGGGACTTTTTGTGTGAAGTAGATGCTCTGACACTCCAATAAACTTAGTTATCCTCGCCAAACACAGCTCAGAGACACAAAAGGTAGGCCATGAAGAAATGCAAAATGTTCCAGTCCTCCTTGAAGTCCGAGCATACCTTCATTATTGTGGAATAAGACCACTGATCAGCCTTTAATCCATCCATAACAGAGAAGACAGAGCCCTCACGTAAACAGCCTCAGACCTGAGAAGTAAATTTACAGGGCAGAAATGGTTCTTAGAGTTTTAGAAAATAGAAAGAAGCCAAACCATTAATGGTTCTCTCCCCTTATTCTGGTGCTGCAGCAATGAAACATGAAATGCTGCTAGTGATTTTTTTTTTAATGAAATATGACAGTTGCCATTCCTTCACTGGCTTCGAGCGACAGTTTCAAAGCGATATCTTCCCTGATAAAAATTGTTTATTAACTTCATTTTTGCTGGCGATGTGCATGCCTCCACGTGTTAACAAGTCCATCTCTCACCTTGTGATGTGATCGAGCACCCGGGTTTAATGCTTTTTAAAATTTCCTACTGCGTAGTGATAAATGTCTGCTACAAAATCCTGCAGTTTGATTATAAAAGGGTGTTTATAAAAAGGGTAACAACGTTAGACGATTTTGCTAAAACATAATCAGTCATCATCAGGGGTGTTGTGCACTGCAGTACCAAGTGGCGCAAAGTGAAATGTCACCTCCAGAAATATGTCAGAAAGATGGACGAGGCCCTCAAAGGATTGTGTCATAATGCTACAAACTAAATCATCAAATAACTAAAATGACTAAAAGTTGCACTTAATTATTAGGCAAGAATATTTTTTGTTGCATTACATATTTTAATTTCCCTCTCCATGTAGTGTATATAGTGAATTCAGAAAGTATTCAGACACCTTCACTGTTTGTACATTTTGCTGTGTTGCGAGGAGCTAAGATTATTTACATTCATGCTTCCTCACATAAAGAAACATTCAATTCCCAAGAATGATAAATTAAAAACAGGATTTTAGAAATTTTTGCAAATTTATTAAAAATGAAAAAGTGAAGAATCACATTGGTACAAATAGTCAGACCCTTTACTCAGTATCCTGAGTAAAACAGGAATAATACATCCTGAAACCTACTTGGGTATGGGGTGACAAGCTTCGCCCACCTGGATCTGGGGATTTTCTGCCATTCTTCTCTACTGATCCTCTCAGGCTCTATCAGGTTGGATGGAGGCCATTGCTGGATAGCTATTTTTAGGTCCCACCAGAGCTGTTGGATTGGATTCAAGTCCAGGTTGTTGCTGAGCCACTCAAGGACATTCCCAGAGTTGTCCCCAAGCATCCCTGTGTTGTCCTTGATTTGTGCTTAGCCTCATTGTCCTGTTGGAAGGTGAACCTTCAGCCTAATCTGAGGTCCACAGCTCTCTGGAGCAGGTTTTCATTAAGGAACTCTATGTACTTTACTTTGTTCAGCTTCCCCTATCTAGTCTCTCAATTCCTGATGCTGAAAAACAGCCCATGCCACCCCCGTGCTTCACTATTGGAAGAGTATTGGGAAGGTGATCATTGGTGCCTGGTTTCCTCCAGACACGATGCCAATGTCGATTTAAAGATTGTTGCTTGATGTGGGGAAAAATGAAGTTAAATCATTTCAGCACAAAGCTGCAGCATAGCACATTGTGAGGAAAGTGAAGGGGTCTGAATGATTTCTGAATCCACGGCATATTGTGAAAGAAAATACAGGAGAAACAGAAGATGGTTTAGAGTCGGGAGGAAAGCTTCTTTAATGGCAAGTTACGGCAAGACAGTAGATAGAATTACCCCAGGACAGCATCTGTCAAACAGGGACTCTTAACCTTCTTAGCGTTAGACCCGATCATCACTTGGGCTGTAAAATCAGTTCTAAAAGCATTAGTCTTGAGTGTTACTCGGTCAATGGTATAAGACCCAAGGTTTACTCGGGCTGTAAAAGTGGCAACAACTTTAGTGCCAAGTGTTACCCGGGTAGTTGTATAGGCATGTCTTGCATTCACATCAGGCCCGAGAGTTACCCAGGGAACAGTGTAGACGTGTCGTCTCCTAGCCTCATAATGGTATCTCGCAAGAAACACCTCTCATCAGCAGTGACGACGCAGTGAATCAGTGAAATTGAAACAGACAGTGAAACCGGAAGTGATTCTGGGAATCCGAAAGTGACACTCATGTGTCGCATGTGCAGTGTGCTGTTCATATTATTATTATTATTATTATTATTATTATTATTGTTATTATTATTATTATTATTATTACCAGTAACGGCGGACTGCACGTTAACGTGCAGTGAATACATTTGACTTATAGTTTTCATACTCTTTCTGTGTATGTTTAGCATTCGTTTGCTCAGAGGTTAATGTGCTTGCTGCTTCGTGAGCAGCTCTTGATTTCTCCACCCTAGCGGCCCACTCCTTCTTTTCTTTTGTTGCCATCTTGTCACGTTAAAACTGATTAATTCAGTTTTTGTGTTGCAATTACTTAGTACGTTTTTCTTAATTATTCACTTAAGCTGGTACTTAAGTGTTCAATCTGTCTCAAGAATGATTTAAGATATGAAGAGGTAGGGGAAGTGACGGTGAAGATGGTAGGGATGAGAACGGCACCTGTATGCATGGCCGCCCTGCTGGCCATTGCCGAGAGTTGATTCTACAATAAAATAAAATAAAAATAAAAAGAGGAATAAAAATCATCACCCCGAAAGCAGACAGTAGTGGCCACGTAGTATATGTATACCAAATTTCAGGTCAATAGTTCAAACGGTTTCCGAGCTACAGATGATTTAAAATCCTGGACAGACAAATGGACAGTCACGGTAGCGTATTATATAAGAAGATGATTATTATTAGTATAATTATTATACTTTCTACACTTCTGACTTTGTACTTTTAGTGTTTTGCACGTTTTACATTAGAAAGACGAGATTTAATAAAAATGTCATTTTTCAAGCCAAAAAATGCAATACTTTTCACATGTTTTTTTGAGAGAAAATTTAACGCTGAGGAGGTTAAACGGATGTGAACATCAGGTTCTGGAGCATTTGTTTCTTCCAGTGGTCAAGTTTGTTCTTCAAGGTTGGCTACTTCTGGAATGTGGAGAGAACAGAGAAGTCCGTGACTTCAGGTGCAACTGCTAACATTGTCTCCAGTGTCCTCCATAATTAGGTTCTAATATGCATATCATGGGAAAGTACAGAACATGTCCAGAGGCAAGATGATTAATTAATTGTGAAGTATTGGCTGGGAAATGACAGCAGCCTGTAATGATCCTTTGGTTTTGACAGTTGCAGAATCATTTTGAATGTTTTGTGCTGTTTTATTACAGTTTACTTGGTTATTGTTTAATTTGTCATTATAATGATGATCAAATTTTTGATAAAAAAAATTAAGATCTTAAATTTTGATGAAAAATGAGCACAAAATTTAGGTGCCCACATTCATTATGACTATGACATCCGGTCGCATGGTCTCTATTGGAAATGGTCAGCTCAGTAACGATGGCCTCCAAGCTTTTGGATTTTCTTGCGGTAATTTTGCTTTTCAATTCAGGTTAGGGCAGTTCACTAGGTTTGGCTTTTTGCTGCTTTATTTTTGACTAATGTCGTTTGGATTAAACATTTCAATGTTTTTTGACTACTGATATCTGACCGTACCTTGCTTCACCTTGTGGTTAAAAGCCTTTTTCAAGGTGTCTAAACAAATAGCCATTAAGGAAAACCACAAGAGTTGTGCCTGATGGAAAAAGCAAGTGAATATTTATGAAAGGGTCAGGATAAGAGACAAAGCCATTATGCCAAACTGAAGTCTAAACTCCAAATCAATCCCATCTGTCATGCATGTTATACAAAAACCATGGCTGGAAAAACCAAGCACCAAGGTCTGTTAGTTAAGGTTAAAAACAAAGCAAAACACACACCAGAGGTTTAAGGAATACACCACCCAAAAATGATCATTTTTAATCAGTTACGTTCTGTAACTTGTGGTATTTGTAGTGATGGCTGAAAAAAAAAACGTTAACCTCGTGTTTTATGGAGAACTGAGATTACAAAATTCTTAATGCAATCGGCTTCAATGGGGACCAATGCTGAAGAAGAGCAAACAATATTAAAATGTCCATGTGACAACCACCCTAGCAGCAGCATACAAAGTGACTACAAAATGACAACAAAACACATCAGTGGCAGATTGAGGTAATGCAAAAGCTTAAATTCTGCACGCCATGATCTTAAGCAGCTGCTGTGGGATGATTCCATACACCATAACATCACGTGCCATTCCCACATGACCTGCAATGGCCGATGTCTCTAACAACAACATAGCGACAGCTGTCAGGAGATGATTAAAAAAGTTGGCGCTTGAAAATAAAAACAAAGCACAAAGTGAAGACCTTTGTGAACAGGAGTTACAGGCCTGGTAAAAAAGGATGTGAGGCTTCCATTATGAAACACAAAGCAGGCTGGGATCTGCACTGGCCTGTCTTAACGTTGTCAATCCAAAGAAGGCACAGTACTCATGAAATAACTCCTTATGAAGTCAGTGATCCACAGAGAAAACTGGCCAGCAGTGACATCAAGGTGTCCTGCAAGGAATGGATGGAGATTTGAAGAGATGTTAGATAATAATTGTAATAGAAACTACTGTAAAACTTTAGTTTAGGAACTGCAAAAATGCATGTTTTATTCATTTACTCTTATGTAACAATACCTTAACAAAAGTCTTCTTTTGGTGTTATGACACTTATGACATCTCTGTGCAATATGGGATTTGATATGCTGGTAAAATTATTTATGAAAATGAAGGATTCACAAGTCTTATATTGAAGTATGCAATATCAAGAGACACATGTCCATTCTGAAGTTACTTCATGAGGTCATAGTGCACACATGAATATCCACTTTACTTGTTACATAAGAGTAAGTAAGAAATAGATGCATTTTTGCAGTACCTAAATAAAAGTTATTCCATAGTTTCTAGTAAAATGTGTAAAGAAAATTCTTGAATAAAGTGTGTAAAGTGTTAGTGAAACTATGTAAAAATGTGAAAATTAATAATTTAAAAATAACAAAAGCAACAATAAAGCAGAAAATAAATACAAGCCATGGAGAAAAAAAAAAACCCTGGCCGTGACACAACAGACATATAATGACGGCAAAAATACAATACTACAAAAGTATAACAATAAGAAAAAATAATAATAAAAAAATAAAATAAAAAAGGAACGCTAAAGACTCCATACCATTTATGACATGTTCCTCTAAAAATGGTAGGATGATCTTATATTTGGCATGACATATACAGATATAAATAAAAAATCCCACTTTTCTTTGTCCGATATTAGCTCTTGGTTTTTTACACCAGAAATCCAGTATCCAGACTGTCTGGGTGGATGGAGAAGTGAACACAGAGATCTGTATTCTTCCACACATAACCCTGTAATGACCTATGGGTGAAGAGCAGTATAGATTTTTAGGCAGTGATCCAGGTGGTTGATTGAATTTTATGTAAGGCCCATAAAGCAAGCACAATTAGTTTGTTCTTTCATTGGGAAACCAGTAGCATTTGTTGTATTTTTAATCTATTACCTATTTAAAGTGTAGCACAGTGGTGCAGTTGTTAGTGCTGCTGCTGCTTTACAGCTCCATAGATTCGTTTCAGATCCTGCCCTGATTACTCTCATGTGTAGAGTTGTCATGTTTTTCCTGTGACTCTTGAAGTTTTTACTGAAGGTGCTCCAATTTCCATTCCTCATCTTAAATTGGGGACTCTAAATTATCAGCATTGTGATTGAGTGTGCCCTGAAATGGACAGATGACCTATTCAGACTAATAGGTTTACTACTGACTCACATGTACTGTGAAATTATTACTTGCATGTGTTAACCAAGGTCTGGTGCTGCGATTAGTGAATATAACTACCTTACCCCAACTTGGTCTCTGCCCTGAGTCCAGCCCAGCTAGAGTCGGCGTTGTCTCCTATGAAACTCCATTGGAAAATGCAGGTACAGATGATCAGTGGATGGATGGAGGGATGGATGAAAATCCTTCTGAAAGAAAGAGGCATGCTAATGACATGCCACCACAAAAATTGTGTTATAAAAAGTGAAATGTACAGAGCCTGTGACTTTTACTAATTTATTAGTATTTCACTCCTATAAGCAACATGGTACAGTCATGCATTAAAGAAAGAAAGGAAGTCTAAAGAATAATGTTTGTCGCAAAGTGCCCATTACGTTTACCTTTATATTTACTGTACATTTGCTTCCTTAGCAGATGCTTTTATCCAAGGTCAACATAATCAAGTAGACATCAGCCTGGACACAGTTTTGAAACAAGTGTCACAGGATAAGCTTACAAAATTGATCACCACAAGTGAAGAAGGAGCTCTAAACTAAACAGAGCAACACAAGATGAGTTACTCTCTTCTCAGTTATAAAGAACCTAGCATGAAAAGCATCATCATTTAGAGTATACTTAGTGAACAACAGAGTCTTCAAAAGTTTTTTAAACATACTGAAGAAGTCATCAGTTCAGAAGAAGGTGGGCAGCTTGTTCTACTAGCCAGGAGCTACACATGTAAAGAATCCGGACTGAGATTTGATGCCACATGGAGGCTGTTCAATTGCAGACCTGAGTGGGCAAGATTTAACATTTGTCATGCACCCCCTGTTCCTAGATTTCCAAGAAAGCATCATTGTGAGGCAAAAGACATCCTGACATATAGTTCTGTTATGTCAAGAAGCAGCTCGTACAACAGGACTTTGATTTTCCTGAAAAGCCACAACCTAGCTGAAAGGAAAACAAATAAACATAAATATTTAAATGATAAGGGATGACATGTTTTCATCTTTGCTTCAAAGCACACTAATTTCCTGCATGTCATCCGAACACTAAATTCAGTAACAATCTCAGGGTATGATAATAAGCTTCAGAAAGCAGATATAATGCTAACTATTCACTGACATATTGCCTTTTTGATTTTTTTGTTCAGAAATCACATTTCATATGTTGGTCATGAAGGCCGGGGCCCATGCCTGGTTGGGACACCCCTTCACCACATCTGCCAGGGCGACAAGGGTGGGAAGCCCAGTATCTCCCCCTGGACGCTAGATGGCAGTCTCCCTGGGTTGCAGCGGTGCCTCAGACTCCCCCAGGGCTTCATGTGGGTTGGAGTTCTATGCAGCTCTGTTGGGCTCTGCAGGCGCCTGGCCTCTTTTGGGCACTGGTTTCGCCTTACCCGGAAGTGCAGCCGGATGTCAGCAATCAACCACCTGGAGCACTTCTGAGTGCCTGATAAAAGGGAGCTAGTGACCACCACTCAGAGGCCAGTTGGGAGGAAGAGGACTAAGCTTGTGGAGGAGTGGTGGTGGAGGAAGAGAAATGAGTGTGTGTGTGTAGTTTCAGTGCTTGGGCACGTCTTCCCCATAATCCCTCCAGTTGAGGAAAAATAAAGGTCTTTTTATTTTATATGTGCCTCCCATGTCAAGTCTGTGTCGGGTCGGGTGCAATATAGCGCCTTTCTTACAACCCCAATTGTGATTACATCAGTTACAAAAACCCTATGTGCGCTTTTGGAATCTGGAGTTCTGGGACACTTGGACATTAGTAGTCTTTCTGGAGCATTATACTTGACAGGTGATGAACAAAAAATATGACTGGAATGGACACCCCGGCCGAGAAGGTGGTCTTATGTCTACAATGGATTGAAGCATGGAGTGTGTACAGATTGGTGAAGACCCGAGCATCACATCTAGATAGATAGATAGATAGATAGATAGATAGATAGATAGATAGATAGATAGATAGATAGATAGATAGATAGATAGATAGATAGATAGATAGATAGATAGATAGATAGATAGATATTGAAGACACCATATCATACAGTAGATAGATAGATAGATAGATAGATAGATAGATAGATAGATAGATAGATAGATAGATAGATAGATAGATATTGAAGACACCATATCATACAGTAGATAGATAGATAGATAGATAGATAGATAGATAGATAGATAGATAGATAGATAGATAGATAGATAGATAGATAGATAGATAGATATTGAAGACACCATATCATACAGTAGATAGATAGATAGATAGATAGATAGATAGATAGATAGATAGATAGATAGATAGATAGATAGATAGATAGATAGATAGATAGATAGATAGATAGATAGATAGATAGATAGATAGATAGATAGATAGTACTATGTTTGTCCCAACATATAAACAGAAGCTCAAGAACTACAGAAATATTATAACAAATAAGCACAGTCCCCCTCAAACACACAAGAACTGCCTTTAAAAGAGTGACATTATTAAGGCTGTCGTCTTTAGATCTCAGTAATAAGAAGCCTCTCTAGTACCCGAATGTGTAATAACTGATGTATTCCTGAGTATCTCTACTAAGTGTGTGGCTTATTTTACTTGTCCCCTTATTGCTTCTTCTTGATGCTTAGACAAGAATGTGAGTTCTTGTTTTGTACCTTAAGAGAATATTAGGACAGAAAAGCTCTGCTGTTCATTTTAAAATATGTTGAACCTCAGCTGGCAATGCCTTTAATACTACTTGTTTTCATTGTTAATATTCGTTATCATGTTTTCATCCAGTCATATGGAAGGAGATCTCATAATAGAGCTCTGCCTATAGGCCATACTGAGTCCAACTGAGCGTTATACCATTTATTAGATCAAGTGCTGTGAAGCTTGCAAAAATAACTAATGTCTAATGAGAAAAAAGTTCACAACCCTTTGAAAGATGGGAGCTTACTTTATGTAGCGTGACGTTATTAAGAAAAAATTCAAAGTATCATTTCGTCACTTTTTAAGAAATTATTGGATTCAGTTTGGCTACACTTTAGTTCAAGATGAAAATATAACTTTTAATAAGTATTAATAACCTAGACAGAAATATTATTATTATTCCACTACTTTAATAAATATTTTTTCATGTCATCTGTTCATCCTGCCCACTTACTTCAGCTTTAGAAAACAAATTTAAACCAATCCCAGGACTGAGCACAATTGCATTACAGGTCATTCAGTCATAATGGATCAGTTTAGAGTCTCCAGTTAATTTAATATGAATATTTGGGGTCACATGGGACACATGGGGAGAACCTGCAGACTCCACACAACTAGTGACTGGGCCAAAACACTGTATTTTCACTGGTCTTAATATCATTAAAAAGCAGAGGTCCTCATACCATGTGTAACTTACAGGACATGTACGCATGTGCTATCAGGCCACTGCAGAAGGTCCAGAATGCAGCGGCCCATCTTGTATTTAACCAGGTGAGACGGGCACATGTCACTCCTCTCTTCAGGTTGCTACTTTGGCTCCCTGTAAAAGCACACATTAAGTTCTAGTCTCGAATGCTTTCTACAGAGTATTCAGTGGGTCAGCCCCTGTGTATATGGGGATACTGCTGAAGTGCTATGCTCCTTCCAGCCCACTCAGGGAACAGCATCTGGTGATGCCACCTCTACATGGCATCCAGTCTCAATCCAGACTCTTTTCCTGTATAGTTTCTAGTTGGTGGAGTGCGCTGCCCACCTCCATCCATACTACTGACTTCCTCACTGTATTTAAGAAGTGATTGAAGACCTATCTGTTCTGTGAATAGCTGCCGAATTGATGAAAAATAAATAAAAATCTTTTTAATATTTTTATATTCTTGATTGATTTGTTTAAGTTTAATTGCTTTAGTGATTGTAATCTATGATTGTAAATGTATGAGTTATTACATCTTTTCACTTATGGCAATCAACTTTTGTTACCAATCCTATTACACTGACTGAACAAACAGGCCCTTGCCTAATGTTACTCGATTGTTTACCTCTTTTGTAAGTCGCTTTGGATAAAAGTGTCTGCTATGCAAATAAAGTTAAATGTAAATATTTTAAAAGTAAAACGTTGAAAGCTGCAATACATTTGTATTATGGTAACCAAGTGCCTATAAAAAGTAATTGCCCCCTTAGACATTTTATTGCTGTACAACATTGAGTCACAGTGGATTTGATTTGAATCATTGGACATTATCAACAGAAAAAGACTATTTAATGTCTAAGTGATCTAAATGTATTACAAATACAAACCACAAAATAATTGATTGTATAAATATTCACACCTAATTCATCATCAATGCAGCAGCCAATTGGTTTTAGAAGTTAAATAATTAGTTATTAAGATCAACAGCCTGAGGTTTCAATTGACAGTACTGTAGATGCACCTTATCTGGAAGGTCCAGCTTGTGAAGAGTCACTGTGGTAGTCTAACCTACACAATAAGGACCAAAGCTCACTCCAAGAAACTCCATGAAAAGGGGATTGAAAGTCAGGTAATGAAGACAAGAAAGTATCCAAGACACTGAATATCCTTGGAGTCCAGCTAAATCAATCATTAAGAAATGAAAATAGTATGGCACAGCTGTAAATCTCTCTAGAGCAGGCCATCCATAAAACCTGAGTGGTCAGGAAAGAAGAAGATGAGTGAGGGTGGCCACCAATAGGCATATGAGAACTCTGAAGGAGTTACCAGCTACAGTGGATAAGCCTGAGTCTTCCAACTTTGTGGGAAAGAGAAACTGACTGCTAAAAGAAAAACACATGGGAGACGCATGGGAGACTCTAAAGTCTTCTGAAAGAAAGTTCTGTGATCTGATAAGACCAAAATTGAGCTTTTTTGGCTATCAGACTAATTGCCATGTTTGAACACAGCACATTATCATAAACACATCATCCCCCTGTGAAATATGGTGGTGGCAGCATCAAGTTGTTGGGATGCTCCTCTGCAGCATGTTCTGAAAAGCTTGTGAGGGTGGAGGGTAATATGAATGCTGCAAAATACAGGGAAATGCTGGACGAAAATTGGATGCAGTTTACTGGTAACCTGTGCCATGGGAGATGATTTGTTTTCCAGCAAGAAAACAACCCTAAGCACAAAGCCAATGCTACCCAGGACTGGCTTAAAAACAGCAATGTTAATGTCCAGGAGTGGCTGAAGCAGACTTCAAAGATCAATCCAAAGTAGAATTTGTGGCAGGACTTGATAAAGGATCTTCACTCACGGGCACCATGTAGCCCGACAGACCCTGAGCAGACATGGAGAGACATGGCGGTGTCCAGATGGGCAAAGCTGATAGAGACCTGTGCGCACGGAGTGAAAGCTGTCATGGACGACGGAGGTGCATCTCCTGAATACTGACTTGAAGGGGGTGAATACTTATTTGATCGATTATTTTGCGTTTCACATTTGCAATTAATTTGTGGCCATCTGTTTCCACTTTGATATTAAACAGGCTTTTACGGTTGATCACAATCAAAAGAGCCAAATTAAGTCCACTGTATTTCAGCATTGCACGATAATACAATGTGAAAACTTCCAAAGGGCAGATTGCTTTTTATGGACATCATTTTATTTGAAAAATAATAATAAACTAATAATCTTAGCAGCAGGGTACTGCTGTTAATTTTTAAGGATGTGTCACACACATGGGCATGGGAGGCAGCTAAAGGCCTGAAAGAGAGTAATCTGATGCCAGACCCGGGGGTGGTGGAGTGAGCTGACTCATTTTCTCACTTTCCTGCAGACCATTCACGGGAAATTCCGCCTGGCCCTTTGATGACATAATTTCCGGTCCCGATCCCATGGAGGAGGACCCTTACAGTTCTGGTCCTTTTGATGACGTCACATCCGGGTCCGAGCCTATGGAGGAAGATCTTTCTGGTCCTGGCCCCTTTTGATGACATCATATCATGTTTTTGCCTTTAAAACTGCCATCTTACCACCAGTAAATCAGTTCTGTGTTGGACTCTGACTTGTGCACATCAGTGCAAATTTAGCATAACCCATTTGCAGCCAGGGAGAATATACGGGTGGCTGCCCCAAACCTTTTTTTAATGACTTTATGGTCTAATTAGTAAGGATTTTATGCATAAACATATATCTGTCTATCTATCTATTTTGAAGAAAAAAAATCAAACCAAGAGACGCCAAAGGTTTGGAGTAAAAGATTTGGAAAAACTATTTCTGTCAATTCAAGAGATGTAGAGAAATAACTGGAATTGTTGCATTGTTTGAACAGTGTTGCCACATTCAAAATAGTATTCTAGCACTTTCCAAATGGAATTTCTTGGCCCCAAATGCAAACATTTGCCTTCTACAGCATCCTCAGTGGCGACCCACTCTAGTCAAGAGTTCCTCTAATTGGGCCCATGATGGAGTTTTCTTCTTTAATGCATACAGCTCCAAGGCTTCTGCTGACACTTGCCCTCCCTGGTGCTCCTTTTGAAATGGCAGCTTGTTCAGTGGAGCTCAGCCGAGTATTGATCTTGACTGCCGATATGCCTTAAGCACATAACAATTTGTAAACTAATTAGGCACACTTTACCCATTCATTAGCTGGGTGGTGTGAGGGTCACAGCCATCTAAATCCACTTTCCATAGCATGGAGACAATACATAACACTATATAGCCCTGTAAATGCAGCGTATACTGTGTCTTATGATGTGTTTATATATACTATTATCCCTCTTTGCATGCATTCCTGCTTTCTTATGCTTTTTTAAATTATTATGAAAGCTCACAAAAGCTCTTAGAGTAGAGGAGTGTGTGTTTACTTCTTCTCTACCACTTATCTTTACATTGTCATGGTTTTAAAATTGGCTTTTAATATGTCTTTTTAGCACAGGTTGTGTACCCTTAGGATAAAAGACGCCAGCTATCTGATGCCACCATATGTGGCTTTACTATTCACATTTTAGATTAAGTATTTTTTGTTTTAGCCTGTGGTGCTTGTGTAGAAGTTGTTTTTTTTTTGATGAAAAATGGTAACTGTGAAGCAGGGCTTTCAGCAGGTTTTCTGCTCTGGTGATTCGTGCTCTGAGCAGCACTTAAAGCAATTTGGATGTTATGTAAAAAGAAGTGCGGCGAGCAAGTGTGTTTTTTATTTTTTATTTTTTCTTTGCTCATCTTTGCCATCATGTAACAAACATAACATCTTCAGCAGATTTCCTTTTTTAAGTAACTGATGTCTGCAGGGTCTCAGTGTTAATAATCTTATTCTCGTCTGAAAGTATATGACACTTCTGCCTAACGGCTCCTGTGAAGGACTGTACTGGATAAGTAAATCTTTGCACCAACCAAGAAGGAATTTTACATGCTAGGTTTGATGCCACACTTCCTTTTCATTATCATGTCCACTCATACTGAAAGCAAAAGTATTTTTGACTTTGTTGTGTGTTACAATAGATAGATACTTTATTAATCCCAAGGGGAAATTCACAATAAAAAGAGACACACATTTATGCAAGCGCCTGCTGCTTAGCTTTATTGATTGATTTGATGTTTTTTTCCAAAGCAGCTTAGATATCAGAAGTGTGTAGTGCAATTGTTTGCATATCTGGAAGGTGGTGGCACAAGGAGCATTTGTGTGAGATTCAGCCATATGTCACTTAAAACTGCAGCACTAGGCTCGATTTCACTGCCATGGCTTTTACACAATTACCAGACACATGTGATGTAGAGATAGTGAGAACATCCAGATACTTCTTAGTAAGAACAAAAGACATTTGACCAAGCAGTTCATCAGTTCATTTGTATTTGTGTCCAGATAGGCAAATCTGGGTGTTCTGTAGACAAATTCGTGGTCCAGGATACTTCGCCACTCTTCTTTTGGTCAAGAATTATTGAAACAAAAATGTGGGTCGCATCAAACATTTTTGGTACCATCACTAATATGTGTATCCTCAGAAAATATTGAAAGAAAAAAAAATTGAATAGAAAAAGCACTTCCTTGTAAGTTTTTTTCCTGCCACCCACTCCTACAGAGTGACATGGCTTTGCATTCTATATATTCACACAATTCCTCCAGCATGTACCATGTTATGATCTGTATCAAAGAAATGCTTATACCAATAATCAGTACCTCAAGCCACTTCCGAAGCTATTTAATTGGTGATTGCAGCCTAAAGTGGGAGCATCAGGCACAAGACAACCCTCTTTGGGTCATCAGTCCATCACAAGACACCAACACGCACTAACATGGGGCACATGTAGTGTGACCAAATAGCACACAGGTCTATCAGAATAAAAATACAAAGTGCCCAGTGGGAGATACATTCAGACACAGAGATGTAACATTCTCAGATCTGATGACTCTAATTCAGGGACACAAGTGTGGAGCATATCCCAGCAGTATCAGACATGAGGCAGGAGCCAACACTAGATGGGGTGCCAATATACTGTGCTGTACAGCAGTGCCATTTACAAATGCCAATAAACACATGCATCTTTGAGTAGCAGGAGAAAATCCACCAGGACTTCACGCCATGCAGACTTCACAAATACAGTGAATCAAACCCATGGATCCATGACACAGAAATATTAACTGGGCCATCCAGCCAGAAGCTTATGAAATAAAAAAACAAAATGGCTTATGACATCTGGGGTTCCAAAACAAAGTAGAAAATCCCAATAGGAGAGTTTAGTTACTAAACACTCGATTTGAATTTCTACTTTGTTTTGGAGAAAACAGAGAGTGAGGTAAAGGGTATGAAACTATAGATCCCACTCTCCATTTTGCTGTTTGATTAGCTTTTTTTAATCAGTGTAAGCTTTTTTCTGCATGCTTACACTACTGTAAGTAGTAACCATGGCCACTGGTAAGTGTCAGAAATACTTTCAGCATGATTCAGTCCCTTGGAGAGCTGCCCGGCTAGCACTGAAACTAATATTTTTCTCATTTTAATCTGCCTTCTAGTAGTTTGTAAAAAGAAGTTCAGCATGAAGTTGTGATGGCATTGTGGTTTTAGGCCTTACCTTCTGCTGGTTGCCTATCCTGTTCTTATATTAGGCAGGTAGTGATTACCTCTGTAGTGTTGTGTATCCTTCCTTAATGACCGCCGGCTCTGCACTTGCACGCTTATCTGGTGGTTGGTCTGCTAGAGACTCTAAATGTCTCTGATCTCAACTTTGATGTGACTTGGCTTATTTGCCGACAAGGAATGAAAGTTGGCTCTGTGGAAATGCTTTGAGCAAACAGGGGCTATCTAATCCAAGCCAGATGACTGTTAAATATAAAATATGTATAAAGGAATGTTAATGTTAGCAGTCCCTCACTGAGTGACTTATAAAGTGTAGTCCTGACAAGTAACTTACTATTAATTAGCATGGCTGAAGCTATCAGTATCTCATGATGACAGGACTTCAGATTGGCATGTTTCTGGTTCTGTCTCATGCACAGTAAGTAGTCCTGAGCAGGTTGCTTACCCTATAGAATCTGTGTTCCAACTGCTAAAAAAAATGTCTACAATCATTTGTAACATATCCTGATTTTGTAAGTTGCCTTGTATAAAGGTGTCATCCAAGTCTGTATAAATAAAATTGCAATCTGTTTGTTCGCCAATCACGCAGAGCGTGATTTTCACAAAATTTTGCATTTTGCCATTGGTCCAACTTAAAACATACGCTTATGGTATATCGAGGAGAGGAGTTGTAATGAAGGAATGGCAACTCATAAACCAGTGTTGACACAGGAAATACAATTCCCATAAGGCAGCAGGAGTGCCCTGGGGCTGCACAAAATCAAGCACTAAATATTGTACCTGGCAAAGTGGGATCTCTTCTGTGACTGCAGGTAAAGTGTTTTCTTCTCAGATAACCGTGATAACAATTTTATTGTTCTTCTGGATTACAGCTTTTGTTTAAGACTATATCTTTTAGTCTCATCATGGGTTGTGTTTAGCCTTGTTGAATTTCCCAAAAAACATTTTTCCCTATTTATTTTGGGTGGAGTGGTGCCTCTGATCCTAGGGCTCTGCGTCGATTGCTGGTTCATATCCTAGAAATGCCAGAAGTGATTCCACTCTGTTGGGCACTTGAGGAAGGCCCTTAACCTGCAATTGCTCTGTCCTGGGTATAACATTAACCAGCATCCAGCCCTACAAGCAGGTCCTTCAACTTGCAGGGAGAACTTGGGGGTTGGTGGCAGGATTGGCACTCTAGTCACTGTAAAAACCTCACAGTGTTCCATTCCATCCGAACTCGTGTGGTGCTGAAATGTCACCCATTGCATGTCCCTAATTTGGGATCCAGTGGTGGTTCGTTGTGTGGTGGGTGAGGCAACATGCTGTATTAGTGAATGCTCCCCACCTCTCTCCTCTAGATGATTTTCTGAGAATTGAAATGGCTTTAAAGGAGCATGCAGTGTTGTCAAACCCTTAAGAATCAAGGTTCCTTTCTTTTAAGCCCCCCTCAAAAAACTTTTAAAACTCTAAAACATCCTTTTTAGTGAGAAACAAAGTTTATTGTCAATTTTGCAAAACTATATGCAAAGGACACTCAACTGTTTTGTCATCACTACCAATTATTTTGTGATGTTATATTTTACATCACCAACAGAGTGGGATTCAGGCCACAGGACAAGGATGGTGTAGGCCTGCTCCTTGTTGGTGAAACATGCAGGTAGGAATTTCATTATACTGTGTATACTTGACAATAACTTTGAAATGAACTAATGACACAATATTTTTTATCAAATTATAACTTTGCATTTTTGAAGGAGCCCACACTTCAATTTGCCTATATATCATTAATAAGTTTGTTAGGGATAAGCCATGATGAGGCAGAATACAATGTGATTTATAGTGAATGCCAAGTTGCTGTTCAGAATACGGTAGAAAAAGAATGACTGAGGACAGCATTAGTAACTTTTACTGTTTCCTGATGATAGACAAGTCCATTTTATGATGAGGCAGTTATAATTTTAGCTTTTAATGCCAATACAGCATTGTGGTTTGTAGCAATTTTAAATAATCATTGAATGAATCAACTTTCAACCATCTTCATAACATTCATGTTCTCTTCTGTAATAATATGAAGACCATCAGCGATGTCTGTGAATGTCAATCTACCTTTGGCCTCCACTGCTGCATCTGCTTTACTCAGTCCATGAATTTAATCATTAAATTTATTAATGTGGGATTAAACATCTGTTGGTGAAACTACAGTAATCCAAGAAATACAAGTAAGTAGTTGTCATGGTTGTACCCCAGCAAGGAACTATGGCGGTTATGGAAATCAACCATAAATAAAAAGAACAAATTCTTGAATCATGAGAGCATAGAAATTGATAGTTATCAGAGAGGTAGTGTAAATGACAGATGGGACACTAGTATTTCAACCATCATTGCTAAAAGGGTCAACATTTAAAAACGCATAGATATTTGCTGTCTATATTTACAATATATAAGCTATTAGAGTGAGAAAAACATTCTGTTCACTCATTGTTATTATTTTGGCTTATTTTAATGCACATCTATTGTTCAAGTAGCTCCCAGTGATTATTAACAATTTGCCACTTCTATTTTGTCTTCAGAGGAAAAGAAACAAATGACTACAATAGCACAGTAACCATTTTTGGACATTTTATGATAAATGTAGGTTGCATTTAGCTGTGCTAGTTAATTTGTATGTATAATGTAATAACCTTTTGATGGTTTTCATTTACCACTATTTTGTACAATGTTGACTAAAAAACTAATTAGTGCTATTGTACATGTTTCCATCTGCAGACAAAGGTTCAAATAATGAGTAATAAAATTGATTGACTACAGAATTAAATTGGCATTTTAAAAATAAAACATGTCTACATTGGTTTGGTTTTGTGTGCCCTTCCAAACTTTTTCAAAGTTCAGAAAAGTGGTTGTCCTTAAAATGCAGAGGAATTCTCAGGGTACATCACTCCCTTTTGTAAATATTGCTTTTGAAGAGGGGGCCAGAACTGAGCTGCAGAAATAAATGCTTTGAAACTTCAAGATGGTGACTGTCTACTAGGTCATCATTTTCAGAATTGTATATCAGGCAATGCAATGCCCATCAGTCAATCCTGCACGTAGAATAAAAAAGGTGAGAGTAGACATCCTAATGCAAAAGTCATTGTTATAAATATCAGATTACTGGATTGATTAATAATTGAAATCCTATCCTTTTTGTTGAGATAGATTTCAGAGCAGGGGTAGCCAACGTCGGTTCTGGAGGGCTGCAGTGGCTGCAGGTTTTTGTTCCAACCCAGTATCTTAATGGGAAGTCAGTGATATTTTGGTGCTTCATGTTGGTGGTCTCGCTTGTTAAGGTTCCCCACCCTTAATTGCTTATTTTAATCTTAAACAGCTGCTTTCACTGTTTTAATGGCTCCTTATTAGCAATAAGATGCAGATGACAAAGCAGCCAGCAGTTCTCCATCTAACTTGTTTCCATTTACATCTGTTAGGATTCATCATGCACTATTTGGTTTAATAAAACAGTAAGAGAAGAATGTGACAGACTGAAAATGATCCATTTTAGGCTTCAAATCATTTGAATGATTTCCTTGGAAAGGAACAAAATCTACGATTTAAGAACATTACACTGCAGACTAACAACTCATAAAATTAAATACAGTCTGAGATCGGCAAGGATCGGTTTCTAATTAAGCAATTGGGTTGAAATGAAAACCTGCAGCCACTGCGGCCCTCCAAGACTGCTTTATATGGTTGGCAGGTAAGCTCACAGCTCCATGAAACTGGCTCATAGATGGGCTTTTTGCACTCAGCGTGTTCTCTCCATTCCTTTTAGTAACCCTGAACAACAATGGCCACCCTGAGAGGCAAAATGTTGTAAACCTGTAAGAGTGATGTCCCCCAAAGAGGGTTTAATAATGACAGAAGCTACATGGCCATACAGCAGGGCCCATGGATAGGAGACCAATGAATCATTCTGCCTTTCTGAGGTATGGGTTGGATATTTAGTACTAAATAATTAATGGAATGCTCTTTAAGTGAGAACATAAAAGCAAAACAAACATCCCAGCCAGAGGCCTGTCCTAATATACAGATAACAGTCCAATATGGTGGATGGTGAGAGACAGAGGGAAACACAAGAGAAACTAACATGCTGGTGGAGAGTGCATTCACCTCGCCTTAGGACAGGTGGGGTGGACAGGGCACAGATCCAGAGTGGTAATGTCCCTTTTCCCAAAAGTAGAATTTGCAGACTTCATGCAGATAGCCAGCAACTAGATGAGGGATTCAATGAATCTGTGGAGAAGCAGCACTAACCACGTCACACAGCTATAGATTCTTGTCCAGAATAATAAGAAGTGTGGTCTACGGTGAATATCAGTAAAATCTCATGTAGACGTTTAACATTAAGTTACATTTCTTGACAGAGAACAGGATACCCAAATGGCTTTACGAGAGTACAGTATGAAGCTGATGTGTAATGAACGACTCACAGCTAGGAAACATGGAAATTTGTGCAAATGAAATGCAGGCTTCTGAGCTTTCTTACTTTTGCCTGATAAGTTGACATGTATGGCCTCCTTCAGGATGAAAAAGGGACTTTAAATAATTCTAACTCCGTCTAGCCTTTGCTGCTCTGGGAATTAATCTGTAGCTGTATCAGGTACTGCGTATTACCCACTGATCGTGAGTCCTTGCTTGAGCTGTGTAAAGGCCCAGTTTTAAACAAGTACATCTTTTATCTCACACTTGGATAACTTTAGAATCTCATAACTATAATTCCTGAGTTCAATGTTATTGTAATTTTCAAGGAGTGTACACAGTAAAACCTTTAAATGTGTGAGTTTTCATAATGAGAAGCTGCAGTTGATGTGAATGTTGTTTTCTTATTGTGTCAGGACCAGCGTTTGAATCCCAGGTGGACTTTGCACATTTCCTTTTCGCTGTTTTTTTCAGGATAGCACTAGTTTACTCCTACCTTCCAAAGACAGTGGCATTTGTAAGTTTGTTCTGTGTGTTGTGTGTGTTAATGTGTCACATGATGTACAGAAATCTCCTCCACCTGCCTTATACCTGCTGCAGTTGGTATAGGCTTCAGCTTCCTGCAGGCATGCCAATGAAAATGGAGGTTCAAAAAGAGGACAAAAGAATGTATTTAATTGCATGTTGATTTTACACACTTATACAGTACTAGCTGTAAAAGTTCATGCTGTAAAAGGTCCGAGCTCCTAGAAACCATTGATTCTGGTACTTCAATCAATCAATCGCATTGGTTGTGCATTAGTGGATCAGCGAGGTTCTCTTTCGTCAGCAGTTTTGTTTTGCCGATGTGCTCGCCTCACTTGTGTATTAGTGGCTAAGCGAGTTTCTCTTTTCTTGGCGGTTTCACTTTGGAGACAGAGTTGCTTTCTTTGAACTTCATGCTGTAGCCTCGTACTTCTGGGCTGGACAGACAGACACACACACTTCCACGCGTAGACATTTATTATAATAATAATAATAATAATAATACATTTTATTTATATAGTGCATTTCCCATGCTCAAGGCACTTCACAGAGTTTAAGAAAGAACGGCAAGGTATACAGTATAGAGCATTGTACTAAACCAGATAAATAAATAAAGAAGAGTAAGATAGTAAATTCAGAGAAAAGAGCCTAACAGACAAAATAATTGATGGTCTACCACACACATACAGGTTACATGAGTATCTTGACAGTGAAGTAAACTGAGAGAAGGGTAATAAAGTCAAGTAGAGCTAAAAGCCTTCCTGAACAGATGAGTTTTGAGTTGTTTTTTAAAAGAATTCATGGAGTCAGCTGACCTGATTAATTTTGGTAGGTCATTCCAGAGTCTGGGCGCTATACAGCTGAAGGCCCTGTCACCCATGGAGTGTAGATTAGTGTGGGACACAACAAGATTACCAGAATCAGAGGACCTTAGTGAGTGGACAGGCACATAGTGATGGAGAAGGTCATTGATGTAGTTTGGCGCGAGGTCATTTAAGGCTTTGTAGGTTATTAGTAGGATTTTATATTCGATTCTGTAAGACACAGGGAGCCAGTAAAGGTGAAGCAGGATGGGTGTTATGTGCTCGCTGCTGCTGGTCCGTGTAAGGACTCTTGCAGCCGAGTTTTGAATAAGCTGGAGCTGTGATATAATATTAGAAGGAGCACCTGCCAATAGGGAATTACAATAATCGATGTGGGATGTGATAAAAGCATGTACAAGTTTCTCAGCGTTAGAGAAGGAGAGGAAGGAGCGAACACGGGATATGTTACGGAGGTCAAAGTAAGAATGTTTCTTAATGTGATTTATGTGGGCGGAATAAGAAATATATGGCCACCAGAGTGGGTGGAAAAATCAACATGTTGTGTCAAGTCAAAACAGTCCAGTAAGAATAGGAATTAATTTCTCAGTTTCGATGTGGGGATGTCAATATGGATGTTGAAATTACTAAGAAGAATGACTCTCTGGGAAAAGGAACTTAAGTGGGTTAATAGTTCAGTCAGATCAGATAAGAAGGATGTATTGTATTTTGGAGGACAATAAAGAAAAATGGGTAGTACAGGACCAATGCTTTGCCATTAAGAGATCTCAAATTAAACAATGCAATATTAGTTAATGAGGGTTCTTTTTGCACAGAGCCGTGGCCGGAGTTTATTTTCACATACTGTAAATTTGGCACACTGACACTATTTCCAGGGCCATGAGTAGGATGGCGTATTCCTGAGCAAATGCTGTCGGTGGTCTTTTCATTCGCAGCCCGGCAGTGGCGGCGACCTGACCCACGATGTACATATTTCAGGCGCCACAAAAAAAACGGTGTCTTTTAGGATATTCCAGTCAGACCATTTACCCTGGACAAACTGTTTAATATGAAGGAGTTTGTCACGAGAGTATTTTAGCATGATACTGAGCAATACTTATCTGATAGCAATGGAGAAGCAGCAGAGCACAGCGGAGCCGGTGAGACGGGTGGGTGCGGTGGAGCAGATGAGCGGCAATAGCAAAGCAGCAGAAAGCATAGCAGGAGGAGGTAGCAGGGTTTGGAGGTTTCAACATACAGCCACAAACAAGTAACGCTGCGTATTACAGACGTGATCACCCCAGCGCCACAAGTCAGGTGGGTGTGAACATCAGATCAGTTCTTAGTCATAAAGCACAATAAAATGAATCAAGAGCAGACCAGCATAGCAACTATAATCAAGGAGACAGATCATCCCAGGCAAAGGTACAAAGAAATGTTCGTAGGTCTTGTACCGCGATCCACAGATTCAGTTGTTCCCAGTCAAGGTAAAGTCCATAAAGTCCATAAAAATTCATCCAAATCCATAGAATTCTAGTCAGCTGCATCCACGAACTATATGTACAATAGAGAAAGAAAAAGTGCAGGATTAAGGCGAATTTTGCGAAAGTGTTGTTAATGGGGAAGAGCAGCAACAGCATACGTACAATAACACACTTTCATGAACCTTGTGGTACGCGGCTGGGGGTCAGACCCGGCCGGGACGCCTGGAAGGACTGGGTCATGGCTTATTTATACTCCGGGCCACGAGGGGGCAACCGCCCTGGAGTAGAAGAGGCCCACGGAAGGGGAGCAGGGAGGCTCAAGACCGCTGGGGCCTCTGGTCACCACCAGGGGGTGCCCTGAGCCTCATGGAGTCCGGGACTTATTCACTTCCGCCACACCCATGGAGGACGATCCTTCCAGGGTCACCCGGAGTGCTTCCGGGTGCTCTCCTGATGCTTCCGCCACACCAGGACGTGACGTCAGGTAGAACACCTGGAGCTCATCCGGGTGAGGATAAAGGGGGCCGCCTCCCTCTAATCAAAGAGCTGGAGTCGGGAGCAGGAGCAGGATGAAGCTCCTGGAGAGAGAGTGCAGGTGGCCCAGGGACAAGGATAGAGAAGGCCCAGGAGAAGGGAGACTGGGGCTAGAAACACGTTGTGAGTTGTGTGGGACTGAGTAGTGTTGTGTGGGAAGAAGAAAATAAAGCATATCATTGATAAAGATGTGGTCTCGGTCTGGTGGTGTCCGGGCAACTCTCACAACCTGTTTAATGCAATTCACTGCCATGGGTAGTCCAAGCCTAGTGAATGTATTGATTAATTTGTTTTTTGGTGTGCAAGTCCATTTCATGGCATAGCCACCCACACAGTCATGTAATGACAGTTTAGAATTGCTAGTTAAACTTAAAACGAGTCCTTTGGAATGCAACAGAAGAATTGGATTATGGAGAGGAAGCCCACATGGATATGAGATGAAACTCCACACAGATGGTGCTTATGCTAGGATTTGGGTCCAGGACTCTTGGAGGTGAGAACTAGTGCTGCTGTCCACTATGCAATTTGCATTTTAATTTCAAGAAATTGATGCATTTAAGGACAATATTTTATATTTATTATATACATTTAAGGGCAATATTTTGTGTGACCACCCTTTGTCCTAAAAACTTTGTTGGTTCTATCAGGTCCACTGTAATGCAGTTTTATTAAAAAAGTTGACCGGTTATCTGTTAGAAGTGTCTTTTAGAACTTTGTCTCATTTGCTTCACCCTCAAAGAATGTTGAGATCAAGGCTATGTGGAGGCCATAAAATCTGTTGCAGAATTGCTTGTTCTTCTTTTGCTAAATATAGTTCTTTATGATTTTGACTATGTGTTTGTGGTTTATTGTCCTGCTTTAGAATAAATTTGGGTCCAATCAGCTTGTACTTCTCAGATTTGAGGATTTCATTAATTTTGACCAGATCATCAGCTTTGTTTGCAGGAATGCAACTTCAAACTTACAGGGAACTTATGCCATATTTCACTGTTGGCTGCAGATTGTCATTCACGTATCACTTTCCACCAGTTCTATGAAAAATTTCCACCACTCTGAGAAAACCAGAAATCATATTTTGATCATCAATCCACAGCACTAACTGCAATTGTTCAGCACCCAAACACTTGTGTTTTTGTGCATAAGTGAGTTTCTTGACTTCTTAGACACAATGATGTTTTGGCAGCAACTCCTCCATGGAGCCCAGTTCTAATAGGACTAGTCTGGGATATAGATGAGTGTACTTGGATTCCAGTGAGAACTGTTGGTTCAGAGCTGATAGCAATGCTAGACATCTTCCATGTTCAAGGGGATGTCAATTGATGTATTTCTTTTCTGGTGAACTTATTTGGCCAAATGCTTCATTTCTGGTCCTCAACCTTGCCCTTTTTCCTTTTGGACAGCACATCTTGAAACTCTTACTATATATACAGTATATGTAGTAATAAAGGCCTGGCAGAGAAATTAATTGTACAGGACAGGGGTGTGTAAGTTTCCCTAGTGGAATATTCAATAATGATAATATTATTGATAGACTACTATATATCAATATAATGGCTAGGAACTTTGTTGCTCTTTAGATATAAACACAGGTAGGGGACAAAGTTGGATTAAATAATATAGGTTTATAACCCCCTGAGACACTAGGTGGCAGGAGGGAGACATTTTATTAATGCATAATTCACTGCTTACAGAGATTTTGCCTGTCCCATTAAGGGAAATCTGACCTCTGGTATTACACAAGGGGAAATACTAGCAGGATGCCTCAGAGAATTCCCTAGGCCATTTCTGACCCCAAAAATAGTTTGTGGTCAAGCATAAAGGTCCTTACGATCATACAGGTAGTATAGGTCAACATACCCATCATTCTTGGTGTGCCTCAGGGGGCTGTGCCTGCCCTATCAGACTACTGGGCCCATCCATTAATGATTTAAAAAAAAGTTAATGTTAAAAATATGTGCATGCACAATTCATCAAAAATTAAACAGGCCAATTTTATTTTTTGCAACTTTTGCAACCTTGTTTATATTTCTTGCCCAGATTACGTGGGAGCTTGTGCGGATGTGCAAAGTTTTTATTGTAAACCACTGATAACAACAAGCAACATCTGTCCTGGATAATGGACTCTCAGTCGGGCAGAGCACAATTTGTGAGGCTCAAGGACTGTATATTTGATATAGATGTGAGCAACACTGGAGCACCACAAGGAACAGACCTGTCTGATTTCTGTACACCTCTGACAATAAATATAACACCAGGTCATATCACTTGCAGAAATTCTCTGATGATTCTGCATTTATGGAGAGTATTGATAAGGGGGAATGAGACAGAGTATAGTAGTTAGGTGGAGAACTCTGCTTATTGGTGCAGAAATAATTGCCTCCAACCAAACATCAGCAAAACCAAGGAACTGGTTGTTGACATTTGCTGCACCGACGAGCTTCTATGACCAGTCACTATTCAAAGAGTGGATGTAGAAATGGTGCATTGCAACAAGTACTTCGGGGACCACATCAATGAAAGGCTAGGCTGATCTTGAAACACATAAGAATTACATAAGAAAGGGCAGAGCAGGTTCTTTTTTCCTTAGGAGACCGTGTTCCTTTAAAGTGAGCAGTGACATCCTTCACATCTTCTTTAACTCTGTGATGGCCAGTGCAATCTTCTACATTGTGGTGTGCTGGGCTGATAACATCACTTCAAGAGAGACCCACCAAATCAACAAGCTACTGTAATTGAAAGGGCAAGCTCAGTTATAAGAGATCCAGTGAAGGTCTGAAGGTGGAGTGAAGGAGAGAATTAAAATAAAACTGAGTGCCATTATGAACAATGCTGCACATCCTCTCTCTGGCAGACTAACATTGAGGACTTTCAGCCAAAGAATTATTCAGCAGAAGTGTGCCAGGAAACACTATGGGGGCTCATTTATACCAATAGAAATAGGCCTGTTTAATTAATTACTGGGACTGTGAAAATGTTCTTTCCTTTAAGTCATTCTGGTGTGTGTTCAGCTCACACATAGATAGACAGACAAAAGCTCGTTAAATATCTATCTATCTAAACCTGTCTCCTGCCTGTTTGTGTCAGGGTTAGGGTGCCTGTACACACCCCTAGGCTTCACAATATCTATCTATCTATCTATCTATCTATCTATCTATCTATCTATCTATCTATCTATCTATCTATCTATCTATCTATCTATCTATCTATCTATCTATCTATCTATCTATCTATCTATCTATCTATCTATCTATCTATCTATCTATCTATTGTGGCAGATGGCTGGAGCCCTTACCCAGCTAGGACGCCCAAAGTATGGAAGGACCTGGGGAGAGAGTATTTTCAGGACAGTTTCTGCCCCGGGCCAACAAAGGGCATCCCCCTTGGTTTCCAGTGGGGCGCATGGACTTTTACAGGGCTCTATTTTGCAGCACTTCTGCCATACCCAGAAGTGCTGCCAGAAGAAGCTCGTTGGGCACCTGGACTCCTAACTAATGCCCTATAAAGGGAGCCAGTCCCCACCATTCAATGGCCAGAGTCGGGAGGAAGAGGACAAATTCTGAAGAGGAGTGGAGGTGGAGGGACTGGCGGCAAGAAAGGACTGTATTAGACTGTGAGCCTTGTGTGCTATATGTACTGTGCTGTGGGGAGCAGGGTGAAACGCTCTCCAATTGTAAATAAACGCGTGCTGGGTGCTAAACCTGTCTCCTGCCTGTTTGTGTCAGGGTTAGGGTGACTGTACACACCCCCAGGCTTCACAATATCTATCTATCTATCTATCTATCTATCTATCTATCTATCTATCTATCTATCTATCTATCTATCTATCTATCTATCTATCTATCTATCTATCTATCTATCTATCTATCTATCTATCTATCTATCTATCTATCTATCTATCTATATCTAATGTCTATAAAAATATTGAGACAACAGGTTAAGCTAATGGCTACTTTTTGTTTTAATGGTTTCAGTATAAAGCAGCCTGTGCTTTGTAATGGATTGGCACCCCATGCAGGGTTGGTCCCTGCCTAACACTGCCAGGGTAGACTGTGGGCCTCCTTGATTGATTCTGTACTGGCTTGAAAATGGACGGATGGATAAATGAATGAACAATATCTAAATATCTCAAATATACTGTAGATTTTTTACAGCTACAGTATAAAACAATGCATACTTGCCCAACACATTATATGGAGTTTATTTTTAGCAGGGATAATGATAGCATATGAGCCATAAAAAGACTACATGCTGATAATAGATACATTTTCTTTGCATGTAATCATTCTGCTTATCCTGTGACCCCAAATTGGATGAAGAATTTTTGAAAATAGACACAAAGGTTACTGATTCACTATGGTGTCTTGTGAATCAGTGTGTCTTTCCTGTGTCTTGATTTTACAGTAAAGGCTCAACTGCACTCATATGATACAACATTCTAAACTCTCAAGTTTTTCAAACGTAGTATGGAGGAGATTCTTTTAGGCTAAGATTCTAAAAAGTTGGAGATCATTTTGGTTGTGTAAGTAAGAGGCAGGCACATTCTAATGCTCAAATGATTTCTTGAAACCTTTCAAAAAATGACCGCAGAAGCACAAAGCCTCTATCTGTCCCATTAATATGGCTTTAAGAGCAATATGGAGGCTTACATGCCTTGTTCCTGTCGATTTGCATTGAGACTGATGAGCTGACATTCAATTTTCTCAGTGTGTTAAGCCTGTCAGTTCAGCTTACATCTCATCGGCACTTCGGAGGAGCCAAGTCAGCGACTATTAAAAGGGGATCACACAGAAAGTGTATGTTATTATGTCCCAAAAATGAAGAATGCCATACACAGCAAAATATTTCTCTAATGTAGCTGGCCGAGATGTGGGAAACAGTTAGGTGAGTTTGCAAATGTAAATGAGACACAGCCAAAGAGACAGGCGAGAGCCTTTAGTGAATGGGCTGCTGTTTATCACATATATACTGTATGAGTGCAACTCAAAAGCTTTGCTTGATTTCAGTCTGACACGCTTTTTAAAGTATCCCTGAGGTATTAATGCTTTCGAGTACCTGGCTCTCAGAAACAAGGGCAGAAATGTAAAGCCAGTGTACCAGAAAAGAGAGCAGCCATGCTATATATAAATTGCAGCCCTGTGCTTAGTGACGTGGCTTTGTTGCAGTCTCTTGAAACATTAATTGTGAGAGACATTTCATTTCTGCTTTTTCTGCCTAAAAACCCAAGATCTACTTTACCAGTCACTGTTGAAAAGCAGAGAACCCCTAAGCTGACTTCTCGTTCAATGAAGAGCTAAGAGAAGCTAAATATCAGGTGATGGGATAATTATTATTGCGGGGGCCGAATTGATTTTATAGTGTGGTACTGAAGATCTTCCTGATAAAAAGGACTCCACTTACTGGAGGGTGGAAAAAGACCTCACAGTATAAGCAGTATGGGAAACAGGCTGCTGAGGCCTCGCTCTGACCTGCATGGATATGCTTAATATCATAAGCCCCTATGCAGACAGTTAAACCCTAACACTTAAAATAAATCTTCAGGCATTCTTGGAAAAATCATCTTCCTCAGCAGTAGAATACAAATAACCAAGAGGACACTTGGGCCTCCTCAACTTAGTGTGGTCAGGCTTCAGTGTAAATGTTTGTGAATCATTACCCTTTTCTGTGTTAGAAACTAAAGACACCTGTATTGAAATACAATGCGTAAAAGTCTGAACTGAGTAACATAATGAGAGTTTTACTAACATGTCTACGTGCACAGGACTAGTTTAACCTGCTGTTATTTTTTACAGACTTTTTAGAGAAGGTGAAAGGCTCAATAATCTTTACTGAGATGTGATGATGCAGTCCATAAAAAGATACTGAGAGATGGGAGTGCAATTACAGAGGTCCTCCTGTAATAATCACTTTATCATAGATTCTAGTATAAAACGAATCCTGGCCTTTAAAAATATTAGATGTCTTTTAAAGCCTCAAGATCCCAACATTACCGTATGTTGAAGCAGTATACTTATAAATCTTAGTTATTGATGCGATAGCTCAGGCTTACCATAACACTTTATTACGGCTGCATACTTTGAACATCAAAAGCTCAGTTTCTGTAGTGTTTACTTTTGGTGATTTTTAAACTGAGACTGTAAATGGCATTGTCTATAAAGACAACTACCATATTGAATTCAGCTGTTCATGCATCTGTGCATCTATTAATGGACCTGCTTCATCCTGTTTATAATTCTTATATGACTTGGTGAATTTATATGCTAATTAAAATATCACTTAAAGAGCAGGGAATATTTTTTAAGGATGTTTGTTCTCACCGTGCACAGCTTTTTCTCCAGGGACAAGAATAGCAACCTTTGTACAACAAATTAATGAAGTGCTGCAAAACAATACTTGAAGTTAACTGAAAGCATTTAATCTGTGAAAGTTCAGAATCATAGTTTATAATAATAATGTGCAAACCCACTTAGTTAACATATTACATACTCATTGAGAAAACTAATATTAGTATGCAGATAGCAGACGCATCTAATAAATTATCGACATAGCGATTTCACATTGTATATTCAAGCAAAACAGTCACGCGTCAAGTGGAGTTAGAAGGCTTCCTCCCACATCCCAAAGACATTCATGCCATGTTCATGGATATTTCCAAAACGGCCGAGTGTGGATGATTGCACGCGTGTGTGTGTGGATGATTGTATGTGTGTGTGTGTGTGTCAGAGTTTTCGCCTTGTCGGATTTTAGTTTTTGATTTGCTCCTGGTGCACATGGGACAAGCTTCAACTTCCCTCATCCCAGATTTGGACAAGGCCGGCCTTGGATGGTTGTATATATAGTAGGGGTATAACGGCACGCAAAAGTCATGGTTCCTCGCTAGCGTGA
The DNA here is from genome assembly GCF_900747795.2 of Erpetoichthys calabaricus. NCBI lineage: Eukaryota > Metazoa > Chordata > Cladistia > Polypteriformes > Polypteridae > Erpetoichthys > Erpetoichthys calabaricus. The sequence continues at coordinate 20,298,460 of NC_041404.2, forward strand.
AACAAAAAAAAGACATGCAGAGCAAGAAAGTTATTTATTATGAATTTAACCTGAAAAAATGTATACATTTGTGAAAAGTGGTAAACTGGCCATAATTTTCTGAACACATAACACAAATAAAGGCACATACCTTTGCCTAAGTTTTAATTTAAAAAATAATGTATGTTAATGTTGCAGCAACCTACTAACAAAACTTAGTGCTTCTGAAGATTATCAATTGAATTACATTGGATTAGATTAGATAAACTATTAATCCCATAAGGAAATTCAAATCCATATAGTAGGAAAAACATGAAAAAACAAGAATTCAGACTCACAAAACAGATAATACATCCAATCAATCAATCTATAAATAAATAAAAATATTAAATTAATAAGTAATATAATACAATAAAGATCCAATAAAGTGCAGCAAGTAGAAAATTATTGATTTATTCTATTCACATGATGTTTTTTAGGAAAAATGAATGGGTCCACTTTGTTCACAAATCTCCTGGCACTTTATCTCCTGTGGTTGAAAATGTCCTCTCGCTCAAAACAAAGGTAGCAGGTACAGTAAGGCATCGCTTTGCCAATATGGCAATTTGAGGATATTTGGGCTCATTGGTCCACATCAGTAGTGACAGCAAGGGCTGATGCCTCGGATTAAGTTATGCACAACTACAGCTTGTACTCTTTTATAAATGGCTGCTATGACTTGCCAGCTGAACTATCAGAATGGGAATGAGAATATGGGAATGTCATCACTTTTAACATGTATTTAAAACCGGTATTATCTACAACAGAGTGTGGTCGCAGGTCCAACGCGATAAAAAACACCTATGGCATTTGTTATTGCTTTTTCCCTGTCTGAATTAGCAGGAAGAGATTGTTTAAATGCCATGGAGAGCAGTGTTTGCACTTCATTCTGCTTTTTCCTTGTATTGGTGATATTCACATTTGGATGATGCCATCCCAAAGGAGTAATTATGTTCAGTGTATTGCCAGTAACATAAACAATTTCAAGTAAATAATACTGTCACGCTGTATTCGCCTTATGCCACTTATCTATGTCCATTGCTACTGTAGTTCACTGGAAAACCAAAATGTTCCCAAACAGGAGACCTGAAGCATACAGGAGGGTCCTCAAGTTCTGACTTTGCGGTGACCATACTTTTGAGGCTGTATCACGGAAGTTACTACTCTGTTATGGAGTCGGAGAGGGTACTGAGTTGATAATGTAGTTCCGCACACAGAGATAAAGAAGAGGGGACACACTGTATCATGTCAAGTATCACTTTATTCAGTAATGTTTGGGTCAACTGACCATTAGAGCATGAAAACATTATGCTTGCAATGTGTGTGGTTAATACTAGGCTATATTTAGTCTGATCACAATGTGCACCAAACCCAGTCTCCTGTAATGAACAGCACGGTACAAATACATGTAATGTTACACCCATAATAGATGGAAATTTCAGTTCACTTCAGTTTCACTAATTTTTGGAAATTGCTTTTATCTTATGAAACCGGTGGTGTGCTATATACAGTAGTAATTACAAATATAGTATTAAAGAAGAAGTGCAATATAAGTATTGAGTATGATGTTAAAAGCCAAACTGAGACGTATCCTGCAAAAATACAAAATATACTGTATATCCATATACTGTATATACAGAGTGGTATTAAGTTCAGATTCCTGTCTCAGGTCAGCCACATTCCAAAGAATCTTCCCAAAGGCAAAAAGTGACATCTTCTTTTGGATAAAAGGTGTCTCTAAACAAGCCCATTATACTGTATGAGCTAACTCACAGAGAAGCCACCGAGAAGGGAAAGAAAATGGAAAAAACTTATCAAGGGCATATCAGAAAGCACATCTACTGTACATTTAATTAAAATGCAGGTTAGGGGAGCAGTATGAAACAGCATCAGCAGCACTTCCAGTAAGAGCAGGTTGTGCTAAAATACATCTTGAGCCTTGATGTGAATGCTGAGACCAAAAAGGCTTCTCTAATGTGGGCAGTTAGATCATTTCAGAGGTTGAGGGCCCTGTGCCTCCTACATTGGTTTCATTAACCCTCAGAATTTGAAGGAGGTCTGCATCTTTACACCATGGAGTGTAGGCACTAATAAACTCCATAAGGTAAGACGATAAACCATTTAAATGTTTATATTTGAGGAGGAGGATTGTAAAATTGGCTGTAAACCTAATGGGAAGCCACTGAAGTGATTTAAGAACTGAAAGCATAGAGTTATATTTTTCATTTTAGTTATGATCCTTGCAGCTATATTTGGAGTTAATTGTAACATAGTAAGTAAACAGTTCTTATAGTTCCCTAGATGTGTGTGTTAGGGAACAAAGAGAGGGACTAAAAGTTATTATGAGATAGAAAAAAAGTGGCAGCTGAAACACATGGTCGGAATGTTGTCTGTACGGGCAAAGGTTCAAAGCGGGAGGCTGAAAAAACCAGGAGCAAAAAGGACAAGAGGAGAATTGGGAGTCAAAGACAAAAAGAGAGTCAAAACCAAAACCTAATGCAAGGGCCTACTTAGAAATACATCTAACTACACCAAAGACTTTCAAAACGTTCTTAGCCATGTACGGATTGCACATGTTGGATTGACTACCACATTGATAGCATCACTTCCTTGACATCATTACTGTGATGATCATGATCATGTGACACAATCAAAAATGCACTGCATAAATAATGAGAAACAAGATAGCATAAAAGTAAAACTTTGAAAAAATGAATTGAAATTAAAATTAAACTCCAGAAACAGAATCCTGATAATAAATAAAACCCAACAGAAACCAAAATACATATATAAAATGTGCATTAAAAATAACACTGTGTACATAAAATACATAGAATCTTATTAAATCAGGTTTTACTCAAATATAGGGACTTCCAAATTATACTCATGTACGAAGTGAGACACAAAAGTAACCGGATTGGTAAAAAAAAAACATGTATTGATGAATTACAGCATTCTAAACATTGTCACCTACTACTTTATATACTCCCCCTCCCGATCTCTACACCGCTCCAGTCGTATCTTCCATTGATTGAAACAGTGCTGGAAGTCTTCTTGCATAAGGCTCTTCAACAGGCGTGCCGTTTCTGTCTTCACTTTATCCATTGAAGAAAAATGTGTTCCCTTCAGATCACTTTTGATTTTCGGGAACAAGTCAAAATCACAGGGAGCTAAATAAGGTGAATAGGGATGATGATCGAGGACAGAAATGTTTTTGTCAGTCAAAAACTGCTTTACGGAAAAAGCATTGTGCGTGGGAGCGATGTCTTGTCTTGCCTCGTTGTTCGCTTTTTTCACCTAACATTGTCGCGGCAACTTGTGTAGCGATTGTTGTGCAAATACTGACTGGGCTATTCACAGGATATACCTAGCCAGTTGGCGGTTTGAGAGGCAGTGTAGGAGGGGATTTAGTTCTATCATTCACATCCAGACAACTTCCAGACGGTTTTCCAGGAAAGCCCCAAGCCCAATCCAGTTATTTTTGTGTTTCACCTTGTACACTTTATTCATGTACACATACCTCTTACTGTCCAACCTTGGTCTTGGCAACACCCATAACTTCTCTTTTTGTGTGCCGTTGCTAGTAAACAGTAATTACGCCAGCATCACCCAGATCTCCTTGTACTGGTCATCACTTTTCTTGTAGCACTTGTTATGAGCCATTTCTTGCTGTTTCTAAGGGGTTAACTCTCTCATTTTCTCTTATTGTGGCTCTGACTACCTGCTTCTTATCCATTTGCCTTCATTTTTGTTTAGGACAAAAACTGTTCATCATCACATCTCTCAAATAGTAACCTAACAAAATACTGTAGACCTCTCTTTTAGCAATATTGCTATATGCTAACACCTACATCTGTTTAATCTTGCTCTCTACATCCGTCTCAATGGCGAGTCAACACAAGTGCCCCAAAAGGGAGTAAAGCTGAAACATTTGGCAAGTTATTCAAGAAATAATGTGACACTTGCATTGCCCTAATTGGGATGCCATTAAGGTTTTTCTCTGATGGAAGCCATTATTATAGTTACAGCCACTGATTCACATTAAAAATGCTCATCTATTCATTTTTGTACTGCTTAATTTCATTCCCAGCTGCAGAGAGATGGAAGCTATCCAACAGCATTAGACTCTTGGTATGCACCAACCAGAATGGTGCCAGTCCATGACAGGACACACTCATATACACCTACAGTCAGTCAGATATGGCCAAGTCAGAAGTTGCCAATAAATCTAATCAGATGTTTATAGGGTCATTATTGTCATGTTACAGAATACAGTGAAGTTCTTACTTGCATATGCAACATGTCGCCACTCTCCAACGCCATGATTAGGGAAGATATCAACCTTACCTCAAAGCTTTTGTCTTCCTTACTTGAAGTAAATACCTGATCTCAAACCTGAATATGGTGGAGAAAACAGGAGTGACGATAAACAAACTGTTTAAAGCCCTGTACCCTCCACAGAGATGCTCATCGGGCCAAGATTCAAACCCAGGAACCAGGAACTATTAGGCAGCAGTGCTAAACACAGTGCCACCACTTAAAAATGTAATAAAAAATAAAAATTAAAAAATATTTCAGTACTCTGCACTGCTGTTCATGGTTTGTCTTGAGGCTATTAATCAGCAATTAACATCTCACAAGCACAGTAAAGCAGCAGTGGCTTGTCATTTGAGGCTTTCACAGGGTGAACCAACCAGTTGCTCATCTGATCTGCATGTGTTATTTTCTGCTTGTTTTATGAGTAAGTGCCTTGTAATTTCTCACTGCAACAGTGATTTTTCATACCTGACAGAAGTTACTAGATCATGAAACTGTCTGTAATAATTTCAAAGGACCAAGATTTGTATTGCTGCTGCCAGGTGGAGAGAAATCTGACTGGGTGGAATCAAACACACAAAGCCTGGCCATATTTTATTGAAATGTTTAGGTGCATTCTGCTAGTGTACTGCCAGTTTACCTCAGCTTGTATGGAAGGGACCACCATGCCCCCCCCCCACCCAGCTAAACTCCAAACCTCTTATCATTTTATCAATCCTTTAGATTTAATTTCAATTCACCCTGTACACTCACTATTTGTCAGTGGTTTTACATGTTAAAGGTAAACTTCAGTCGTCAATAAGATACTGAGTAAAATAAATAAATAAAGAGCAGAAGGTTTAATTATGTTTTATTTGGCAATTTCGACATTCATTTTTGCTTTTTCCTTTCTACATTGTTTTCTCATTTTTATGTGACTTAAATTTCACAAGTCATTACCCACCAATAGATTTCCTGATCAAAAACTACCTTTTACCTTGAGCAAATTAAGAAAAGTTAAATGTTAATTACCGGCCTCTCATCATGGGTGATGGCCCCAGTGGAGTCATTCTGTTCTTCACAAGCGCAATTTGGTTGTGTTGATTAATGAATACGCTACGTTAATATCGCAGAGAAAATGCGGGGAATGGTCTCGACATTAAGAAGCAGTCACTCACGCTTTCCAACTGGCTGCCTCATGAGTCTGTAGGAATACAAAGATGAAGTTCTGCATGATTAAAATTAGTTATTTCCAGTTCTGAAATGTTTTATTCTGTTTATGAACTTCTTGAATGTCACATATGCATAAAGTAGAGCAACATAAATCCCAGATAGGAATAATGGATAGATATAACAGAAAACAATTTTAGAGCTCACAGAATAATGTCCTTTGGTTCAATTTGCATTTTGACGACTGATTAGAGCTGACAGGCTCTTTATTAACCACTAGTCCCGCTCCCTGACTGTTAGTTGAGGAGTGAATAAAATTCCATGGCACAGAAGCAGCAGTATTTGGAAGAAGCTGTGATTGCACATGGGCACTCAGAGCCTTCATAAAAGCTTTTATTGGTTGTGAAAAAGAAAAAAGAAACATACTGAATAATGCAGAAATGGCAACTGCACTAAAAGGGTCATCTCTGTCTCAACTGGATTTTGTCTATGACCAGTAAACTAAGGACACTCCTAATCCCTCTGATGTGATCTGCTGCTTGAGTGTACAAGATGGCTCTCTCAGATCTTAAAAGAGCATGCATTTCAGTCTTCCTCATGAGAGCAATTCGCCAGTGCTGTCAAGCTGCGCCCCCCTCCCACCTTCATTGGCAAAGCCACCCTGTGGATCTCAGTTCAACAACATTTAGATTAAATGATGAAAATATAAGTATGGAGCAATTATCATTTTAGGGAAATAGTTCTGAATCAATCAGTTTTATGGGACACATTTCATAGTCATGACCGCCATAAAACAGAATATCAAGCAATTAAGATTTAATGTTATCAACACAATGAGATCAAACACAGCCTTAAATGCTCAACAAGAAAATCTTGTGCAACAAAGCCAATAGTATTCGTCAATGAGAAAATGGAAAAAGGCAAATCTGTGACAAACTGTGGAAGAACTAAAGTACACGATTGTGTAAATTCAGATGTTACGTATTGTTATTTTTGATTGAAATAATGAGGCTGAAGCAACAAACATAGGCTGAGATAGTTGTATCTAAACAACATTTTTTAAAAAGCCTCTTCAAATGGTGAGATTTTTAGACGTTGTGGTATGAGTGGGCTTTGTGATGGACAGGAACCCCGCTCATGCCTGGTTTCTCTCTGGAGCCCAATGTCTCTGGGTTACACCTCACTCCCAAGACCCTGAATCGGATTAAGCAGGTTGACATACGGATGGACATATTGGAGGTTTTCTTAATTTGGAGCTGAAAGGAGGCATGCCCACATGACATGAGGGATTGTTTAGGTTGAATTGCTGAATTGACATTCCTAGAATTGCTTAAGCTGAGCTCACCTTACTTGACTTCTAGTCTAAGGATATGTCAGCCTTACCGATCACAGTCGCTGATGTCATTGCTAGACAACTGAAAACCACTGCCTATGCCACATTTAGCAATCATGTGCCGATCGCCCAGCACAGTTGTGCTCGCCCTTTGTCCTGACAGCCAATTACATCCTGCCGGATGGAGCTGGCTCTGTAGGAAGGGTTAATAGCTGCAGCGAGTTCAGCAGAAATCTTGGCCTTTTATTTCTTTTTTCAATTGAGCTAGGGAACGTAAAACATGAGACAAGCCTCTCATACAGTTTGCAAATTTCAAAACTTGTCTGTTCGTTATTCCTCATTGCTACATTCTATCTCTTGGCTTAAAGAGGAAATCAAACCTGTTTAATTTTATCATTGCCAGTCGTAGACTTTTGGGTCTTGGTCATTGGGCATGACACGTTAGGTTTCTTGGGACTGTGCCCGCAACTGCCTCCAACTTGCTAAGATTAGGTAGATAAAGGTTATGACTAGGGTTGCCACCCGTCTTTTAAAATACGGAATCGTCCCGTATTTGAGAATGAAATTGCGCGTCCCGTTTTGAATCAATACGTATGCGTCCCTTATTTTTTTGTATTAAAAGTGGTAACCCTAGCTATGACTGAAAATCTCAGGAAAACTCCTCTAATGTGACATTGGTTTAACAGCTGCACTTTGTTTTTAGCGTTCCTGTTTGATTGGGTTAAGGCCTCACCAATTTCTTGTTTTTTTTTTTTTCATTTAACAAAAGGTTTGATCATTCAAATAGTATGTAAAGGTAACAACTCAGCACTTGCAGGATGGGCATGCCTAGTAGATAGGAGATAAAAAGCAAACAATAGCCTAGCGAGAGGGTCTGCTTTTCCATCTGAGAATGACATAAGCTGCTGTGAGTCGATCTCTGGTGATGCTCTATAACTAAAAATGTTTTACCTGGACAGAGGATGAACATCATTTTAAAACTGCTGCAGCTACAAAAGTCCAGGTTGTATACTTTAAGTAGTACTTCTGCCTATAATTCTACTTATGGTATCAGCGGTTTTCCGTCACTCTGATGTACCAGTGGTTCATCTCTTGGGTAATTTAAGAGCTCTTTAATTCCAGGTTGAAAGAAAACAGAGAGGATGCCCTCAATAGATAGATAGTAATAGTGTAGTCTTGGGTGAAACAACATTATATGAGCAAGGGTGTAATTTATTGATTGAAGTCCCAAATGTTTAGTGGGCATGCTATGACTAATAATCCTGTCCAGTTGAAAGTGCTATATACAATATAACATTACAATTTAGAATATATGTTCTCACATAGCAAACAACCTAAGGTTTAGGGCCAGTGTAAAAAGCAAATTATTTTTCACAATATTATGCATGGCGTAGTCAGCAGGATTTGCACCGTGGATGGATGAAGTACAGTGGCAGTGCTGTACAAATGGTGATGACTGAATGAGAAAGAGCTCAGCTGACGTCTCTACGAAGTACTCTACTTGCGCTGCTTAGAGACAGTCCCTGTGCACATGAGCACAGGAAAACGGCTATTGCTCATGGCATAAAGGAACTGTCTCTTGAAGGCCTTTATAATTCAGGTGTTGTACGTCTGCAGCTTTTCACTGGCAGTTATCACAGTGCAAATGTCCAAAGTGTGATGGATCATGGTGTGATTCCATGACTAAACAAACACATGTTAATTCAAAATTCTAAGACATCCCACAGCTGACAACTAGTCACATCTGACAACCTTTTTACCAAGCATGTCTTAATTGTAAATTAATGGTTTTTGTGTGTATAAATCCTGATTGCTATATGATCTAATCTATAGATCTGATTTTAGAACTGTGTAAACTTTGAGTCCTCAAGTTTTCCTGGGATGACATTCTTCTTTTAAGTTGTGACATGTCAAAGTTAAATCAGGAAGCCAGTCCCAGATAAGAAGAATTCCTTTATTGACATGTATGCGGAGCCACTAAGTACATGCAAAGATATGACTGACTTGCAGATGGTGGTAACACTTCTTAAATACTTCTGTCAATTACAGAAGTACGTGATTAGTTTCACTTCTCATGTTCTTGCTAGTTACTGATAAATGGGACCCTTGGAGTCAGGATTCTGCTACACTCGATTATACTGGTTTTCAAATCCATACTTGTCCTTGTACAGAAGTAGCAGCAGGACTGGGTCACAGATCAAGAGCCTTTATTAAAATGCTTCCCAAGAGGGCTAAACGCAACAGTTAACAAGAATAAAAGTCATTCAGCACAATCAAAATATAACCAACCATCCATTTTCCAACCCGCTATATCCTAAGTACAGAGTCACGGGGGTCTGCTGGAGCCAATCCCAGCCAACACAATGCGCAAGGCAGGAAACAAATCCCGGCCAGGGTGCCAGCCCACTGCAGGGCACACACACACACCCATACACCAAGCACACACTAGGGACAATTTAGGATCGCCAATGCACCTAACCTGCATGTCTTTAGACTGTGGGAGGAAAGCGGAGCACCAGGAGGAAATCCACGTAGACATGGGGAGAACATGCAAACTCCATGCATGGAGGACCCGGGAAGCGAACCTGGGTCTCCTAACTGCGAGGCAGCAGTGCTACCGCTGCGCCACCGTGCCGCCCCACAATATATAACCAAATAGTGAAAATCATAGTTATCAGTAAAAATCAACTCTCAGACATTAACCTTTGCATAGTTTGTTGCTTGTTGCACTTTCTTTTCTTTTCCCTCAAAATCCCATAGATGTCCTATAAAGGATCAATATAAGATCCCCCAGTTCCCAGAACTACAAGACAGACTTGCAGTGTGTAAAGTGCTCCCTGATACATTTATTTATTTAAATGTAATCTTCCTAAAATTTTGCAGCATGGTAAAGTGCCATCCCGCTAATGTGCAGTATGAGTAAGGAATGCATTATCGGAAACTCATATCTATCCAAATGCTGGCATCAGCTTCTTTTTTTATTTTGTTGCGGGTCCCCTGAAAGACATGGATTCATCAGATGAAGAATTTTGGCCTTAGAGATTTAATTACATTTGAACATAGCATAGCAGAAATGCTGACTGATGCATAACTGAACATGAACTCACGGAATATGGATTTGAAAAAACGTTTGCTATAAACAGGTAAAATCAAAAACACAAGCAGAGATGTTAAAATACAAAATTATATTCAAAGTTGGAAAAATCACACCAACTATGTTAAAAACTTATCAACTCTATAGGGACAAAGGATGAAGTTTAACTTTGAATCCTATACAGTATATCAGTCAGGCACCAGCAGGCTGGATTCCTTCCTCCTGGCAGGTTTTATCTGCCCACAAAGCCCATGGAGTGTTGGCTGAGCTGGCATCTCATTGACTTTTCCAATGGCTATGATTTCACTCACAATCACAAATGGATGCACTTTGAATTATGTAGCATCAGAACGTTGTATCCAAACCATGAGGGAGTTTTATCTGTATTTATGTGAATTAACGTAGATACATCATTTAGACCAGTGAGAATTTGAAGTAGCCGACTAACTCATGTAGTCCTTGATAACGTTCAAAAAATACCCAGAATAGATATCATGAAGACTTAGCCATTAGCCAGCCAAACAAACTGGATGGTCTGAGTATTCTCCTGCCATTTGTCAAATGTCATGTGTTCTTATTTCATTTGTACAGAATAACAGTTCTCTCTGCCTTGATACGTGTGCAATTCATTTCCCAGAATTAGATGTAGCTTTATTCCAACTGGTGCATTTTTAGGACTTTGTTTAGATTTGGGTCACTTACATAGCTTTTACTAATATGGGAGAGTTTTATGTTTGAGTTTATACTTCAGAGCATAACTGAAAATAGAGCTAGATAGTACTGTTCAGTGCCTTTGGGCTCATACTATACTAAACTTAACCTTTTCTAAGAAAAAAATCTATCAACTTCAGGCACATTTTGTAATTTTTATTTTTCTCTTTATCGTTTAGCACACCCATTAAGAGCAGGTGTACACAATATGATTTTAGCCCAACTTGTGAGCTCCCATGTAGTTTATCAAATGTGTGCAAAGAAGGTTGTTGAGGGTTATGAAGTCACTACTTGCAAAGTAGGACATATGTTCCAAAGTGATCTGGGTTTCCTACAGGCTCCTGATGTTTTTTTGATATGTCAGGAAAATTAAGTCACCGTTTCTAAATTTCAGTTCCCATCAACCAATACGTAAACGATGGTGTGCTTGCATTTTAATGACCACTTCAAAAAGCTTTTGGATGGATGGGAAGAAGAGAAAACTCGATGAGTTGTAACAAGAAAAATATCCACTATGTGCTATTTCTTCTAAGAAATATTATGATTGGTTCTTCAAAGAAAAAATATTGAGAAACACTGCGCAATAGTTTGCTGGTAGCAATGCATCATTATGCTTTTAATAGTTTAGTCCACTTGTCCACAAGTCCTCTAGTCATAAGGTAAAAGCTAATCAAGTCAGTCATGATAGCTAGTGATGAACAAAATAGGGATGTGTTCATTTACATACAGTTTTACTAAACTGGCACTAAAAAAACTTTCTCTAGAAATATTAAAATTGCAAACAACTAATCTCACCCAAAAGTTTGTTTTTATGAGGAGAAACACAAGAAATATTGCTCTCTAAAGACTCATTCACGCTTCTGTTCTTTATTCCAAAGCTGTATAAGGAAGGTAGTCGCCTGCACACCAGTAAAATCAATTCTTTTTATGACACTCATTCATAGCAGCATACAGGTGGGGTAAATTTTTTAAATATTTGACATGCTGCATGATTTCCACACTATTTATTATCTAGCAACCACCCTTTCCTGTTTTTTGATTCTTACAGCTGAGGGTTTTAATATTTAATGCTCCAAGGAGCGTCAACTTTCGTTCCTGCCTCTGATGCATCTTTAGGATTGCAATCATAAAGACTGTCATTATAATTGGCAAAATGGGTGTCCTTTTATCATTGTAAACACAACAGACATCTGCTGGCTCATCAAAATGTCTATTCGTGACAGGGAATGTGTCTGGAGATTTTTTTTCACTGAATTGCTACAGTAAATGACAGGCAGACACGTGTGGAATGTATACATGAAAATGCTTCATGACAAGAAATGTACACCTTTCTTCTTGTGTCAATAGCATGAATATCAATGGAAGTTAAATACCATTTGATTTGTAAAAATTTTTTGTGAAGAGCAAGGAGTCTGAGTGTTTGCGATTGTCATGGATTAAAAGTAAGATCAAGGCCTTGGGCACAGCCATCAGCAGTGTGTCTGCAGAGAGAGTGTTGACTGTGTTGAGAGATTTACTTACATTCATGTCTCTGGTGACTTTTCCTATGAAGTCAGTAGACAGATTGCAAGAGCATGGGGGGGTTGGGGTCATGACTTTGCTGGAAAGGGTATGTGGCACTATCTGTGCAACAGGACGAAGGTCCAAGTCTGTAGAGTCCTGGTGCTGCCTGTTTTGCTATATGGTTGCGAGACATGGATGCTGTCCTGTGACCTGATATGAAGACTGGATTCCTTCTGTACTGAATCCTTTTGTCAAATGAGCGGTTGCTCGTGGAGTTCCGAGTGAGGCACATTATCTGCATTGTGAGGGAGCATCAGTTACGGCACTAATGCCATGTGGTGCGATTCCCTGAGGGTGATCTGGCCACAGGATCCTCATTGCTGAGGACTCAAGTGGCTGGATCAGGCCAAGGGGACACCCACATAACACCTGGCTGTGGCAGATAGATGGTCATTTCTGGAGGGTGGGTCTGGACCGAGTGTCTGCCTAGGGGGTTGTCAACTGGGATCCCGAGCTGTTTTGTCGAGTGGTAACTGCGGTAACATGCTGTACCAGTGCATGCTCCCCAACCTGACCTGACAGTTTCTTTTTGAGTTCAATTTCATGCAAATTGTTTTGTTCATCACTGCTGGGAGTGAACTTAGATGCATTTAGCTTACTACCAAACCAGAGATATAGAGGAATATCACATTATTCTTCAAAGTGTTATGAAAAAGGTTTGGGGCAGCCATCCGTATATTGTCCCTGGCTGCTAAACGATACAGAAATAGGATGAGATGTGTTCTCATTGAGTTCCAAACTTAACTGATGAGGTTAAGAAAAGATGGCAACTTTATAAGCCAAAAAGTGGAAGTGATGTAATTTGGCCAGAACTGGAAGTGATGTCAGTCTGGGCACCAGAACCAGAAGTGAAGTTGAATCAGGCAGGTTTTCCTGTATTTGACCTGCAGAGATAACAGAGATGGTTTAGTACACCGTGCCACCCCCTGGCCTGGTGGGTAATTACCTCCACTTTTGTCCACTCAGCTCCCTACTAGTTGCACGTGTGTGACAGTGTCAAATTGCACAGGTGCACTAAAGTCTCGCAAAATGATCGGGCCACTCAAACATGCAAGACTTCAAAAGTGGCACCCATAAAATCGCACGGTTTATTCCTGCTTCCCATGTGAAGAAAACAAATAGCATGCATCACCCATGAGTGAACGGAACAATTCTTTTTGTATAATTGCATTTTTTTTTGTGTGATCCCACTGGTGAAAGTAGATGTGTAGTTTGCAGCCTTCGAGGTGCTTGTAGGCCACATGAAGTGTAAGTCCAGTGTTACTTGTTTAGTATTTTTTGTGCTCATATTTCCCAATGTCCAGGTGCTTCTGGGCACTCACCCAGTTACCCATAATATGGCAATTGCAATTAAGATCCAAATGGTTGCAGTTTCATTAGTCTTTATTTATAAAATAATGATTTACTATGATTTGAGTTGTAGTTTTATATGCCTGTCTGCATTAATCGTTTTGTAGCCCTGATTAAAAGTATGAAGCATCCTAGGTAGAGTGCTGCCAAAAACAAAGCCCATTATTTTTCTATGAAATTTTAAGTTAAATGTTATGTTTTTGTTATAATAAAAATAAAATATTTGAGTCATAGTGTGTTGCTTGTGTAAGCAGAACTCAGTTGGATCGAGAACACTGCAGGGAAGAAACTCCTTCACAGTCAGAAGCCTAATTTGTCACTCGAGCTAATGGAGTTCTACTTTGGTTCGACTGCCAAAGACAGTTGCATTCTCACTAAGTTTGTGCTCTGGATGCCCTGTAGGGACCTGATGATGGGAGCAGAGGTTACACCTACACATTATAGATTTCTTAAAGCAGGTCTCAGACGCTGTAGGAACTAGTGCCAAAAAAATGCCACATAACAAAAATGGAGTTTTATAAGTAACTACTAATTATGAAAGGTGAAATTGAATTTGATTACTGTGAGCTATCCACTCGCTGCTGCTTGAAACAAAATTGAAAACAACAGACTTAACTAAAAGAAAGGCCCTTGAGTCACATTATGTGAAACTCAGGTGGAGGAGCCATCTTGACAAAAGCCATCATAGAGTACCTATTTTACCCTAAGTGTTCTTATCACAGTCTCTAATAAATATGCTTGTTCCGCTCTCCCTAAGCTCTAAACATATGATTTGATGTCAGAATGAGTTCATCATTTAAGAATTCAGTAAAAACACTATAAACAGATGATGAGTGAAATTGAATTGTGTTAGGCAGGCGTTGCTACTGCAGCTCGACATCACTAGGGGGCATCACTAGAGACACCATATCATATAGGACTACATTTTTAAATCCCATTATGGAAACTTGAGTCTACTCTGTATAGCAAATCTTAAGTCATCATAACACTATTATTATCCTGTACTGACACCCTAGCAAAGATTGCATCATTTAAGAAGTGGCTAAATCGTTTTGACTTTAGTGGGCAAAAATGTTCAGTCAAGATGTACTGATGAGGGGCTGAAGGAGAAAACTGAGCCTCTCTTAGTGGCACTGAGAATTTGTTTTGCAATGGACAGTTTGCTTGGTGCAGTGCCAGGTGTGATTTACAAATGAAACATCTTAGTATTATATTTCTTTATCTCCAACCATACCATGATGCGCATATGAGAGTGTCTGTGTGTGTGGACATTTTGTTGAATAATTAGCAATATGCATGTAGGATGAATAATTAGTGTGTTCAAAATGGGAAACTAAAATGGTGAAGAAATAGATTTTACTTCCTAATTATTTCAAAACAGTTTGGCTCTAGCACACGAGCGCTTCTGCATTTCTGGGAGACAAGCCAAGGCAATCATGTTACCAAATGTTAACACCTTTAATGGTCAAAAAAAGAGAGTTCATTAGAGGCAATTTTCAAGCTTTGCATTTATTGTGTCTTGTTTCTGGTAGCAGAGTAAGTATTTTTTCTAAGAGAAAACTGAGTGTTTCTGGGGTCATAGGGAGTGGGGCAGTGGATCTGTTTAAAGGAGAGACAGATACGCAATCAAATTTAAAAAATTAATGGTTAAGGAGAACCTTTCAGCAATGAATGAATGAGAGTTTTTGTTTTTAGCTGAAGGAATTACATATGTTTAGTTCTCCCAGTGAAATATATAATATACTGGAGCCACTACTAAAAAAAGCAAAAGCTCAAAGGAGCAAAATCACAGGCTTGGCCTAGATCAGGGGTGGCAAACTCCAGTCCTGGAGTGCCGCAGTGGCTTCAGGTTTTCATTCTAACCTAATCAGTGACCAGTTTTTATTGCTAATTAACTTTTTTTCCCTTCATTTTAATAGCCCTGTTTTTAAGGACTCAGTGCTCTGAATTAATTATTTTCTTCATTAAATGACAGCCAAACAGAAATCAAATGCGAAACAAGTCAACAGCTGACCAGCTAAATTAGGCCTTCAAATTCCAACTAATTTCACTCCAACCAGTTTCTTAAAGAGAAGCCAATTCTTGCTGTTAATTAAACTCGTTATTTAATTTTATGGCTTGTTGCTGCTCTCATTCTGACACAGCAGACATTTTCATAACTTGATTTTCTGTTTTTTCTAAGAACATTGTCAAAATGTTTTGGGGACCTGAGAGATCAGCCTTACTGAGACCTTCACCTTTCTTTATTTTCAGATATTGTGTGATGGGCACGGGTGAGCTAGTCATGTGGCACCTTGTTTTGTGTCTCATTATTGTTTGGCAGCTAATTAAAGAAAAAGAAACAACTAAGGGGCCTGAATCAAGTTAATTAAAATTAAGGCAAAAGAAGTTAATTAGCAGCAAAAACTAGATGGTTAGAATGAAAACCTGCAGCCATTGCGGCACTCCAGGACTAGAGTTTGCCACCCCTGGCCTAGAACATATCTAGGAATTGGTGTGCCACAGATGAATTTTTTAATTGATGCAACTTAGAAAAAAAGAATACATAGTAAGATCTACTGACTTTATTAATCAAAGGAAAATGCCTCTTACCCAGTTAGCTTAGCTAGCTCTGCCATGTGCAATGCCCTCGTACAGAATTTCAGAAAAATCACCCTCTCTCTATGACCATTGGCTAAGAGGGCTTACATTATTAGTTAATAAGGAACACTGTTAGGATGGCATTGCTACATGCCATTAAATAAGAGGCTGAAGGGGTACAAATCAGTTTGGGGCTACCTTGTTTAAGTTCTATTACACGTACATTAACATACACCGTATGTTTGTATTGCATACTATACAAGTGTTTGCATGTGATGTACTTGTCAGGCAGCGACACTTCAGATTACAAAGTTAGTTCTTCCAGTTGCGGATACTGACAGGAGCAGATGCCATTCTTGATGCATAGGGCACAGCTGTCTCATCTTCACCAGAGTGTTTTGATTCCTTACACAAATAGGAGCCACACTGCTGTGAGAAGAGTTTATTATGTAAATCATTTAAATTCTACATCTCCAGAGGGGCTACTGAGTACCTCAGGATGCCGAGTTTCCTTAGAGATGCTGCAGAGTCCAGAAATGAGAAATTGGGGGAAATCACAATTTGTTTAGAGCAACTTGTGGAGCAGAGAACCCCTCACGGGTTTAATCTACAAACTCATTGATGGCCAAAAAGCACTAGGTGACCACAAGGTGACAATAAACAAAACCTTATATTCAGGATGTATCTTCCATGCCAAGGTGTGATTGATTACTGCTTAAACCAAAACATCAAGGCCTGCTTTTCTCTTGTTAGTCTTCCCTTGAGTTTGCTCTTCTCCTTATTGTTCATTTCATTTTGGTCTCTTGGCCCATTCCAGTCTCTGACATTTCTTTCTTAGTTGTGTCTTTGTATTGTGTAATTGATATAACAGCAGAGGAAAAGTGTATTTTATCATGTTATCAGATCACCTGAGACTTGCATGAAATGTACCGACTTCCTTTTAGGTTAGAAATGTCAAAAACAATTATGCAGCTATAACACCTCACCTGTCTCGCTTTCCTTCTTCACTCTGGGGAACTCTATGGCGAGATGCTTCACAGACAGGGCTGAATTAAGGCCTTTAGAGGCCCTAAGAACGGAAAAGATTTTGATGCCCCATATATACAGTATGAGCTGTACTCACTCTCAATGGATGACTGAACAGGACAGCCGATATGATTAAGACAAAAGCGATCACACGAGCCTTGGTGGACCATGTGGCAGTTACCAGATTCTAATTTTGTTGTATTCTGAAGATTAATATATGTCATTAACCTCTATTAGTACTATTTTATTACTGTTGTATTATTTTATACTGTATGTATGTACTGTATATTATTCTTTCATTTAACCTCCTTAGTGTTAGGCCCGACCATCACTCAGGCTGTGAAAACATTGTTAAAAGTCCTCAGTTAGTCCTCAGTATCACTCGGGCAATGGTATAAATGCATCTTGTGCAGGACCCGAGGTTTACTCAGGCTGTAAAAGTTCTAAGAGCGATGGTGCTGAGCATTACTCGGGCAACAGTATAGGCATGTCTGACGTAGGTGTCAGGCCTGAGCTGTTACCCGGGCAACAGTTTAGATGCATCTTTCCCTAGCCTCATAATGACTTCTCGGAATAAACCTCTCATAAGCAGTGAATCTGTCTTCAGGTAGTGAAATTGCAATGGACAGTGAAACCAAAAGTTTTTCTAGGAATCTGAAAGTGACGCACATGTGCAGTATGCTGTTCATATTATTATTATCGCTCTATTACAATAAAAAAAAACTGTGAGAAGACGAGACTTTTTGGAAGATGAGACAAGACATTTTGGAAGATTTTTTCAAGTCCCGTGACCTGAGACCTTGGCCATGAGATTTTTTCAAGTCACTCCCCCCTGTCAACCATTTTCAACCACACACACGGTAATCTCACCTCTCATTCGTGTGAATGCTTTTGACAGACACATTTTCTGCTCTCTCATTTTAAATTCCCAATTAAAGAAGACGTATGTAATGTAACATAGTTCTATTATGCATATGTAACAATTCCCATGAAAATAAAAATCTGTTTAAGTTATACAACTGCATCCCCATACGTGAGCGACAGAACTGCAAAGAGGCTAGTGTGTAGCACAGGCACAGGGGTTGGCGAGCGAAGTGAGCAGGGGGCAAAGCCCACTAGTTATTAATTATTATTATTATTTCTATTATTATTATACTTTCTACACTTTTGACTTTGTACTGTTAGTATTTTGCATGTTTTACAGTAGAAAGATGAGATTTAATAAAAATGTAATTTTTCAAGTCAAAAAATGCAATGCTTTTTACGTTTTTTTGAGAAAAAATATAACGCTAAGGAGGCTAAAGTGGGAGCCCCTTTTTGTGGAACCTGCTTCAGCTGCACCATTTGCAGTTTTTCACCGTATGATCAATGCTAAATCTAGCAATGGAAAATTTCTATGGTGCCCATCTTCCCTTGATGCCCTAAGCACACACGTGTTTATTTCGCTTAATGGATAATCCAGCTCTGTTCAGAGACTGGGGCTGTCTTTACGTTCAAAACTTTACTTTAACCCAGTTTACCACCAGTAGAGGACTTGTGCACTAAGGGAACTACAGTTAAAAAAGGAATGAATGATTTTTGCAGATTATGCGTCACCACTGGTAAAATGGTATTTCAATATAAAAATCAAAGTAAATTTGTGATTATTATATTATATTCACTCTTATTGCAGTGTGCTTCTCATATTTAGGACTTAAATGAAACTCTACAAGCCTAAACCTGTAGTAACAAATAAACATTTGTTTAGATAGATAGATAGATAGATAGATAGATAGATAGATAGATAGATAGATAGATAGATAGATAGATAGATAGATAGATAGATAGATAGATACTTTGTCTCCAGGGAGAAATTTGGCTTTTTACTGAAGCTCTTTAAATAAATATATAAATATACACACACACTATGCTCTGAACACACACCAGAATGACTAAAAAGCAAAAAAGTTTAAAACAAAGAAAACGTTTGACTTGACAGACCCAGTCCTAGTGAGGCATTATGCAGGCATATTGCTGTTGATATAAAGGAGCCCCAGTAACATTTCTTCACACTTTTCTGCCGAATGATTTATAAGCTGATAGTCCTCAGTGTTAATCTGTCAGAGAGAGGATGTGCAGCATTGTTCATAATGGCACTCACTTTTGTTTTAATCCTCTACTTTGCTATTACCTCCAGGGGGTCCAAAGTGCATCCTATAACTGATCCTGCCCCCTTGAGTAAGCTTGTTGATTCAGTGGGCCTCTCTTGAAGTGATGTTGCCTGCCCAGCACATCACATCGTAGAAGATTGGACTGCCTATCCCAGAGTTATAGAAGATGTGAAAGATGTCACCTCCTACATTAAAGGAACACAGTCTCCTAAGAAAAAAGAGCCTTTTCTGCCCTTTCTTATATAGTTGCTCTGTGTTACAAAACCAGCCCAGCCGTTTATTGAGTTACACCTAAAGTCGCTGAACCTGGAGTGTCTGTGCAGACCACTGTTGCTCAGGTACTTCACCAGTGGCAGCTTTAATGAAGAGTGGAAAAGAGAGAGCCACTGTTAAAAAACACACATGCCATCTTTGCTAGAGTTTACCAGAAGACACACCGGAGACTCTGAAGCCGGCTGGAAGAAGGTCCTATAGTCTGATGAAACCAAGATCGTCTCTCACACTAAACACCATTTTACACTGCATATTATAAAAAGCACACCATTCCCACTGTGAAGCATGGTGATGGCTGCATCTTGCTGTATTAATGCTTGTCTACAGCAGGAGGGCATGTGAGAGTAAAGGGTAAAATGAATGCAGCAAAATCCTGGGAAATCCTGGAGAAAAGCCTGATGCAGTCTGCAAGAAACCTATGCCTTGAGAGAAGATTTGTTTTCCAGTAAACCGACAACCCTAATCATTCTGAATATCCCCTCGGTATTAATAACGTTTATCTAATCTAATCTAATCAAAGTAACAGAGGATTGGCATAAAAACAGCACTGATAATGGCCTGGAGTCACAACCCAGATCTGAGTACAAATGAGAATTTGTGGTTGGGCTTAGTAAAAGCTGTTCACTCAGAATTCCCATGAACCTTTGCAGAGCTTGAGCAGTTTTACAGAGTGTCTAGATGTGCAAAGCTGATAGGTTGTGCACTCAGACTCAAGGCTGTCATGGCTGCCAAAGGTGCAACTGCTAAATACTGACTTGAAGGGGGTGAATACTTATACAATCAATTGTTTCATGTTTCATATTTGTAATTAATTTAGAGCACTCTAAAGAAATATGTTGTTAATTTGAGGTTAAATGGTCTTTTTCTGTTGATTAGTGTTAATAATAGCCAAACTAAATCCACTGTGATTCAATGTATTATAATAATAACATCCGGAAATTTCCAAGAGATGAATACTTATTTTAGGCACTGTATATATCAAGTCACCTTACATCACTATAAAATAATGCTAACAATAAATGACATTTTTTAAGAACCTTGCTAAGCTTAGACTATTTTATTAAGTACTTTATCACCTAATCTATACAATATATATTTCTTCAGTGTGACTGATTAGTTGTGACTAGGATTGAATAATCTGTATTTAAATAGTGTGGTTTGATGTAGTGGCCCTTAAAACACATGATGGCTGTTCTCTTATTTTTGACTCACAGGGAGACTTTGAGCCAATCATTACACTTGCGTGTGCTTTAGCTATAAAAGAGTCATGTAAGTTATCTTCAATAAAGGTGTCAGCCAAATATATACTAATAATTTAACTCGTGTCACACACATGCACATGGGAGACGGTTTACAGGGTCAAATAGTGTTATTTCTCAGCCAGTCCAGGGGTTGGCGCTGTCATCTGATCCTTTCTCCTCTTGTCCCACTGCAGACCAGCCGAAGACCGTGCATCTCAATGACATCACCACCGATCCACCCACTGATGATGTTACTTCTGGCATTTTTTGATAACGTCTCTTCCGGTACCTGGAACCCATCTACCTGCCACATCAGTTCCTGTTCCAGCTTCCCTGACTCCACGTCTTCCTCTAATCCACCATATTTATTGCCCAGATTCATCCTGTTAGTTAGTTTGGTTTTGAATTCCAACCTTGTAACAACGTGTTTTCTTTATTTTGCTGATTTTTCAGTATACGGGGTGGCCATCCCCAAACCTTTTTCTGTCTGCTGCCTATTAGATTAGACGATGCTTTAAAAATGCATTCAGTAGTGAAACTCTTATGAGACCACAGGCTGCAAACCCTCTACCATGCAGTCATCACCTCAAGTTATCTGGGAAGTTATTCTTTGAGTAGTAAACATGCTTGCAGACATTTCAAAATGAGAAGCAAAGCTGGTGTTGTAAGCAATCCTGTAGAGGACCATGCCAGAAATCAAGATTTTCATGTTTTTGTCTTCTGTTTGTTGAGTTCTTCCTAGCAGGCTCCTGGAAGTCTGCATTGTATGCATCAGCTACCTGCGTAAAGGAAATAATTGATTCACATTGCACACTCCGTGCCTGGCACTGGCATTTTAGTGAGCTCAATTGCATTCTGCTTTTTTAAACATTTTGTCAAGAACCCATGCAGGACCAAAGAATATGCCAAAGTGAAGAAGTTCTTCAAACACTTCTTTCAAAATGGGAGAGCAGAAATAACTTTTAACTAGTGCATAATGAATAATTTATGTATTCAGGAATGTTTGCACTCGTTAAGTGAAATGCAGTGTTTTCAATAATTTAATATTTGCTAAGTTAAAAGATCAGACTTTGCAGTCCCTGTGACTTACTTTTCTCATATTAGAGAAATAAATTTAGCTAGGAATGGAAGAACCTTAACTCCTCCTGTCTGGTAGTATTTCACTATTTCATGTCCTGGAGAAGTAGTTCTTAGTGGATTAGATACAACAGTATCAAGGAGGCCCACCTAAATAACAGCACTGAATTTCTTCTTCTCTTTATTGTGAACAATATTTGATGTTTCATTCATTTTGATTCATTGTTTCTGTCTCAGGCTACCAGTTTATTGCAAGTAAACACTCATCATGTCAAC
This sequence comes from Erpetoichthys calabaricus, assembly GCF_900747795.2. Lineage (NCBI taxonomy): Eukaryota > Metazoa > Chordata > Cladistia > Polypteriformes > Polypteridae > Erpetoichthys > Erpetoichthys calabaricus. Next base: position 20,320,618 of record NC_041404.2, read on the forward strand.
AAATATGGTCTTCTGCAAGGGTCAGTTACTAAATGTTGTTGATTGAACCATTAGTACAGTATGGCCATGTAACTTTCCATTTAAGTGATGGTCATCAAAATATCCTCGTCACAGTAGATAGGGTGAGAAATATGATTGTCGAATAGCCAGGAGAATCTGGGAAAGAGTTTTTCCTCTAATCAGCCTAGGATTCTGCAGAACACATGGTGTCACCTATTTGAAGGGCCTCGCTAGTGACACCAGTATGCAAGACTTCTGGCACCACATTCCCCAACAATGGAGTATTGAGTCCTAACAGCACAATCCCGAAATAGCGGCCCTTATTGTGGTAAGAAAATGGCAGTGTAGAGAACGGAACATGCAACGTTATTAAAATCTAACTTGCTCTACATGCTGAATATCTGAAAAATAACATTACCATGAGTTGTCTCACAAGCATTCAACATTGAATTACTAGTTGGATGTTTAATGGGTTCAACAATGGACATATCATTATTTATCGAAGAAGTAAATACCAATATACTGAAGATTATGTGGGTTCAATAATGAATATTTATCTATATAGTAAATAAAACAAACCCTACCCGTAACCCTAACCCTAACTTTATATTAGCTGTGTAGAAAAGTGCAACCAAGCGCATCCCTGAACTAAAGGACTTGAACTTCTAAAGGAATCCTAAAGGATACCTAAATTTAACTAAACTTAAATTAGTTAAACTAATTAAAAAAAAAAAAACAAAACACAACATTAATTTTGAGCAGAGAAGCCGGCATGAAACCTAACCCACATCTTCAAAATTTTCAGACTTTCATCAAACAGAATTCTTTCAGTTACATAATGAATCAAAGGCAAGAAACCAGGAAGCACCTGAGTACATGACAGATCCCCAGGAGGCAGTTATTCACATACGTTTTGGGTTATCTGGAGAAAAGTACCAAGTCATGTAGTTACGCGGAAATCTTGTCAAGTTTTAAAAATTCTTTGGATGCGGTACTGAAGCAGCTTAGCTATTAGCTAATTAAATATGCCAGATTGACTGAACGGTCTCCTCTTGTATATTTTTTGACTGTCTCTTTAATTACATGAATCATTTTTTTCATGTTTCTATCAGTCAATTTTGATGGACCTCTAATGACTGTGTTTACAGAAATGTGATTCAGAGGATGCAGAAGTATGATGAAGAAGATTGCTCTATGAAAGAAGGTCATGCGAATGACTGCTGGCCCTGACATTGGATACTGTTGCACATATTGATTGTGGGATGAGGATAAATTATAGGAAACTGTCACACTCAGTGGAATGCATCCTTCAGTTTACACTCCTTTTTAATTCCCAACCTGTTTTTCCTTAATATTTTACATCTCAAACAAAAAGCTCCAAGTGCTTCTTTTTAGTGTCCCCATAGAGCTGTAGCCTTTTAATAAGTGTGCCATTTTTTAATTATAACAATAGTGTATATAAAATATCAGCGGTTAGATAAGCCGCTCATTTTTTTCTGAATATTGCATGACATAACACCTTTATAGCTGCCGGATGGCCTGGGACCCCATGATATGATTTAGCAAGTGTGGCCGGAGAATGGGATGTCTGGGCCTTAGACTGTTGCCCCCGTGACTTGGTCTCAGATTAAGTGGTTGAAAAATGAATGTGACCCCTGATCTGGTGTGCTAGCCTCTTGTTAGTAAATAAATACACACACATGTTTAGTGGGCACACACTTGAGGCCCAGTAAACACAAGTGCTTTTTAATAAGAAGAACTTTTCTGTGAAGGCTTTTCCCCTTCAGCTCTTTATTAGAATTTCTCAGCACTGTGGCTGATAACAGCAGGTTGGCTTTGCTGAACACGTAATTAAGAGGCTCCAGCCTCATCTTTTTGAAAAGTCCTCACTGAGATTCTTCCCTACATTACATTAAAACCTCATGTCTTATTGAACTCAAAGTGCTTTACAAAGCCATGAAAAGCTGCAATAGAATATATTGGCAAAGGAATATAAAGTACGCTGAACGATGAGTGCCTGAGTGTTGAAAAAAGATAATGGAAAGAATCAACTCCTGATTTGCTGAATATGCATAGACTGAGCATTTATGATTTCAGTCTACATGAAGTGTTGTGAGGGAGACAAAGCCCCCAGACGTGATAGCTGATTTGCACATTAAAGAAAGTGACCAAAAGGGGGTACCAAGGTTATTATAGTTAACTAAAACTAAAATCAAAACTGAAACTATTATTAAAAAAACATTTTCGTAAACTGAAATAAAATAATTAACAAAACCGAAATGAAAAACTAAAACTAAACGAAACTATTAAAGTAGCTGGAAAGACTAACTGAAATAAAATAATAATTTACTAAAATATTTTTAGTTTTCGTTTTTGAATGAATATTCTTGCCGTTAGTCTTTAACCCTTGTAAGTTTTAACTCTAAAACAGAAAGTCATCCACCACGAACCGCCCGCACATATTCATCCAGTGAACGGTGGCTGGTGACGGAGGGCAGCTGTTCACACAGCATTTGCGGTGACAGAGCAAGCTGAGTGCGGGTGCATAAAGCGTGTGAAATAGAAAGCGATATGCGTGCCGCCTTTCTTTGTGCTTGTTGTATATCAAGATGTAATTCAAACGGCTGAAATCAGAATGTACTGGTCAACAAAATGTTTACCATATGGACAGAAAAATCACGAGTTAGTAACATTTCAGTTTATTTCTCAGGTGTTTGCTTTTTGTTGAGAGCGATTCACCTGCCTCTTCGCAAAGGAGAAATCGTTTTTACTTTCTCATATACGAAGTATAGAGAAAGTATAGTAATCATGAAAAAATTCGACCTCGATATTTTGATGAATCTTGACGTTATAGACTAACCAGTGTCCAACAATACTATTTTTTGGAATTGTGTGCGTACGCACGTGCGTGTGTGTGTGTTTGTATGTGTGTCTGTGTGTGTGTAAACACGATAACTCAAAAATGCAACTAGATAGATGGATGAAATTCGGCATGTGGTTGTTACACCATAGATCTGTATTAACTTTTGGGCCAAATCCATCACCCGGAAGTGGTACTTTACCTGAACACATACTCGATTTTTTTTTTTAATACAGCTGCAGAGTCCGATTTATTCAATTTTACTTTTATAATAATTGTTCAATATATTATTAATTTGATTTGTTGTTGATGGTTCCTTAATGTACATAATATAAAAATATAATCATTGTCTTGCGGTTTACTCCTCAAATATCCATCCCCATATCTGAGTATACAAGAAAGTCTCGAGGAGACCACTCCCGGTTGTTGAAAATAAAACAGCACTGATCGAGACTGACTAGGTCATCATACAAGATCAGCATATTGTTGCTGATCAATCACTTTTGCTTTAAAAACATCGTTTAACAACAAAGCGATACAAACAAAGGTAGAGAGTCTGACAAGTGATGAAAAACTAAACATACTAATGGGTTTTTGTATTTATTCCATATTTATTAATTTATCTTTTTTAGTTCATATTCACAACTCAAAATACCTGATATTGTGAAAGTAATCCATTAGCAGAATTTTAAAATATTTGTCTCCCTTTTTTCAACGTTTTTCTCCCCCTCTCTCAAAATAGATAGTTGAAATCATCATATTCTTTTTGTTCTTAACATCAGCCTTATCATACATATTGCATACCAGGGATTTTTCCTGCCTTGCATCCAAACCTGCTGTGGTAGACTCCAGGTTTCCTGTAATCCTGCTCTGGATAAACAGGGTTAGATAATGTATATGTTGTTCTTAATCTCAGACGCTGTCTCTGTTGTTTTATGCCTATCCGTACTCCTATTACCTGCTCTTGCTCTGCTCATTATGGGTTTACTGTCCTTTATGGTGGTCTATTCAAGACTCACTGCCCTTAACCTTCACACTATATGCTTGTTGTTCTTTGTTTCCCTCAATACAGCTAGGTGGGGTCAGCACACTCATTCAAGTCTAAGAGTCCTGTTCTTCCTAAGCCCCTGTGATTTTCATGAGAAAATATTTTAAAAAGTATAAAATTGTGTAAAATTGTTCATATTCAGTGTCTAGTTTTGATTATGCTTGTTTTTATCAGACAAAAGCAAGACCAGATAATAAACTATGTGGTGTAGTAAGCTTCCACTAACATTAAACTCATATCCAAATCTGTTAAGTGTACAGTTCTGTCTGATTGTGACACAAAACTAACTCTGTAGGCGCTCCATGTCATAATTACTAAAACTAAAACTGAAACTAATATATATAAAAATAAAATAGAAATGTCTTTGTGAAATAAAAACTAAACTAAAACTAAAAATACACGATGAAGGAAAACTAAAACTAAACTGAATTTCCAAGTAAGGTCAGAAAAAATATAGAAATAAAAACTAATATAAAAAGGCAAAACTATAATAACCTTGGGGGGTACCACAGAGCCCCCAGACACAGACACAGTAATGCCCAGCACACTTTTAAGATAAAATGAACAATATTTATTTATCCAAAAAAGCACCTTTTCCAAATGCCTTTCCACAATCAGTTGCCAATACACAAATATGTATGGTTCTTCCTCCATCTCTCCTCCACTGAATGTTGCCTGCTGCCTCCCGACTCTGACTTATGTGCCCATGTGTGGCAGTGGGCTCCTTTTTAAGCCGGATTCAGGAATACTTCCTGTGTCATGTTTCCTGAAAGCACTTCCAGGTCATGAAGGAAGTAAGGAGGTCCTCCTCTAATAGCACCCTCTTTTGATCCCCAGGGACCCTGACAGGGCTGCACTACCGGACTCCATCTCCCAAGCATCAATGCGGATGTCCCGACTGGATTCCCATACGAGGACCACTGCCACCTGGTGTATGGGGGATGGAATCACTCCAAATCTTCTGGTTTTCTCTGTCCGTCCATTTTATCTTGCTGGCCAGACACGGAATTATTTTTCCGTCCTCCCCGGTCACTCCATCTGTTGTTCAACTCTGGCCTTCTGTCAGGGTAATAAACCATCCGCCCTCCTGGCTGGGATGTCCATTCTCCTCCTACAGTAATTAACATGTAACAATATTGACCCTATAAACTTATTAGGAAGTCTTCATTATTTATTAAGTCAAAAAAATTACCCTGAAAAGGAACCAGGTCAAAGACGAATGTGCGTTGGCAAATAAGAGACAATAAGTCTTCTATCCAGGCTGGGTAATGGCACTGGCCGTCCCTCAGAATAGATAGATAGATAGATAGATAGATAGATAGATAGATAGATAGATAGATAGATAGATAGATAGATAGATAGATAGATAGTCTTAAAGAAAAGATTTGAAAAATGAATATGTTTTTATGACCTGCTAATTAAATGAGAGGCACAGGACATATTATAACAGCAAGATATAAAATACAATTTGCTTTAACCATTGATTGGATATTGCTAGTTAGTTGTCGAAAGTGAATGAAAGTAGAATATTAATTAAAAAAGAGTTACAGTTAAAAAATATTGCTTAAAATGGTTGGTTTTTAAAAGTAGATTCAGTAGAGGACAGCTGTTATTACTTATCAGTAAATGAATGTGCAGAACAAAAAAGCATAAAAGCATGTTAAAAATTTGCCAAAAAATACTCTATGGTGGCATAATCATAGAACAGTTCAGCATGGTGGGGCAGTGATTAGCAGTACGGCCCCACTGCTCTAGGGTCCTGGGTTCAAGTGCTGGCCCATATGGCGTTTGCATGTTCTGCCTGTGCCTTTGTGGGTTCTTGCCCAAGCACTCTCATTGACTTCTCACATTAAGATGTGCAGATTAGATTAGACTGATTGGTGATTCTAAACTGGCCCTGTGTGACTGAGAGTGTGGGGTGTGATGGACTGGCACCCTGATGCTGCTGGGATAGACATTGGCCCCTCCATGGCCCTGAACTGAATTACGTGAATTTATAATGTTATTTTATGTAATAATAAACTTTTAAAAATTGGTAAAAGAATTTAATCAACTAAGAGACTACTTGCTATCTGAAATGGTGTAACATTTCTGCTAAACATCACAACTAGGAAATCTAGTTTACTTTCACATAGAGATGTCACAAATCCTTGCTTTCTCTATGGCATTTGTTTCTTATGAGGTTCACACTTTTTTTTTGCATGGCATCTACTTAAATATGCATGTAAATATAACCGAGGCATAGGATTTGATAATATTCATATTTGTAAACAGATGTCTGTATTGTACTTATAAATATAATTAACCTATATACCCAGACTATAAATAAGACATTTTATACAATATTTGCAGAGTGGTTGGTGAGCACTGCTGCCTCACATCCCCAGAGTCCTGCATTTGACGCCACACCAGGCACAGTCTTCGCATGCTCCCCTTGTGTTTGTGCAGACTTTCCTCTGGGAGCTCTGGTTGTACCATCACATAAGGTTATGCAGGTCATTTTATTTTATGATTGTAAATTGCTCTGGTGTGAGCGAGTGTTAGTGTATGAGGAATGAACTGTTCTTTGTAATGGACTGAAACCTTGACCAGGGTCAGTTCCTACTTTGTTCCAGTGATAGTGCTGTGATAGGCCTCAGCCCCTAGGACTCTGAGTTGGACGTAGTGGATACTTATGATAGATTGATTAGACAACTGTGGGTGTGTGTCTGTGATTGTGCCCAGCTAACATCCATTTAAGACTGGTTCAGGTTAAACTCCAACTCTCCTGAACCCTGTGGTGTAGAATATCACTGAAAGAGTTTGATAGGTTTGTACAGTTATTATTGTCATATGTACAATCCAGTGAAATTCTTATTTGTATGTGCAAATTAACATGCAACATGATACCAATCTCTAGGACCATGATTAGTAAGAACTGATAATGTAGATGAAAACTTTAGAACTCACAAACTTGTCGTAATTTGGAACTGAATTATGTTTAAATTTCTTCTGTGCCATTCTGATGATGACAGTGCACCCACAGGTCAGCAATTACTTGGATTTTTTTTATTAAGAATGAAATCCTGAACTGGCATTACTAGAATTGCTTACCCTGGTTAAGGTTTTAACATTGGGACTTTGTTTTAGCATTCTTGTTAAGATTTAAAAAAAATTGTATTCAACAAAACGTTCAATGATTCAAATGGTGTATTTGTTTATAAATTATTTGTTGAGTGTTTTTAAAGTTTCATTTAGAATAAGGATGGCAAGGAGACATGAGTCAGCACTCACAGGATGGGCATGCCTAATAAATAGAAGCAATAAATCAGGCAATAACCTAGAGAGGGAATCTTCTTTTCCATCTGAAAATGACATTAGCTGTTGTGAGTCTGCCTGTGCTATAACTAAGAAATGTGCCTCCTGGACAGAGAATGAAGAATTACATTGTAGCTGTAACAACTTCACAAACATGCCTGGTCTGGACACTACAGACTGGAGACAACAGCAACAACAACATTTATTTATATTTATTTATAGCACGCTTTCATACAAATGATTTACCTCAAAGTGCTTTACAAGATAAAGAAAGAAAAAAAAAAAAAAAAAAATAAGGTACGATGGCCGGGAGGACAGAAAAAAAAACAAACTCCAGAGGGCTGGGAAAAAAAACAAAATCTGCAGGGGTTCCAAGGCCACGAGACCACTCAGCCACCACTAGGCATGCTACCTAAAATTAATGACCTCAATCAATCCTCATGGTTTTCAGGCTTCACATGGAAGAGTTAGACGATGATGGTCATGTGGACCTCTGACCTTCAATCCATCAATGCAGGGACTGCATGGTCCTTTGATCAGGTGGTGGTGGCGCAGATCACCATCACAGAAAACCAGAAAAATAACAGCAGAGAAAGTAGTACTGATTGTGGAGACATGGAAAAAAAAGATAATTAAATACATATAGAATATCAGGGTTACATTAAAATGAAACTATGAGAAAGCCATGTTAAAAAAAATTGTTTTTATCAGTTTTTTAAAATGCTCCACCGTATTAGCCTGGCAAATTTCTGTCGGTAAACTATTCCAGATTTTAGGTGCATAACAGAAGAAGGCTGCCTCACCACTTCTTTTAAGTTTAGCTCTTGGAATTATAAGCAGACATTCATTTGAAGATCTAAGGTTACGATTTGGAGTGTAAGGTGAGAGGCATTCTGAGATATAGGATGGAGCGAAATTATTTAAGGCTTTGTAAACCATAAGCAGTATTTTAAAGTCAATTCTAAATGACACGGGTAACCAATGTATTGACATCAGACCTGGAGAGACATCAAACAACAGAATGAAGCTCTCTTAATTTTACTGTATTGCATTGTGTACTGTATTGTATAGGGTCAGGTGCAGAGAATTTGATTTGGTAAGCCACATACAAATAAGCCAATTAGTACAGACATACAGAATGTGGTGGGATTAGCACTGCTGCCTCATGAGTCCAACATTCTGGGCTCAAACCCTCTGCCAGACTGTTAGATAGATAGATAGATAGATAGATAGATAGATAGATAGATAGATAGATAGATAGATAGATAGATAGATAGATAGATAGATAGATAGATAGATAGATACTTTATTAATCCCAAGGGGAAATTCACATACTCCAGCAGCAGCATACTGATACAAAAAAAACAATATTAAATTAAAGAGTAATAAAAATGTAGGTAAAAACAGACAATAACTTTGAATAATGTTAACGTTTACCCCACCGGGTGGAATTGAAGAGTCGCATAGTCAGTCTGTCAGTGGAGCAGGACAGTGACAGCAGTCTGTCGCTGAAGCTGCTCCTCTGTCTGGAGATGATACTGTTTAGTGGATGCAGTGGATTATCCATAATTGATAGGAGCCTGCTAAGCGCCCGTCGTTCTGCCACGGATGTTGCACATTGCCTGACTGAGGTTTCCTTCAGATACTTTATCGTTTTCCAGCTAAATTCTCAAAAATGTGGCAAGTGATCTGCCACATTTGTGAGTGAGCAAGATAGCCCAGTGATGGACTGGCATCTCATCTAAGGCTGGTACCTGCCTGGAGCCATTGTTGCAGGGATAGGCTTCAACCTACCAAAAAGATGAATTGCATTAGGGGCTTTGAAAATGTCACGTTATGTCAAAACAGGGAGAAAAGGAGGGCGACAGTAATCATCATTCCCCAGCACATCACAAAGAACCAAAGTTCAAAGACACACTTAGACATCCATCCATTACTGAAGCTGCTCAATGCAAAGCAAGGCAGAAGCCACCCTGGATGGGCTGCTACACACAAACTCACACACACACTCACACACATCCATACTCAGCCAAAACAGAGCACCCAGGAAAACAAAATCATAGGGAGGACATCCATGCCACATTTGGATGTATTTATTTGTGTCTCATAGATGGCTAATAAGATCTGTTATTAAACCTGCAAGTTATAGTATTGATAGGCAAGCAGAGGGAGAATGGGAGTATGGCTGGTGGTTTAACAGGTAAGATGATGTCATCAGAATTTATGCTTCAGTTTGGAGGAGCATATGAATCCACAATCCTGTAAAACAACCACCAAGCCGTTCCGTTTGTAAACTGGTTTTTCATTACAGGGTAATAAGAAGCCCAAGCCTGGAGCCAACCTTGGATGATGTGCCAGACCATTGCAGGGCAGGCTCATTGACGCAGGGCCAGTTTAGAGTTGCCATTTAACCTGACGTGCATGTCTTTCAGTGTTTGCGAGGAAAGGCCAAGCATCCAAGGAGAGGAAATGTCTTTTAGCTTTTAGTGTAGTGAACACCCTGGATTTCTGAGACAAACCAGGCATTAGTTTTTTTAAATGCCAGATTGTGAAACTGTGTAAAAGTACAGTCAGTGAATGGGATGCCATTTTGTTCTGCTTTTCAGGTCCATATACAGTATCAAGACCTAAATACCCAAATGCCCACCCTACTCTGTGCACTTGGCTGTCTTTGCTAGCAGCACTGCTTGGTGACAGGATGGTGATGAAGAGGCAATTTCTTTTGACAATTCATCCTTTGGCAAAGGTGCTGCAAGCCAACAGAATAAAAAATGAATAACGGAGCCTCATTCCCGAGTCCAGAGTGTGCTTGCCGGGGCATCTGGTTTCAAAGATAACTTTGAAGTTGGCACCCACAGATTGCTTCATACGTTAAATCTCAGTCAGGCTGATAACTAGGATTCAATGTCCTGTGACCTTTATTTTCACTCAGTATGGTGGGGCAAAACAGAGAAGGGCTGTAGATTCTACAATGAAGTGGTACATTCACTATTTGTACTTTCATCCTAATAAGCAATTTTTTAAATTTTTTTATCACATATAGCCTATTGTACTGCCCTGATCTACAGAAACGGGATTAAATAACTATTCGTATTCTGTGTTGGAATTGTGAGTACTGTAGAAAGATTTTGGCTTTGTGCCGCTGGGCTGTGCTCTTTGCAGATTGGAATGAGCCATGTTTACTTAACAGCTGCTCATAAGCTACAGAATCTGGAGAAGAAGATAAAAGGCGAGCCGGCAAGTGCAAAGAAATTAGAAAACAGGGGGAATTCACATGAAAGCAACTAGGAAGATAACGCTAGCATGTGTTTTGGATTATTGCTGTCATTCCCTTTTCTTACAGTGAATTAAACCTCAGTGAATAACAGCTGTTCTACAGGTACCATTATGAAGTCAGATTCTGTGTGCATGACTTATGAGGCTGAATTGTGCCTAACAAGTGAACACTTTCAATTGTGAAAGACTGATGCCAATCTGTCTGCCACCCATTTTTTTTCCCAAGAACAAATTAGTTTGAACAGATGGATGGATAGCAGGATGAAGGCACAGTTAGTACTGCTGCAGAGTCCTGGGCTCAAATCAAAACCGTGGAATTGTTCTCTGTGGAGTATTCGTGTTCTGTCTGTCTCAGTGGTGTTTCTTCTCACTTCTAAAGATATGTGGGTTAGGTTAATTGGCAAATCTAAAATGGCTCCAACTTGATTGGGCATTAAAGTGAATTTCCCATTGGGATTAATAAAGTATCTATCTATCTATCTATCTATCTATCTATCTATCTATCTATCTATCTATCTATCTATCTATCTATCTATCTATCTATCTATCTATCTATCTATCTATCTATCTAAAGTGGGCCCTCTGGTTGACTAGCACCCCATCAAGGGCCTAGCACCTTGTGCTGCCAGGGTAGGCACTGGCATCCTGCGCCACTGAACTGGAGTGGTCTAGAAATTTGATTGTTGAACACTTGGCTGATGAAAAATCAATTGGTGTCATCACTAACTCTTTTGATGTACTACATGGCTCATCTTTCTCCTTTCATTATTATTTTTACAATAAACAGACACTATGTTCCATTACACATCCCTGGTACCAGCTCAGCATGCTTTTTAATTTATGTAAAGGCTACAACACTTTGTACAGCAGTTAGCAGTGTCCTGTTGACTTGAATGACAGATGTTTTAAACCAAGCAGTCAATCTCCTTTTTTATTGTGTTTTTAACTGTGTTAACTCCGTGCATGGAGAAGTGGTCAGGAACACTATAATCAAAAAGAATGAAACATCCATCAGTCTATCCATTGATTATTACACCTAACTAATCCAGTTGACAGCCATGGGCTGTGGAGCCTATCCTGGTAACAACAACAACAACAATATTTATTTATATAGCACATTTTCATACAAATGACATAGCTCAAAGTGCTTTACAGGATGAAGAAAGAGAAAAAAGACAAAATATAAAAAATAAAATTGGCAATACTAATTAACATAGGATAAAAGTAAGGTCCAATGGCTAGGGAGGACAGAAAAAACAAACAAAAAAAAAACTCCAGACGACTGGAGAAAAAAAAAAACAAAATCTGCAGGGGTTCAGAGGCCACAAGACCACCCAGCCCCCTCTAGGCATTCTACCTAACATCAATGATCTCAATCAGTCCTCAAGGTTTTCAGGCTTCACATGGAAGAACTTGATGATGATGGTCGTGTGGACCTCTGGCCTTCAATCCATCAATGTAGATAGATAGATAGATATGTAGGGATAGCACTGTGCTTCGATCAGGTGGTGGTGGCGCAAAAAAATGGAAAAAGAACAGCAGAGAAAGTAGGGGTTAGTACGGATTTCGGAGCCACCATGAATGATAATGATAATTAAATGCATATACAGAATATCAGGATTAAACTAAAATGAAGCTATATTAGCCTGGCGAATTTCTATCAGTAAGCTATTCCAGATTTTATGTGTATAACAGCAGAAGGCTGCCTCACCACTTCTTTTAAGTTTAGCTCTTGGAATTCTAAGCAGACATTCATCTGAAGATCTAAGGTTACGATTTGGAGTGTAAGGTGAGAGACATTGTGAAATATAGGATGGAGCGAGATTATTTAAGGCTATGTAAACCATAAATAGTATTTTAAAGTCAATTCTAAATGACACAGGTAACCAATGTAGTGATATCAAAATTGAAGAGATGTGTTCGGATTTTCTAGTTAAGATTCTAGCAGCTGTATTCTGTACGAGTTGCAATTGATTGATGTCTTTTTTGGGTATTCCTGAGAGGAGTGCATTACAGTAATCTGGTCGACTAAAAACAAATGCGGGAACTAATTTCTCAGCATCTTGCAAAGTTATAAGAGGTCTAACTTTTGCTATATTTCATAAGTGAAAAAATCCTGTCCTAGTAATCTGATTATTATGTGAACATCAGGCTCAACACTAGAACTAACTCTAGATGGCACGTAAGTAAGAGTAAAACTATAGTTTAAATCACATTAACAAACTTGATTGGGCAGATTTGAAAATGAATAGATTGATAGAAAGAGAGAGCGGTTGGGAGCATGCACTGATACAGCGCGTTGCTGCACCCACCACACTGGAACAGTGTGAGGTTTTTACAGTGGTTGAAGTGCCAAACCTATCACCAACCCCTGAGTTGTCCCTGTAAATTGGAGGACCTGCTAGCAGGGCTGGGTGCAGGTTAACATCATACCCAGGACGAAGCAATTGCAGGTTAAGGGCCTTGCTCAAGGGCCCAACAAAGTAGAGTCACTTGTGTCATTTATAGGAATCGAACTGACATCCTTTCAATTGCCGGCGTAGATGCCTAGCCTGAGAGTCACCACTCTGCCCCAAATTGATAGAAAGAAATGGAATAAATGCAAGGTTTGTTAACAATGCCATAAATTACAGTGATTTTATGAAAGAAATTAGTACAATGGATCCAGGCTGTTATTCTAAAATGAGTTTAACAAAAACACAGTTAGAACCTTGAGAAGTGTAAATTTCGCACAAACATTAGCAAGTTTTTCTTCACACAGAGAACCATAGATCGAACAATAAGATCCCAAGTAGTACAGTCCACAATAGGACTTTGGGGACCTTCTGATCTTTAACTTGATGTTATTTAGAGAAATTAGTTAAATAGGATTGGTGAGCTATGATGGGCTCAATGGCCCCTACTTGCGACAGTTTTTCTAACATTCTAATTTAGAAAGAAAGAAGATGAATTTGGCTGAAATCAGAAATTCTTACTGGGAGAGGAAAAAACAAAACATTCTTCAGCAGCAGTGCTAACTTTTAATTTAAAAATGTGTGGGCCTCTGTTGACAAATTGTCTGTTTCCATATAGGTAACTGTAGTACTAGGGTGTTGTACCGTGTTAGCCATTATGAATGTAGAGAAAAGCCAAGCAAAATGACACCTTTTATTGGCTAACTAGAAAGATTACAATATGCAAGCTTTCGAGGCAACTCAGGCCCCTTCTTCAGGCAAGATGTAATTACATCTTGCCTGAAGAAGGGGCCTGAGTTGCCTCGAAAGCTTGCATATTGTAATCTTTCTAGTTAGCCAATAAAAGGTGTCATTTTGCTTGGCTTTTCTCTACATATAGGTAACTGAAATATTTGCACAACCTAATCTTACAACGTTAAGTTAATCTTCAAGTACACAGCTTTATTTCCATTTAGTTGTGATATTGACTGGCTAGCTAGATTAATGTTTTCTAAATGTCACCGCCAGCAGGCAATACATTTTTTATTGTGGAAGTATGTGTCAATGAGTCTTCTGTATTTAGGCAGAGACCAAAATGGAGTTATCAGCATGTGTTGACTGAATAAACACTTTGACTATGTTCACACTACCTAATTTTCATTTAAAAACAGTGTATTTAAACCAAAATGATTTTCACATTGTTGACAAAAGTATTTCATGACACCCTAGGCTGGCCTTAATGCTAATATGAAAGGAGCTATGTGAAGCTCATCCTTTGACTCTGTGCAATCAGTGTAAGAGTCTGGCAAATTTTCCTAACTTCTGAATGAAAAAACACCCCGGTGATTAAAACAAAACAAGCAATAAAAAATTTATTAAATGGACAGAGGCACAAGAAAAGGCTCTCAAAATACAAGTAAATGAATGAAGAAAAAGTACAAGCAAAATACCAAGAGAAAGTCCAAAACTGATGGTGTCTGAACAATCAAAATGATTGACCACCTTACCGTTTGCTGGATCAGCAAAATTATTGCTGAGACCATGTGACCAGGGCTACAGGACATCAGGTGCTATGACCACACATGTAGTTACCTGCTGTCATGGCTATGCAGTGGCTATCTTGGACACCTGAAGCAATAGAAGATCGTCAGTCTAAAAGTACAAAATGAAAAAATAAATGTATTAAATATTCAAAGTGAAAAAGAACAGCATGAAATTCACTTGGCCTGCAAGCATTCACTGCAGTTTGTAGAAAAAGTTGTCAAGTGTACCAGCTCCCCAAACACTCAACACATGCAGGTTCGGACACAAGTTAACACCTCTCTGAAGCCTAGAGGTGCAAGAGAATTTAAGGTGGCTTGGCATTACAAACATTTTCATAAGGTTCTGGGATTCTAGTATTTTATTGTGGTAAACTCTTCTTAAGCAAGCAGTTCCCACCACAGTCACAATGATAAGCAATTAAGCAGAAAAACAACCCTTTTCTTTCTTTCTCTGCCACTGGTCACTGCCTCCTCCACTCCTTCTCTCAATCTTCGTCCACCTTCCACCCGACTCTGGTTCACTGGAATTAAGGTAGATGGCTTCTTTTATCCAATCATCGGGAGTGCTTCTGGTGACATCACACTTCATCTCTGAAGCATTTCTGGGTGAGGTTGGAGCCCTATAGATTAGGGACTCCCAAATCTTGCAGCTCCCCTTGGCAGTCCCCCAGGGGATCCAGTAAGCCTGTTCTGCCAAGACTACAATACCCAACATGCCTTGTGGGTACATAGATAGATAGATAGATTGTAGGATGGTGCAGTAGCATTACAGTGATTGTTTTTGTTTAAAAGTTGTGAATTTTTATTTCTGTTCATATAAAATTCTAAAATGTATTCACTTTCCACGGTACTGTTACATTGTTACATTACAATAAAATGCTTTATTGTAACACTTGGGCTGGCTACCAACTGAGTCAACAGTGTTTTCTGGACTTTGACATCTCTGTCTAGGGTTGATTTCTCACTCATGTCTGTGCAATTCTTTTATAGAAACATTTACTGAATTTGTTATAACTAATTGTAACAGGGCAGTAGCCAAGCAGATCGTTTATGTTATAAAATAGGCAGTAAACAAGAAATGTATAATCACATACTTTTGTAATAGACATTTGCTTAAGAGGAGGATCCATGGTGTGATAGAGATTCAGTATGTCAGCTCTGCTAGATGGCTGCCTTACTCCTAACAGTCAGATCCACAGTCAAAGTAATGTAGACAGGCATCTGTTAGAGGATGATCTGTTCCTCAAGTTTGTAATTATTGAAGAGTTAGTTAGGGGTTTAAAACTGCAGGAGTTCAAGTCAGATTTGGTGTGAAGTGGTAGAGAGCCTTATGTGCTTGTTCAACACGACTTGAATGGTGGGTCTGTTGTCAAGTCACCCCTGGTAATAACCAGAATCTTGATTTCACTTTGCCCAATGAAGCAAAGTGATATTTTGCATATTAAACTATTTCATTATGGCCTTCTACTATTTAATCTTCCTTTGTATCTGTTATTAGTCTAATAAAATCTATTATTTTTGATTAAGAAAGTGCTTTTGGCATTCTATTCAATGGACGGTTGCTTACATCCAACAGCCCCCGCCTCTGCCTCCAGCAAATAGACTAAATAACACTGTCAAACTGTCAGTGGGACCCCATTACCATTTCTCACAGCTTCTGGGAGTGAACTCTATTTCCTCTGCCTCACAAGTTACATTTTTCAGCATTGTAGTGAATACATTTGTCTCCAGGCTGAAGAAGCATCACAAATAGAGTTCCTGAGAATGCCTGCCTCACAGATGAATGAGCCTCACCCAAAGGACTGAAGTTTTTAAAAAAAAAAAACAAGAAATCTGCCCCCCCCCCCCCACCTCCAACTCTCACAGATATATATGGATAAGAGATTTTTAAAAGGGGGGGGGGTTTGTGCAGTCTTTGTGTAGGGTATGTAAATGAAATGTGAGGTGTGACGGCTGGCCAGGACAAGAGGGAGAAACTGTATTCAGGACATTATCTCCCTCAAGAGACTAGCGGGCAGCCCCCCCCCTGGGATGCTACAGCACCGCGGATCCCTGGGACTTGTAGTTTGGAACAACCCTGTTGGGCTCTGTGGGTGCCGCCAGGGGGTGCTGCTGGGTCCTTGGAGGAACCTCTTCCTCCACACCCAGAAGTGCAGCCAGAAGAATGTCGAGAAACACCTGGAACACTTCCAGGTGTGCTATAAAAGGAGCCGCCACACCAGCAATCAGAGAGCCAGAGTCGGGTGGTGGAGGACAACGTTTGTGAGGAGGAGAGGAGGCAAAGTAGAGAGAGGGAGAGGAAGACAAAGAAAAGACTGTGTTTATTTATATTTGGTGCTGTGTACTGTGTTGTGAAGTGGGGAGCAAGAAAAAGATGCTTCCCCACTGAAGAATAAAGGTGTGCTGTTTTTAACTTGTGTCTCAGCCTGTCTGTATCGGGGTTTGGGGAGCGGTACGCCCCCTGGAGGATCACAGAGGCCATCCATAAACAAAGCAATCATCTGACACATTGGCTGCATGTCTAGTGTTGTCTTCTAACAAGGCAACACATTTAAAAGTCACTGGAATCATCACCATACCCTCCCCCACCAAACACCACTCAGCCCAAACCCAATTCCAAATTAAATGTGACTTATTCTGCTTATTCTCTTATTGGATTTCATCTCAGCACATCAGAAATCTTACTTGTGCTTGCCCTCAGTGAAACAAGAAAATGCAGCTTGAAATACAAATAATCAGCTGTATATCATACATTTCTACAAGACCACAACATAAAAACAACTACATACGGTAATGAATAAAATGTAAGTCACTCAGCGGCCCTTCTGTATTGATTTAGGATGTTGCTGTCAGATAACGTCCAGGAGCAAAGCAAATTTACAGTAACTGGGATTAGTTGGGGGATGGGTGGTAAAATGTGTCCGTGGAAAATCACACCGCTCCACCAAGAAGATGGGAGTTGGCTCTTCTGATTTTTTTTTTTGAATGGTGGTGTTCTTCCTAAGGTATGCAGGGTTGTTCACTGATCAAACCGGGTCAATTTGTCAGCTTACAAAAAGAACATCTGGTTTATCTGAGTATGCACAGCGTACCCTTTTATACACTTAGGACATAACCTGCATTTTTTTTTATTGATCAATAGCATGGTAAGAAAGCCCTTGTATTATCCTGGGGAGAATAAAGCATTTTATAAGCTTGAAAATCGTTCACATCAAAGCACACCAACTGAGAGAAGAATGAAAGGAGGCCTGGATCAATTATCGCTGCTTATGTACCTCAACCTAAAGGCCTAATAGAAGGTTTATGGATGTGGTGAGAGAGGACATGCAGGAGATGGGTGTAACAGAACAAGATGCAGAGGACAGAAAGATATGGAAGAAGATGATCTACTGTTGCAACCCCTAATGGGAGCAGCCAAAAGAAGAAGAAGAAGATGTACATTACCTCAGCCACCCAAAGAAAATTCTAATTAATGTGTCACAAACCTATTTTACATACCCTGTAATACAAAAACAAAAGAAAAGATGAAGGGCTGGGGTCAGGCAGAGAATCCCTGTTTATTAGGTAGGCCGATCAAGTATACAAAGAATTGTCACAGTCTTGGCATTTTAATGCTGGCTTGTTAACAAGTCACTCATGAGAGTGCTGGAGCAGTTCCATCAGATGAGGGTCCATGAATGAAGGGTGACTGTTCTTTGTGTTTAAATACCAATCTGGGTGAAACACATGATGGAACGGATGTGACGTCAGAGCTCCTTGTGGGTTTTTTCTTCCATTGTAGAGCCAAAGAGGGAAAATATATTAATGGCTGTATTCAGAGGTGGCCTGAGGGGTGTGCAGGGCCTAGGGTTGACCAACCCAAAGCGGGGCCGGTTGCGTCAAAAATGCTGTTACCGGTATGTGTGGACTGTATAAACTTGCGTGTGAATTTAATAAAAATATTGTTAAAATACACCGGATTTTCTCATTACAGTATTCAGCTGTGCTGGCTGGGATTGGCTCCAGCAGACCCCCATGACCCTGTGTTAGGATATAGCAGGTTGGATAATGACTGACTGACAGTATTCAGCTACATTTTTGCAAGATAAAACGCCATGGACTTTATCAAAATATAACTGGAGAGTATAATTTGACAAATCCACTCAAATGGGGCATGCAGACCTCAAAAATGGGGCCCCCTTAGGTGCAGGACCTGGTGCGGTCACCCCACTTGCCACCCCCAAATGCCGCTATTAGCTGTATTACATCCAACTTGGTCCCCCTGATATTTACCTAAGATTAGTCATCAAAATGCACCCATAGTTGGCTTAAATCTATAATAATAAAAGGCAAAGCCCTCACTGACTGACTCACTCACTCACTGACTGACTGACTGACTCATCACTAATTCTCCAACTTCTCGTGTAGGTGGAAGGCTGAAATTTGGCAGGCTCATTCCTTACAGCTTACTTACAAAAGTTAGGCAGGTTTCATTTCGAAATTCAAAGCGTAATGGTCATAAGTGGAACATATTTTTTGTCCATACACTGTAATGGAGGAGGCGGAGTCACATATCGCGTCATCACGCCTCCTACGTAATCACATGAACTAAAAACAAGGAAGAGATTTACAGCACGAGTCACACGCGGGAACGAAGGTAAATGACGTTAATTTTTGACTGTCTTTTAATACTGTGTAAGCATACATATTAACACATGTGCAATTAAACGTGTGCATTTACGGGGTGATTTCTCAGGCTTAAAAGCTCACCTTTTATCAAACGCGGGAAGAAAGGTAACTGACGTTGTTCACTGTCTTTTAATACTGTGTAACCATACATATTAACACATGTCCAATTAAACGTGTGCATTTACGGGGTGATTTCTCAGGCTTAAAAGCTCGCCTTTTACTAAAAAGGTAAATGCAAAACTATTTTCAATCAGTTTATTGAAACGCTCCCGTTAAGGATTGCAATAACATATTCGCGAGATAAAAGAACGAAGTAGGGGGAAATGGAGGAACAGCCGCAAACAGCGAAGAGCAAAAAATTAATCAAACAATTGAGAACGGAGCGAGTTAAGCATACAAGCGTGTTCATAAGGGAAACAAAGCACGGTGTAAAACGTAAGTTTAAATTAAGTTAATAGAAACGCTCCCACTGCGGATTGCAATAACATATTCGCGAGATAAAAGTTTAATGAGAAGACACGAGGTATAAACGAAGCACACGCCGTGGCGCAACGTTAGGGGCAACAGTTTCAACCATTCTATGATCTGCTTCTTGCAACTGAAAGACGGCACATGGCGGATGTTAGCCGATTTGCTGATCGCAACGTTAGGGGCTTCAACTATGGCGCTGACGCAACATCTCAGTGCCAACACTTTGCAGACTGTACTTAAAAGACACGCCCTCCTCACTGGACAGTTAAAAACACCAATCAAACTAACGATGACATCAAGTATTACCCAATCAAAAGTAGGAAAGGAGGCATCTTCATAAAATGCGTGTGGGATGATTTGCATGAGACGCTGCTTTAAAAAAAAAAATGATAAAAAAAATACGGGATAAATCCCGTCCAGTATTGATTCAAAACGGGACGCGCAATTTCATTCTCAAACGCGGCACGATTCCGTATTTTAAAGGATGGGTGGCAACCCTACAGTGCCAGGTAACCACCCATACAATCAGATTGTGATTCAGACTAGGAATGCAATGAATGTAATTACCCCGATCTACATACAAGGCGAAAGTCTTGCAACATTCAAAGATGATGGTTTGGGATAATTAGTACTTATTAAGTACAACATTGAACATAAAAGAGCTTATGAAGCCTTGAACCGAAAAAAGCAAGATCTCAGAGATCGTAAAAAAAAAAAAGGAGGTAATGTCGTTTTACTCGCTGTAGATTTTACTCAAACATTTCCAGTTATTCCACGAGGGAGACCAGCAGATGAACTCAACGCATGTTTAAAATCCATGCTTCTCCCACGGTCGGTTATATGTCGCGTGTTCTCGGGTAGGTACACCAAAAAATGTATACATTTAAGCATGTAATGGGCAAAGAAAAAATGAGGTATACCCGAAGGCACTGCAGTAGTACTCAATGTAACTTTACTTCTTAAATGTTAATGTTTTACTGTTTAATAATTTATACGCTTCTTATATATTGTTCAAATTCTTTTATGAAAATACCAGTGACAGCGCAATGCACGATAACATGGAGTGAATACACCATACGTATCTGCCCACGGCCGCCCTGGTGTGCGCAGATAGGAGTTGATTCTAAAATAAAATAAACATAAAAAGAGTAATACATTCATCACCCATAAAGCGGATAGCAGACGTGACGTATTATATGTGTACCACATTTCAAGTCAATACGTGAAACGGTTTGCAAGCTACATGTGATTTAAAATCCTGGACAGACCAACGAAAAGCCACGGTAGCAAATTATTGAAGAAGATTTTACTGTTTAATAATTTATATTTATATGAAATGTTCATATTCTCATATGATAATGATGTTAATGTTGTTTATGTTGATTTCTATGTTATTGTAAGTGCATCTATGTGTGTATATGTATGTATGTACGTGTATATATATATATATATATATATATATATATATATATATATATATATATATATATAAAAAATATATGTGTATATGTATATATAATATATCTGTATATGTGTGTATATGTGTGTGTATATGTGTATATATATATATATATGACAGCAACACTCATAACAATGACAACACAATTACATTGACAATCATGTTACGTTATTTTTAAAATGTTTCCTTTACTTTTTCATAACCTCTTTAATACACTACTTCTCTGCTGCGAAGCGCGGGTATTTTGCTAGTTAGGATATAAAATACACTGTACATGACAACATTTTAAGTTCATTTATTCATAGTGGGTCTGTCAAAAATACAGAGAGAGAGTACTCTGAGTGTTAAGAACTTTAGGGGATCCTTTTAAATAATTTCATGCATAGTAAATTATTAATTTACTTTTTGATATTTTCATGATTTCATTGCAGACCCATTTTGTCATTTCTTTCTGTGGGCACTGCTCTTTTGTGTGTCTGGTCTCTATGATACTTTGTGGTTGCTGGGTACATGATGCACATGCCATATGACCCACGACATCATCTCAAACTTATAAGAGGGTCACTCACACTGAGTAGGTGTCTAAACTTTAATCTTCTTCCTTACTCCTCCCTCCCTCTTTCCTTCTCTCTCTCTGTCACTAAAAGAAATAAGCTTGCACTAAATAAATTTATAGTTTTGTTTTGACTTTAAATTCTAGTTCTTACTTCACTTTTGTCAATTTTGCATTTTTGTAACTCTTATTAGTCTGGCTCTTTGGAACTTCCCTTTATACTTACAGTATCTGTGTTGCTGCCACTCACAAACAAAGTTTTAACACTGGGGACAATACAGTGCAGTAGTGTCAAGTAGGACAAAGAGGGTGACAGGAGGAGAAACTGGGCTGTGTAAAGTTCAGCGTCATCATGGCCTACGACTCTGTGTTCTTCTGAAAATCAGGACGCTTTCCATTTTCTGTCTCTCAAGCTATTTAAGGTGGGAACTTAGTACACAAACAGATAATAGTGTGCATTGTACCAAACTGTAAGCTGCACCATATCTATTCATCTTGTGACTTTGAGTTCTCACATTCCTGGTACAGTGGAACCTCAGGTCACGACCGTAATTCGTTCCAAAACTCTTCCAATTTGGTTGTGACGGGAAGTAATTTCCCCCATAGGATTGTATGTAAATACAATTAATCCGTTCCGGACCGTACAAGCTGTATGTAAATATATATTTTTTTAAACATTTTTAAGCACAAAAATAGTTAACTATACCATAGAATGCACAGTGTAATAGTAAACTAAATGTTTACTTACTTCTTCTGTAATGTTTACTTCTTCTGCTTGCACTCTCTCTCTCTCTCTCTCTCTCTCTCTCTCGCTCGCTTGCACTCTCTCTCTCTCTCTCTCGCTCGCTTGCACTCTCTCTCTCTCTCTCTCTCTCTCTCTCTCGCTCGCTCGCTGCACAGTGAATGCACAGAGAGAGACTGAACACGTATGGAAATCATCGGCGCGTACGAACCGGAAGGGAAACTAGCTTGTTCGTCACCCGAGTGTGTGGTCATGAACAGATACAAAACTTTGACAAACTTTTTGGTCGTAACCCGATTTGTACATGGTCCGAGACGTTTGTGACCCGAGGTTCCACTGTATAATGAGTTGAGTTTAGTTTATTCTCTTTAATTTGAAAACCTTTTTTACTTTATGTATTGTCACCCTTGGGTCGTAGAGTTGCACAGGAGACACGGTTTCCAAGGAAGATTAACTTTATTGCTGAACAGGCAGGAACAGACACAAGAGTTTATTCAACAGAAATTTATCTTCAGCACACAAGCACAAGGGTAGGAACTGGCAAACGTTCCACTACAGCTCCACCATTCAGCTAAAAGAACTCAAAGATTTCTTCGTCGAGCAGTTTCAGTAGCTTGGAGGCGGCCGTTGGGGCAGACGCGGTCTGGTGAAGAGAGGACAGAAGAGTGAGCAATTCTAAGCATCATACATTTACGTGGTAAGGGAGCAAAGCTGCAGCTAATCTTGCAAAAGAGCTGGTTAAGAACGTGCTTGTTTCCCACTGAAATACTGTTTAGGTGGGGTTTTTTCAAAGGGCAGCTGTGTTTCTTTGCCTTTGGTTTACTATTTAACAAAGAGCCAGCTCACAGCTAAGAGAGCATCAGTGTGCAGTAGCCGGCATTACGTGGTAGGAATATGGAGCAGAGAAGCCATTGTCTTTAGCAATCACCGCCACCACCGTCCTTACGGCGGATCAGCCGGGGCGCCTGCCACAGTACGTACTCCATATCACCCATACTCAGCCTTGAAGACTGGTGTCCCCACATTCGTACGATGATTTTGTGTAATCTCCTCAAGCTTTTTCAACCCCATTGCACATCATGTCTTGAAGCACTGAGCTCTCAAGTTCTAGCTATTATTAACTTTCTTTTGTGCTCAGTCTTAAAAGTTTGATCACTGTTGGTCTTCAGGTTAATGACTTTTTGTCATATTCTTTGTGTTTTAAGCACTTTGCACTTTATTTTTGTGTTTGAAGCCATCAATGTACAGTCTTGATCCATTTTATTGCCAAATTCTTGATATTACTGATTTCTTTTGTGTTCCTTTTGGTTTTAATCCCATTACTCTTCTTGTTATGCTGTGTTTCAGCCATGAACCTTTATTTTCTTAAGTATTTGTTGTCATTGAGTTTCTGTTTCTGGGTACTGTGTATATTCTTACAGTATTTGCTTTCTTTTATTTGTTGTTCTCAAGTTTTGACCCCCATTTGTGCTTCATGTTTGTGCTCCGTTTGACCACAATTGTCTTGCCAAGTTCTTTGTATCACTTATTTCTTCTATGTTATGATTAGCATTTATTATTATTTCATTTTGTACATTATTTTGAACTATTTTGCTCTTCTTGCTAATCAGATATAGGTTTTCGGAGTCACAAAATTTAACTATGTAATTGTTTTCTGACTCAAACAGTGGTCTAAGATTGTTGTGAGATATTTGTGCTGTTCTTGGTTTTATGCATGCTGCCACTTTGTGGAGATGTTGTTGGCATCAAGTTGGAAGTGATCAATCACACTGTGGGGCATAAGTATAAAGTTTTTGATAAACAATTCCTATTTGTCCGAGTTTGTAAATAATTTCAAATAACAACAACATTTATTTTTATAGCACATTTTCATACAAAAGATGTAGCTCAAAGTGCTTTATGAAGGAAGAGAAAAAAAGTAAAAAAAAAACAAATATAAAAATAAAATTAGGCAATACTAATTAACATAGAATAACAGTAAGGTCCGATGGCCAGGGAGTGCAGAAAAAACAAAAACAAACTCCAGACGGCTGGAGAAGAAAAACAAAATCTGCAGGGGTTCCAAGGCCACAAGACCCCCCAGCCCCCACTAGGCATTCTACCTGACATAAATGATCTCAATCAGTCCTCATGGTTTTCAGGCTTCACATGGAAGAATTTGATGATGATGGTCATGTGGACCTCTGGCCTTCAGTCCTTCAATGTAAGGACACCATGGTGCTTTGATCAGGTGGTGGTGGTGCAGATCAGGTTAGTACGGATTGCAGAGCCTTGATAAAAATGATAATTCAATGCATATACAGAATATCAGGGTTAAACTAAAATGAAGCTATGAAAAAGCCATGTTAAAATAATTAGTTTTTAGCAGTTTTTTTAAAGTGCTCCACTGTATTAGCCTGGCAAATTTCTATTGGTAAGCTATTCCAGATTTTAGATGCATAACAGCAGAAGGCCACCTCACCACTTCTTTTAAGTTAACAAAGAATCTCTTTGTGGTTGATGTTTGTACTCTTGAATGCTGTTATTGACCCTTTTGTTAAAATTGACTTTAATTTTTGGTTTTGAAGTTGTTTTTCATGAATTAAAAGATGGACCCTCTGTACTGATCTTTTGATGTTTCTTTTCCTGGTCATCTCCACTATTCTCTGCTTTGTGTTGGCAAGCTGCAAAATGTTGTGCTCATTGTGTTTTTGCTCCCTTTGTGTGTGTTTATATTCTGTTTGATCATCGCTCAGTCTTGATTGCTTGTATTGGCAAGTTCTCGATATGTTGCATTTATTTTGTACTCATATTTCTAAACCGATTGTGCTTCATTTTTATGCACCATTTCACTAGGCTTTCCCATGGTTTTGGAATTATGTACCTTTGAATTCTTTTGTTGTTTTTACACATTTTGTTCATGTTGAACTCAAATTATTGGTACTTTTATAGTGTGTTCTTGTCAAGGTGTGACCCCTTTGTGCTTCATGTCTTTACCCCATAGCTCAAGTCTTGAACTTTTGCATTTTCCAGGTTTTTAGCATTATTTATTTTTGTGTTTAAATCCATTGTGCTTTTTTATGTTCCATTTCACCAGTGCTTAGTCTGGAACCTTTATGTTGGCAAATGGTTGGTATTATTATTTACTACTTAACTCCAGCCTTTTCATTTCAGACTAACTGCTCACCATTTCAAGGTTGTTTCTCTGCTGTTTTCCGATCGATTTATCCAGAGTCTCAGTTGGCTTTTTACAGCTAATTTCTTACAGTAACCTTTCACTGGAGGCTCACTGTTACAGGTGGGAAAGTCTGTGTGTAAAGCTGGAAGGCATTTTATATGAATGTTGGCACTAGTGACATTAGCAAAATGGAGGTTAAATGTGCACGTGTGTTCATAGGCTAGAGATGCAGAGATAACAGCTTGAGGCTCATTAATGCAGTACAACGAAGAGGGAGCTTCATGTTCCTGGAAGGCTGGAATTCACAATAAAGTCAAGGGTCACACTGCTCTCTTATATAATCGCTTTGAGAAATCTTATTTCTGTTGGGACTGCCCAGAGGTGGAGTAGCTAGCACAACTGTTTAGTGCAGCTCTACTGTTTATAACCCACTGCATTGCCTTCTGTTTGCCGACGAAGAGTTTAAGTGGGGTTTCTCTCAGGGTCGTAGTTATTCCACTGCAAAATCATGCAATCCTGGTTAATTTGCATTAATTTTCAGGACCTTCTTTTTTCAGTTAATGGAATACGCCTTCCAAAATTGATCATTTTTGTATCAGCTCCTCACCTTATATTGTTTGTAGTCATGGCCAGGAAAACTTTTTAATTTCATATTTTTCATGGAAAACGGTGATAATGAAATTACTGATTACACTGCGCTACACGATGACAATGTTAATACATTCCTGACATTGACCTATTTGTTTACTTTTCAATTTGCTGTGGCTTTTGGGAGCAAATCATATTGGATTTTTATATCTCTTTACTGGCTTGGGCTATATAACCTTCACTGGGAAAAGCTTGAAGTAAAAGTGCAAACAAGCGATTACAAAAAACAGGCAGTCCTCATTTTAATGTTGAGTATAAAGCTGATGTCACATTACGCAAGTCATGGGGTATGTCATATTTGCCAGTCACAGTCGCTGATCTCACTGTTACATGACTGAAAATTGAAGCCCATGTCACATTTACTGACTGAGTGCCAATCTTCTATCATATTGTGCCCGCCTCTTTTTCTGATAGTTCAGCAGCAATCTCTGCCTTTAGTTCCTTTTTCCATTCTGGTTTGGTATGTAAATATGAGGCATCATACAGACAAGCTTCTCTTCTGTTTGTGAGATCTAAAACCCCAATGCTGCTGCTGCAGCAGTCCTTTGTGAAAGATTAATAGCTATGGTGCATTCATTCAGCCTCCATGTCACTACATTCTGTGCATTGGACTTCCTGCTGAATGCTTATTGGTTCTCAACTCTCACATGCAAAGAACCCGCTCCTGCGACCAAAGAGAAAATCAAAGCGGTTTGATTTTATACTCACAGACTAGTTGGTCTCAGTCATTAAGTATGTCACATTAGGTACTCGTCTTCATGTGAGTGCTCCTCAGACTAGCTAAGATTATGTAAATGAAGGCTAAGATTGAAAATTGCCGGAAAAGTTGTCTAATGTAACATGGGCTTAAGGAGCCCTAGCATCGAAGCCCTACTGCTAATCTATACAGTTCAGGCTTCACATGATAGAGGAACACTGCAGGGCCAATTGGTTCAGCCCTCTCAGCGAGAAACAGGCTACCAGTACCCAGCAAGAAGACAATTTCACATAATATAGATGACCCAATTTTCTAGATAAGAAATTACATTGAGCATATGGTAAATTTGAGGGATGTTTTAACCATTTTAATAAGTTAGACCACTGAGAGAAGTACATAACTTATTTTACACAACATCTGGTGGGTCTGTGCCCCACTGTTCCTTAATATAGAAGTTCAAGTGTTTTTTTTAATTTAAAAGCTTTGGAAGTCACAGCACACTCTCCGCAAATTGATCGCTTATTGGCTGGCAGGCCTTGAATCAATATCGTCAATATTAGAGATGCCAATCAATCTAAACAGGATATCTTTAGAATGTGAGAGGAAACCTTCTGAGCACAGGGAAAGCAGTTAGTCACCGGATCAGAATTTGAACCCGATTAGTTGGAGCTGTAAGGCAGCAGTGCTAACTACTAAGCCACTTTGTTGCCCCCTGAAAGATTTGAAAATGGATAAAATGTACACATAAAAGCAGACACCCAGTCTTTATACATTAGACTTCATGCTCAATTTTAATTCCAATTAGAACATTTTAAAGAAAAATAAATCCTACTAAGACATTTTTATCCCAGAGTTTTGTCTGTGAACCTTCAGCTTTAAAAGATTAAGGACTTACAGAAAGACAAAAAAAAAAGATTCAACACTTTTCGGTGTATGAATTTGAATAATCTTAGTTTTTCTTTTCAGTTTTATGTGATTAGACTTTTAAATCATCTTCTAACAAAGTTCAGTGTATGAATGCAGGCCTTAATAGATTCAGCTTGATCTCCTCAAAAAGGCGCTAAATAGACGTTAAAAATTCTGTTTTTTTAATGAGTGTGTACAGTATAAATGAAATGCATCATCAAGGAAATGAAAAAGAGAATTAAAAAATCATCATTTGCTCAGTGCACTGACCCCAGTGTAATGAAGGTCAGTGTTAGACTTCCATTCAGAGCAAATTATGGTAATGGAGTTCATTACTGAATGACTCTCTTGGAATGTAAAATGCTTTCTATAGCATACTTACTGAAACACAATTGATTTTCTGAAAGCTCTAATCCATGTGCTCTAATTATTTTGGGAAATACTGTTACTGGGGGTGTGGTGGGAGCAGCACCAAGGCTTATCACTTGCCCCCCGGCTTTCTGTTAAGTGACACTGTAGAAGTGATTTGATTGCATCTTTGGGTTTAGTTTTACAGTTCTTTGAGAAGTCCAAGAGGTGACAACACATCTGACTTTGCTTGTTAAGTTTGGGAAGGCTGGCGTTCTGATGGCACCATGGTCAATCTGGTGAAAATCTGCGTAGGTTTTAAATGTTCTCTCGATGTCTCCATGAGATGTTCTACTCTGATTTTCCTCCTACAGTTAAAGTTAACCCTGAAATGGACTAGTCTGTTTCGAATGCTTTCAGGATCCCCTCTGGCTGACTGTAACCCTTGAATAAATATCAGGAAAGTGGAAAGATGGATGGCACTTGAGCCTTTTAGAAGTAGATTTGCATTAAAGGTCTTGGAGTGTTGAGCCAAAAAAACACTAAGTAGAAGATGTCCTCAAGAGTCTGGTTATTCTGATCATTTCTGAGACATTTTGAATCAGAGGGTTAAGTTTACAATTAAGAAGCACTGGATTCTTCAAAACACTTGCAGACCTGTTCTGCTGTTCATCTCTGATAGCAAAGCTATCACACATGAACAACAGTTCAACTATACACTGACTACTTAGACCATAACCAGTACATTCTGTATATTAATTCTAAAACTGTCTGACAGCCAGTCTTTACACTCACTGGCCAAATGATTAGGAACACTTGCACACCTGTTTATCCATGCAGTTATGTAATCAGCCAATCATGTGGTGGCAGTGCAAGGCGTAAAATCACGCAGATACAGGTCAGGAGCTTCAGTTGAGGTACACATCAAACACCAAAATAGGGAAAAAATGTGATGTCAGTGCTTTCAAATGTAGCGTGACTGTTAGCGACAGATGGGCTGGTTTGAGTAACAGCTGATCTCCTTGGGATTCTCATGCACTCCAGCCTCTAGAGTTTACTCAGAGTGGTGTGAAAACAAAAAACAACAAGTGAGAGGCAACTCTGTGGACGAAAACACCTTATTGATGAGAAAGGTCAGAGGAGAATGGTAAGACTTGTTTGAGCTGACAAAAAGGCTACAGTAACACAGTTAACCACTCTGTACAATCGTGGTGATCAGAAAAGGATCTCAGAATGCACAAGACATCAAACCTTGAAGCAGACAGACTGCAACAGCAGAACGTCATGTCAGGTTCCACTCCTGTTAGCCAAGAACAGAAATCTGAGGCTGCAGTGGGCACGGCCTCACCAAAACTGGACAGCTGAAGACTGGAAAAATGTAATCTGCGGAAACACAAAGCTTCTAGGATCAGAAGTTGGTGCCAACAGCATGTATTCATGCACCCAAACCCGCCTTGCGTCAACAGTGTGGTGGTGGTGTAAAGGTGTGTGGAATGTTTTGTTGGTACACTTTGGGCTCATTAATACCAATCAATACCAGTCAGTCATTGCTTAAATGCCATGGCCTATTTGAGTATTGTTGCTGACCATGTGCATCATTTCATGGCCACAGTTTACCCACATAAACCACATTAAGAAACTTTCTTACTTTCACTCCCGTAACATACCCTGTGTTCGCTCTTTTCTCTCCTTTTCTAATGCTAAGAAACTTGTCCATGCCTTTATCACATCCCGCATCGATTATTGTAACTCTACTGGCAGGTGCCGCTTCAAATCTTATATCACAACTCCAGTTAATTCAAAACTTTGCTGTAAAAGTCCTAACAGACCAATAACAGCAAGCACACAACACCCATCCTGCTTCGCCTCCACTGGATCCCTGTGTTTTACATAATAAATATAAAATTATATTATTAACCTACAAAGCTTTAAATGCTACAAAGTTACAACTATTTTAAATTTCACACTGACTTTATGGATACACTGTATACAACTTATAGTAGGTTAACTGGAGACTGAGAATTTTTTGTGTGTGTATGTAAATATCTTTTAATGGACTGTCACTACTCTGCTTGTTGACTTCTTCCTTTTGCTGCTTCCATACCCCATGGCCTTATTTAACAAGAAATGTAAATGAATTGCCTTTATATTTGACACATAGCTATACCAATGGTATCTTAAAAGTGATAACCACGCAAGTTAAGTTACTAGAAAGTCAGAGGCAGGGTTTGAAGCAGCAGCCCTGGTGGTTTAGAGTCTAGTTCCCTAGTCGTATGCCCCAAAGCCCGATGATGCCCATAATTCACCCAGGTCTTTAAATCACTCCTTTGTGAGTTAATTTCTGCAGTGCACTGCCCTTAACTGTACTGCATAGTCAGGTAGTGCACCACCGCTTGAATGAACTGGCGGATGTTTAAATGGATGAACACACAAGGCCATTGCCTACAGTACGTTAATTGCAAACCCGTAACTAATTCTTTTAAGTGCATTTGTCATCCCAAGCTGTTTTTTCTCTTTGTTTTGTTTTGAGTCTTTAGAGCCATTTACCCAGCTCACACCTCCCAGATCTTATCTTTGAAACACACAATTATCTAAGAGGCCTTTTAACAATTCGTATGGATGCACCACCAGTAGAATTCATTTACTATCAGACATACACCATTTGTTACTTGTTTAGTACAATAAAAATCAATGAGGCTTGGGTTACGTTTGAGGCAATAGTCGCACAAAGTGATTTTCCTGTTGGCCAGTGATTAATAGTTTTATACAGGTTGGGCTAATTTGGAAACCTTAGTGATGGAAGCGTTATTTTACATTTAGGCTCCATCAAAGGAGATGGCACTACGGTGTTTGCCAAGCTCTTCTGCACATGTATAGGGGATGATTAAACTAGCAATGTATAATTGAGGCAGCGAGTGCATGACCCTTCTGAGTGAAGGTACTATGCAGTACATTTGTAGTATTAAAATGTCAAGTGTCATGGAGAATTAAGGTCAGATTTATATGCACATTTCTTTGCTGTCTCTTTGGGGGATTCAATATGCTGAACAGAGCTGCACCACAGCCTAAGGAGATCATATTTATTTCCCTTTAATTACTATTGTAATTTTTTTTTTTTATTTAATAGAATCCCCTTTCCTCAGGAAGAAGCCAGTGTACCCTTATTCGTGTCAGCACTGCCATTTTCTTGTGTTTTACAATGAATGGTGAGGATTCTTTGCCAGGGCCGTATTAGGTAGCTAGTTAGTGCAGGCAATTAAAGCGTTCAATTTAAAATGTACTTATCAGCTCTCCTACGTGTGGTGCTGTATGGAGTTTACATGACGGTGCACACAGATTATATGAAGGGTTGGGCACAATATCATATCATCTCATTGAACTGTAATTTGAGTTTATGCCTTGTTAAATACTCACTTCACTTGTGGTGTGTTGTGAAATAACCAGTTCCAAATATCAAAATCTGTAGGCTCAGAAAATAAAAGCCAGACTTGCATTGCCACACAGGTTTGAACCAAAAGTGCATCACTGCCACATGCAGCCTAGCCGCAAGAGCGTTGGGGTCACCACTGTAGTGGTGTGTGAGAGAAGAAAGCACACCATGCAACATTATCTTGAAGCAGGTAAATTACAATGCTTTCTTCAACACAACAGACTTTATTTAACAACTGTCGCACCTCTGACATCGTGACCTTACACCCTCCAGCACTGCGGTGAACGTTGTGTTGTGTTCTGAATTGTGTTCCTACAGTGGTGTGGTACCTCCAGCCACTACACTGCCATTCGGTGTAGGGTCACATGAAAAATAAAGTGTACTTTGGCAATTTTAGTGTTTTAGCGTTTAGTGTAATGGAATCAAGTTTCCATTTTTCCATTTTTAGTGACAGATCAATCCAGTTCAGGATCTTTGGGAGGCAAAGACTATCCCAAGAGCATTGGGTATGAGTCAGAAATGAGCTTCAGCAATATTTTTTTTGTCCATGGTGTAGATGCCACATGGGCTGGATGGGCATTCCAGCCAGGAGAGGGAGCAGAGCTGGAAGAAAGGTTAAAAAATCAACCTTTATTTGAAAAAAAATGTAAAACAGGTTTTCTGCCAATCAGACAGCCAGATAATCCTGCCGACTACACCAGTGTGAAGGAAACCCGGGTGTCAGCAAGCCCAAACCCCACCACGAACATACAAGCACAGTCCTGGGTTCAAATATAGGTTGATTTATTAACCAACTCCTCTCAAATATACAGTATCACAATAAACACAAATACCACAGGTTTTTTGCTCCTCAAAATAATGTTCTCACCACCGCACTGCCCTCCTCCAGTCAAGTGTTGACTCTCTACCTCCCAGCTCCGACTTGCCTGGATAAGGGAGTGGGGTCCCTTTTATCACAGACCCAGGAGTACTCCCGGTGCCAGGGCGACTGCCCAATCGAAGTACTTCCAGGTCACACGGAAGTCCATGACAGTAGGGAGCTTGCCTCCCTGCAGTGCCCTCTTGCAGTACCCTATGACCCCAGCTGCCTTACCGGCCTACATTTCCCAGTATGTCCTGCTGACTTCTCCCTGAGTGCCAATAACCAGGGCTGCTTTCATCTAGTGTGCTGGGGGAATAAAAAAAAACCCAGATATATGTTTTTCTTTTTAATGGGCTGTCCATCCACCCTTTCCAGTCCTTCCTTCCAGGTCTGTTCCCTCTCTTAGCCGGGATGCCCGTCCAGCCCATGTGGCATCTACAATGGAGATGAAGAAATGGCATTCCACTGTTATCCAGTAGCCTAATGCATTGATTTTAGGATTTAAACCAAATATGTAAAATAAGTTAATTGAATTACCTCTCTGTGACCAAATTGATCTTTTATTTCAAGCTCACATTATATTGCTATGGCTGCCAAATCAGTTGGCACCCTGCCCTGGCCTCATCAAGTGGTAGCACATTTCAAAAAATATTTATATATTTTTTTCTTTTCTTAACATTCATGAACTTAATTATGTTGGTATACTAACTTTAAAGGTATGTCTTTGATTTAATTAATTGTTTATGGCTATGTTATTATTTTATTTCAATAAAAATTTGCACCTGCACACAATGCCAGTGCTAGGTTATATTGTGCCCTAGGCCAAGCTTATTAGTGCGCCAGCCGACTGTTCAGTAGCTAACCCGTGCGACTGGGGTTTTCCTCACCTTATGAATTCACCTATCTTCATCCCTATCCTCACCTGTCATAAGCTGTGGGTAATGACCAAGAGAAGGAGATTATGAGTACAAGTGGCAGAAATATGCTTTCTTTGCACAGTGGCTACGCTGACTCCTTGTGACAGGATGAGAAGATCAGCACCTTGGGGAAGGCAAAGAGTAGAGTCACCGGTCTGAGAAAGGCCACTTGAGATGGTTTGGGCATGTCCTAATAGTGCCCCCCCCCCTCCCATAGCGGCTCCCCCTAGAGCTGTTCGGGGCACATCCCACAGGGCAGAGACATTGTGGCAGACTCAGGACACCTTAGAGTGATGACATCTCTTGGTTGCCTTGGGAACCCCTGGAAATTCCCCAAGGAAGAACTGGACTCTGTAGCCGGGGACAGGGAAGTCTGGGCTGACTTAATTCAGAAAAAGAGATGAGATCTGAGATACGCGACTTTTATTTCCTCAGAGCTGATTATGTATTTTATACAGGTTTGAGAAGCTGTCCTGTTTCATTCATAAGGCGCTGTAAGTGCTAGCTCACTTTGTGCAATGTTCAGATATACAGTCACATCCATGTTTTGTTTTTCTTGCAGTAGGGCAGTGCAATGACCGTGAAATCCAAAATGAAAAGTTGTAACTTGAGGAAAAAGTTAAACAAAAAGCAGTTAAGGAAGTGAAATTTTTTTGATCATGGCCCCTGAAAAAAACTAAATATAAAGTGACAAATTTAAATATAAAATTGGCATCTTTAGGCAATAAGATACCATTATTGTACTTCCCAGCTTCAGTAAAGTTTACTTTATGAGGCATTTCACACAAAGTGAATTAGCGGCATAAAAAAACATTATCTGCCTTGGGTGTGACAAAATGATTTATTTATTTAATTTTTCTTAGGCAGATTAATGACAGAGCTTGAAAATGTGAAAGAAATAAATGGTATGCAAATGCTGTTTTACGTGTGTTTCAATCAGAAGTGTGTATAATCCCATTTACAGAACTTCCCATAATATCTTTCATTACTCATTGCCTTTATTATTAAGTGCTGTGTCCTGCTCTAATTTTGGATGTTCCGATTTCGGAGATGTGCGTATGTATCTGTGTGTGGCTGGCTAAGACTTTACCTTCTGCTGTATGTGATCAGCTGTTCCCAAAAAGAACCTTGAAGATTACTTGCCTCCATGACACAGCACCATAAAGCTTCAGAACTCTTTATAGCAGTCGATATAAATAAATCTGTATTTCATTTCCTAAAAGTAAGGTATTCTCAATTATAAGATGTCACCTCTAAAGTTATTTCCAATGTGGAGGGCACTTTATAGTATAGAAGTAAAAATGAAGGTAATTATAAATCAGATTCTATAAAAAAAAAAAGTCATCCATTTATTTCTAAGCCACATGCAAACAATTTGTTGATAGAATTTAAGGGGCAGCAGACCCTACATATAAGGTCTATGGCAAGACACAGATAAATCATTGAAGCAGATGCATCTGCCTGATGCTGGATAGACTGATCATAATCTAATATTGTCTGCCTGTATAAATCACTTGACTGATTATATTTCTCTAAATTCTGTTTGAGAAAATGGCCAGGGGTTTCTCTTGTAATCTGCAGCTGAGTGTCAATGGGACATTCGACCTTTTGTATTCTTGATCCACATGCTTCAGAGGTTTGAATAACCAGAACAGTACACATCCCTGATAGAGCTGTTAATGATTATGGATGCCCTTGAGCACTCCACCGACCCCAAATGATGCAAAATGCTTTCAGAGAATTTTTAAAGACAAAAATACACTCTGTGCCTTTCTGGCCATTCCCCCTGTTCCTAAATGGTAGTGGGGAGGCTGGTCCACTTATCCACACTCTTCAAGTTGTAACACACCCTTCTCCCCCTCTTCCTCTAAATCTGACTCTGGTCACTCAAGTTCTTAACTCACAACTCTACTTTTCAGCACTATAATCATCCAGGCACTGATAAAAGATGAAAGCCCATCCTGATGTCGCTTCCCATCTGACTCAAGTCACACAAGGGAAAGATGAACAGAGGGAGGACACAAATGTACCAAATAAGCAGAATAAGAACAAAACTCTGCGGTCTGTGTGGTCCGTTCTTCATGAGTCTTGACCCACTCCCTAACAGGTTGTCATGAAAGTCAATTGAAATTTTCTTGGTCTTATTACATTTTTTAAAACTTTTTATTTTCTATTTGGGATTTGAACTATCGAGATGTAGATTTCACTTTCATTTTACTTTTGGACTCAATATTTTGTTTTACCATTATTAGAGCAATGCCCTTTGTTTTTAATGGGCACCGTCATTTTGTGTGTCTGTTACCACAACTTTATGGCATATTGTTGGAGTCATGGTGACAGATCTGTATATCCTTGTCCAAGTCTGTGGATATTTTACTAAACACCTTTGCAAACTACTGTTAGATATTGCAGTTTTGCAGAATTTTAGCATATTCTCTGAAGGCCCTTAATCTGAAAAAATTACTCCAGGGGCACTGACCCTGTGCTCTGACCTCCAAAAGCTTGTGTGAAACAACAATGTCCCCTCAGGGATTAATAATGTCTATCAAATCAAAATAATAATAAAAAATACTCTGATTTTTGGTTAACTTTGGTTTCTGATGTTCTGATCTCCTAATGCATTTTCTTTTGCCCTAATGCTTTCTAATTTTCACGTTGTGGTAGTACATAACTAAGGTACCCCTAAGGCAATTCTACCATCTCCCATTTTTCTTTCTGTCTGTTTTCCTCTTGCTAATGAGCCCTTGCCCCAACTCAAACTCCCAAATCCAGGCTCAGCCTTACAGTTTCTTAGATCTGCCACAAAACCTTTAATTATTTCCAAAGTCAAGGATGCCCTGTGGAAGTACTAAATTCCTCTCTCTATCTACTAGCATTTATTTCCTAATTAAAAAATCAGGAATTATCTGCAGCTATCAGGCTGCTTGCCATCCATAATATGCAGCAGTGTCTATCCTGTTCCGTGTGGGAAATCTCTGATATGATACCTGATGGTTTGGGTGCCTGACTCTCTTACCTTCAGTGTCCATTTCTGAGCATCTAAATACTGTTGGTACTGTTTAGGTCTTTCCATTTAAAGGAATTATATATAATATATATATATATATATATATATATATATATATATATATATATATATATATATATATATATATATATATATATATATATATATATAATATATTCACGGCATTCGAAGTCTGTGTCACAATCTGATTGTATGGGTGGTTACCTACCAGGTAACGCTTGTGGTTGGCCAGCAATCTGCTAACATCCGCCACAGTGCCCTCAGTTTGTGAGGAGCAGATCATAGAATGGTTGAAATAGTTTACAGTCAAATAAATGCAAAGAGTACGCGACACGTGTTTCGCCCTCATTCTGGGCTCATCAGGCGTACACACTCCACTGCACTCCCTCTCGGGAATCGAACCTCGGACGTCAGCGCCAGAGGTGATGCCCCTAACGTTGCGCCACGGCGTGTGGTTCGTTTATTTGACAGCATGTAGATCGGGGTAATTACATTCACGGCATTCGTAGTCTGTGTCACAATCTGATTGTATGGGTGGTTACCTACCAGGTAACGCTTGTGGTTGGCCAGCAATCTGTGTACACCTGATGAGCTCAGAATGAGGGCGAAACACGTATCACTTACTCTTTGCATTTATTTGACAGTAAACTATTTCAACCATATATATATATATATATATATATATATATATATGGTTGAAATAGTTTACTGTCAAATAATGCAAAGAGTACGCGACACGTGTTTCGCCCTCATTCTGGGCTCATCAGGCGTACACACTCACTGCACCCCCCTCTCGGGGAATTGAACCTCAGACGTCAGCGGCGAAGCCTCTAACATTGCGCCACGGCGTGTGGTTCATTCATGTATATATATATATATATATATATATATATATATATATATATATATATATATATATATATATATATATATATATGATAAGGTGTGTAGCAAGTGGCAGAGATTTCCTAAAGGCCAAATGACAGCCACAAAGTCAAAGCACAGCATGGTTCCTTTCATTGGAGCATCAATGACAAACATTGTAAATGTATGGCGCCAAAGAAAACACAAGATATGTAAATGGTTAAAACCTCAAAAGTGGGCTAATTTTGTGTTATTATTCCTCTTTTTCATGAAAAACTGCACATTTCACTGGCCAGCATGAAATCCTAAGCTTATTTTTATGAAACTGATCAGAAACACAGACAAATTTGATTATTTTCTTGTGTTTTTATATATTTGAGAAATTCCAGTCGGGTTTCTGCACTGGTCATAGTACAGAAACGGCACTAACGTGGGTTGTAAATGACATTCTGATATCCTCTGATGAAGGAAACTCCACTGTAATTACAGTATGTTGTTAGACTTAAGCACAGCATTTGACACCATTGACCATTGTGATGGACAGCCAGTGTTTCTGTCTGGCCGGGACGTCCCTCAACTAAGAGAGAGAGCCTTTTTAGGACACTACATCCCCTGGGATGCTAGATGGCAGCTCCCCTGGACGGAAATGGTTACCCAGATTCCCGCAGGGAAGCATGGTACATGGAGTCCGGTTCTTCAGCCCTGTTGGGTGCCATGGGTGCTGCCAGGGGGAGCTCACCAAGAACCCGGGGACTATTATGGTGACGTTAACCCGGAAGTACTTAGGAGTCACAAGGACGGATACCCGCAGTACTTCCGGGACACCTGAAGAAGGCGATTGACCCGGAGACGGAACACTTCCGGGTCAGAGACTTTAAAAGGGCTATGGGAAACCCCCAGCAGATGGAGCCGGAGTTGAGTGGGAGTGTGAAGGAGCTGCTGGGAGTTGGAGGATTGTGATTATTATTGTATTATTGAGTATTGTGAATTGTGGAGTGTGCGTTGCTTTGTGCACTTTATTGAAGAGAAAATATTAAAGAATCTTCTTGTGCTTTTACACATGTGTCTGGGACGTCTGGCTGGTGGGTTCAACGGGGCGCTATAGAGCGCTTTATTCCACACCATTCTATTTTACTGCACAGGCTAGAAAATGATGTTGGGCTTACAGGCACTGTGCTCGCTTGGTTTAGTTCTTATTTATCAAATCGATTTCAATATGTACAGAAATGTGCTGACAGTACTCCATCATTATACACAGAAGTGAGATATGGTGTCCCGCAGGGCTCAGTACTGGGACCTTTTACTTTTTTCACTTTACATGCTTCCAGTGGGATCTATCATTAGGAAACATAATGTTAATTTTCACTTTTATACAGATGACACCCAGTTATACTGTACATTTCTTTTAGATCAAATGAAGTTTCTCCGATGTTGTCTTTAATTAGTTCTGTTAGTGAATTACAGGAGTGGATGGATGAGAACTATTTGTCTTTAAACACAGATAAAACAGAGATGTTAATTGTTGGAGGAAATGATGCTGATCACAACAATATTTTGTCATCATTTAACTCAGTTGGAATCACCATTAATTGTACTGAATTAGCCCGCATTCTAGGAGTTATCTTTGACTCTAGCATGTCATTTAAAGCACATATTACAAAGTTGTCCAAATCATGTTTCTTCCATCTTAAAAATGTTGGGAAATTAAGGCGCTTTCTAAATAAACAGGATTCTGAGAAAATAATCCATGCATTTATTTCTAGTAGGATTGACTACTGCAATGCGGCGTTCACTGGACGTTCAAACTGTTCTTTATACAGCCTCCAGTTAATCCAAAATGCTGCTGCAAGAATTATTACAAGAACATGAAAATACAAACACATAACTCCAGCTTCTTAAATCCTTACACTGGCTCCCGGTTAAGTTTAGGGCAGATTTCAAAGTCCTCCTTTTCACATATAAAGCATTAAATGGCCAAGGTCCGGCTTACTTGTCTGAACTTATCATGACTTACAAACCAGAGCGCACATTAAGATCTCAAGATGCCGGTCTGCTTATGATTCCTAAGATTAATAAAATAACAATGGGAGGTCAAGCTTTTAGTTACAGGGCCCCTAAATTGTGGAGTGGTCTGCCTGCTACTATAAGAGATGCCCCTTCGGTCTCAGCTTTTTAATTCCGGCTGAAGACTCACTACTTCAATTTAGCATATCCTGACTAGAGCTGCTGATTAACTGTACAGACTGCATCTCTGTTGTTAGTCATTAGCACTAAAACATAAGCAATATGACAGCTTTAATTTGTCACTAACCCTCACCTATTCTGTTTCACCTGCCAAGTTGTTTTGCCTGCCTAAGGTAAAGTCATCCCTGATGGAGGATCGCAGGAATCGTGGGGGAGAGGGGTCCTTTCATTGGATTGGCTGGCCCAGCGCTGTTTCAGCTGTGGAATGGCCAAATGGGAGAGGCAGCTTGATGGCTGAGGTCTCCAGGACTCTAAACAAATCCAAATCATATTATGTGATATCATCTGCTGTTAAATTCTGGTCCATACTTGTTAAATGTTTATTTTTATACTGTATTGAGGATTTGTTCTGTTCTGTGTATTGTATTGTATTGACCCCCTTCTTTTTGACACCCACTGCACGCCCAACCTACCTAGAAAGGGGTCTCTCTTTTAACTGCCTTTCCCAAGGTTTCTTCCATTTTTTACCTACAAGGGTTTTTTTGGTAGTTTTTAATTGTCTTCTTTGAGAGCCAAGGCTGGGGGGCTGTCAAGAGGCAGGGCCTGTTAAAGCCCATCGCGGCACTTCTTGTGTGAGTTTGGGCTATACAAAAATAAATTGTATTGTATTGTATATGTTTAGTCCGTCATGTGCTGTGAAGTAAATAGCATTGATCCCCTTTATTTTTCCCCAAAGAGAGTCCCTGAAGATTCTCAGCATGAATCCTGGCTACCATCCCTCCTGATCACATTGTTTCAACATGTTATAGTAAAAGATGGATGAAAACAAAACTGACATTTTATTTATATGTTTCTGTTATTGAACTGTTTGCAGTGCCTTCTTTTCTGCTTGGCTGTGAAAATGACCCCTGCAAAGGACCAGCCTACCTGTCTACCACGTTTGCTTCTTGCCTTCTACTCTGTGCTGCTGCAAAACTCACTGCCTGTCTGTGACCCTAATCTGGGCTGATTAAGTTTATCACCCAGGACATGCAGGATTAAATGTATACTTAGATTCACATAAAGATACTTTAAATAAATTTTAAATGGAAAAACAATGGAGTCAAAATATGCACATTTTAAAACCCCAAAATGAAAAAGAAAAAACAAAAAATAAATCTAAGAAATTAGAAATATTTCTCAATAAAGCAAAGATAATACTTTTATTTTAAATCTTCACCAATTAGATTCACTTTTTTTGCAATTTGAACATAACATCTGCCCTTGTACAGGATTAGTGTGAAATCTGGCTAATGTTTCAGTTTAAGTTTCTGTAATGGGATAAGGCAACAATATCACTTCTATGTTGTTTTGCTGTTAACTGGCTAATGGCTGTTACCATTGTCTGCAGCACTTCTGAATGCTTGCTTGGCTCCCATTTTCG
This sequence comes from Erpetoichthys calabaricus, assembly GCF_900747795.2. NCBI lineage: Eukaryota > Metazoa > Chordata > Cladistia > Polypteriformes > Polypteridae > Erpetoichthys > Erpetoichthys calabaricus. Next base: position 20,361,432 of record NC_041404.2, read on the forward strand.
CTCTTACTTTTACTTATTTAGGTGGCTTGTTGGGTTGTACTTAATGCCATACTCATCCCGACATATGGTTACTCCACTAGATTTCACCCTTTATAAGTTGCTTTATATAAAAGCCTTTGCTAAATGATTAAATGGATTACAGTATTTGCCAATTCATTTGGCTGCTTGATAGAGCACAGATCTTATGAAAGTATCAAGCATGAATGAAGGAGACAACTGTGGTATTCTGTTTTATAGAGCGCAAGCAAAAGAATCCGGATGAAACTGTCAGTGTGCTGCTTCTCAGACAGACTTTCTCAGGTCAGTGCTCGACTCGTAGGGACTTGTATATTATCATAAAGACTTACCAAGAATGTTTATTGGGTTCATCTACTCCTGCCCTTGAAGATTAACACACACACCCCAATACACACACACATACTTAAGTCTTGTGGGTACCAGTTGCCAGTCGCTCTTCAATATTCAACATAGGACACAGTCGCATATGCATTCTGTAATATTCTGCATATGATTCTGTCTATAGGGACTCACTTTCACCAGCTCTAACAAGCATGCAACATACAATATACTTAAAATATTGATATTCTCAGTGGGCAAGAAAGTGGCAATTTTGCCCACACTTGCCACCTTCTAATTATTTCAATCACTCTAGATAAAAGACAAAGTATACAAAATATAAAAGCAACATGGTATTTACAGTGATCCCTCGCTATATCGCGCTTCGCCTTTCGCGGCTTCACTCCATCGCGGATTTTATATGTAAGCATATTTAAATATATATCGCGGATTTTTCGCTGCTTCGCGGGTTGACAATGGGTCTTTTAATTTCTGGTACATGCTTCCTCAGTTGGTTTGCCCAGTTGATTTCATACAAGGGACGCTATTGGCAGATGGCTGAGAAGCTACCCAACTTACTTTCTCTCTCTCTCTCTTGCGCTGAAGTAGGGGGGTGTGAGCAGGGGGGCTGTGTGCAGCTGTTTCCTGAAGGACATGCTGCACGGAGCTTCGCATACTTAAAAGCTCAAAGGGCACGTATTGATTTTTTATCTCTCTCTCTATCTCTCTCTCTCTCTCTCTCTCTGCTCCTGACAGAGGGGGTGTGAGCTGCCGCCTTCAACAGCTTTGTACCGGCGGTGCTTCGCATACTTAAAAGCCAAAAAGCCCTATTGATTTTTTTTTGACTGCTTGCTTTGCACTCCTTTGAAAAGGAAGATATGTTTGCATTCTTTTAATTGTGAGACAGAACTGTCATCTCTGTCTTGTCATGGAGCACAGTTTAAACTTTTGAAAAAGAGACAAATGTTTGTTTGCAGTGTTTGAATAACGTTCCTGTCTCTCTACAACCTCCTGTGTTTCTGCGCAAATCTGTGACCCAAGCATGACATTCTAAAAATAACCATATAAACATATGGTTTCTACTTCGCGGATTTTCCTATTTCGCGGGTGGCTCTGGAACGCAACCCCCGCGATGGAGGAGGGATTACTGTATTAGCAAAAAACAATACCAAATAGAAGAAAATATAATAGAAAATAAAATAGACAGCAAAGTCTAGGTAAAAACACACTTAGAAAAGCTGACTGAAAACCATGAATGTCAAGCGGTGGATGTTGTCCTGGGTGGCTTTTGGTTTAGTGATCGATGATATTCATAGATAAAGTTTTCTGATATTGAAGTCAGATTGTTTCTTGATCTCTGGCGTCACTTCCTATTTTGCTCTTGTTTGGTTCCTTACACGAGCTATATTTATGCCAAAATGCACATGCGGAGTTTTGGGACGTATTACTTTGCTCACAATTGATTGGCTATCTTGTCCTGATGATGAAAAATTCTGATGAAGTGCTTTGATTTTTAAGTACCTTCTTACTTCCTCCCTTCTCCAGCTGTAAACTACTTCTGTAATTCCTAGCCCTATAGTGTCCATCTGTCTCCAGGATACATATTAATTAAATAGGTTCTCTGGCTTTGTGGTAGGTACTTGTCTACATTTCTCTCCATCATTTATTAGTAATCTTATTAACACAGACTAGTACCACACAAGAAGAATATAAGAAAAGATGTCTGCAATGCCTGAAGTCCTCTAAATTCAGTTCATCCTGGCTCATTTGAGCAAAATAATTAAAAGTTAATATAAACAGCCTGCAGTTCAAAAATTAGAACATTAGAACAATCTAGAAGAGAACAGGCCATTCAGCCCAACAAAGCTCACCAGTCCTATCCACTTAATTATTCCATAATAACATCAAGTCGAGTTTTGAAAGTTCCTAAAGTCCAGCTGCCTATCATTGTACTTGATAGCTTATTCCATGTGTCTTTGGTCCTCCACGTGAAGAAAAACTTCTTATTGTTTGTGTAAAATTTACTCTTAACAAGTTTTCAACTGTGTCCCTATCTTCTTGATGAACTCACTTTAAAATAATAGTCTCAATCCTTTGTACTAATTCCCTTCATAATTTTAAACACTTAAATCATGTCTCATGTTAATGTTTTTTGCTTAAACTGAAAAGGCTCAGCTCTTTTAATCTTTCTTCATAATTCATCCCCTGTAGCCCTGGATTCAGCCTAGTTGCTCTTCTCTGGACCTTTTCTAGCACTGCTATGCCCTTTTTGTAGCCTGGAGACCAGAACTGCACACAGTCCTCCAGATGAGGCCTCACCAGTGTGTTATAACACATTGAGCAGAACCTCCTTGGACTTGAACTCCATACATCATGGCACTATATAACCTAACATTCTGTTTGCACTCTTAATGGCTGTCTCACAGATGATAATGACAACTCCACTACAGCTTCTAAATCCTTGCCTTAATCCACGTGAACCTATTTGGTATTACATGAGCCGATTGAGATCCAGTGTTCTGGCACAGGCTAATCCACTGGTGCAAAATGGCACTATAGCAAACCAGGGTTCGCTTTGCAATCCAAAGATTATCTCTTACTTTCTGGAGCAGACCCTAGGTGACTATGGACAAGTGTGAAAAAAGAAATCCATTTTGTGTTTCATGTCTCTATACAGTATATATAAAGTGAGAAGACATCCATCATCCCGACCAGAGTCTGTGCCCCTGCCAGGTGTAATATCATCCTCCATCCACAACAGGGCAGGAATGTCTGATGAACAAAGGGAAGTGTGATGTGTGTCACAGCATCCCTCATCTGGGGCCTCATGCATAACGCTGTGCATAAAATTCACACTAAAACATGGCATACGGACAAAAGCGGAAATGTACGTACACACAAAATAATCCAGATGCATAAATCTGTGCGTTTGCCAACTTCCACGTTCTTCTGCTCCATAAATCCCAGTCAGCGTGAACAGTAACACACGTGCACGTGCCTGACACCACTCCCCAACTCCTCCCAGAATTACGCTTCTTTGGATATGGATATCAATAGAAATAGCCCTTAAGCTCAGCGTTCTGTAAAAAGACAATGGCAAAAGCACAGGGCAAAATAGAAGAATTTCAGAGAATACCAAGTGGAGGCAAGGAAAAACATACTATTTGTTGGTTTAAACAGTGGTATAAACAACAAAAGGAAGTTGATCTAGTGACATAGATTGATGGAGAAACTCGAAAGCTCAAGTTCACAAAATTGCACAATGCCCAAAATAAAAAAAAAGTCAGATTTCACAGTTGCCGTGAAAAGGCAAGTCGCAGCCCACCGTCCGAGAGTCATATGGAAGCTTATTAGGGTACAGAGAAAGAAAAATAGGCACACAGTGGGGAAAAAAGCACAGAACTTTAATCTCGAAATTTCCACTTTGATCACGTAGTTTATTTTGTCATTAAAGTAGAACATCATAAACTTCATCTTAAAATCTTTAATTTACTAGTTTCTCAAATACCATCATAACTAAAGTAGCACGTTAAATGCTTTGCTTTGTATGTGTTCTTCTATGTGCTCTATGTGTGTGAATCAATACGTGCTTCTTAAACAGGCTTTCTCTTTCTCTGACAGGACACAGAATCCATTACATTCATGATATTACAGCTCTCTGAATAATTAAAATACTGAGATGTATACTTGATATCATGGTGGCACGGTGGCACAGTGGTAGCGCTGCTGCCTCGCAGTTAGGAGACCCGGATTCGCTTCCCAGGCTCTCCCTGCGTGGAGTTTGCATGTTCTCCCCATGTCTGCGTGGGTTTCCTCCGGGTACTCCGGTTTCCTCCCACAGTCCAAAGACATGCAAATTAGGTGCATTGGCGATTTTAAATTGTCCCTGGTGTGTGTGTGTGTGTGCGTGTGTGCACCCTGCAGTAGGCTGGCGCCCTGCCTGGGGTTTGTTTCCTGCCTTGCGCCCTGTGTTGGCTGGGATTGGCTCCAGCAGACCCCCGTGACCCTGTAGTTAGGATATAGCGGGTTGAATAATGGATGGATGGATACTTGATATCATTTTCATGATGATAAGAATTAAAGCATGTTATTAAACATGGGAACACGATGGCGCAGTGATAGTGACGAGCTGGCTCCCTGTCCACAGATTGTTCCTGCCTTGCTGATGCACGACCTACGATGAAATAATTTATTGCAGCAGTACTGTATCTTTCAAAAGTACTAACCCCCAATTCCTGTCCTTCCTTTTCTTTCTCCGAGTACCCAATCGCCACACAATCAGCTCAGTAATAGACATTGCACCATCTGTAAGCTTAGAACGCCAGTTCTTCAAAACTTTTAACACTGAAATATCTTCATAGTACATGTTTAATTATTCTATCCATCTGTCCTTCCAGTTTCACGCCAGCCCCGGCAAGAATACAGTGCGAGGGAGGAACAATCCCTGAACAGGGTGCCAGCATTGTTGCTAGCGCTGCGACACGGTGTCCTAACATGTTTAATTGTTAACAATATAGATTATTTAAATGATGTTAACATTTTATCTGCATAATGTAATAAACATATTTTGCTGCATTTCATCTTTAAAATGATATCATCATATGTAAATATGCGCTTTATAAAGTGGCAAAGGTTGTGTAATATTATAACTGTATCGCAAATTTACAGTGAGGTAATTGTACATATAAGTACAAACAGTTCTACAAGAAGCACTTGATGGACTGAGTGAGTGTGTTTATAGTTCTTGGGATAAAACTGTTTTTGAACTGCGAGGTCAGTACAGGAAAGGCTCTGAAGCGTTTGTCGTATGAGAGCAGTTTAAATAGATAGCATGGCTGAGGCAGCATGTGCTTGATGCTATATATCGATAATTCTCTTTCCAATCAGCTGCTGTAGAGCTGAGATTCCACACACAGATACAGTGGAATAAATACTTGCGAGTAACAAAGCAGCTACGCTATTTGGAATAGTTTGGCCATTCCGTGGACCATTATATTGTTACAGGTTAATTAAAATCAGATGCCTTAAACTAATAAACAATATGCGGTTAATTTCAGTAAATTTGATAAAGCTGTGTCAGGGATGTGGATCTAAAAAAAAGAAAGGGTAAACACACTGGAACAAAAGCACTGCTTTGATGCTGGGTGCCGCCAGTTTGCAAAACCAAGCGGAGAACTTGAGTACGCCAGGGATTGAACTAGCGTGAAAATGTGCGTGGCTTTACGCCAAGTTTAGTTTTTATACATCGCGATGTCAGTGTGGAAATGGGCATACGCAACGTTTTTGTGCGTACACACCGTTTATACATGAGGCCCCTGGTGTCTAAAACAAGGCTGGAATATCCAACAAAAAAAGGCAACAAGATGTACAAAGAAAGGGATGTAAGGCATATCTGGTGAAGAGAGGTTTGTAAATGCGTAATGTGATGGAAACAGAATAATAGTACCATTAAGCCAATTTAAATAAACAAGCATTTCACTACACTAGTTTGGCAATAAGGCATGTAACTGTCTAACTCATATACTATATACAGAAGTTGTAAGTTGCCCTGTGTTAGTATGTAAGTATATATTGTAAATATTGTAAGAAAATTTTAACTATGTTGTCTGTGTATCCCTTTTATTTCATATTTATTATTATTATACCATATTGTTAAGGTTATTTAAAATATGTAGGCATGTTACAATTTTCTATGTATATACTTGTGTACATATATAAATTGTGTATATAGCCACACAAACTCACATGGTGATTTGCAGATGTAGAATCTGAAATTTAATGACCTACCACTACCATAGTAGTATTTTTCTTCTCTTGATTTTTAAAATCTGAATAATGTTTAATATTTATAAACTGAACAGAGGTGATTGCAAATGTTCACTCCAAATATACTACAAATAAGCAGGTGTAATTTGACAGAGCAAAGATTTTTAGGGTTAAGCTTATAAACCTTTCATCTTGAAGTTATGCTGTTGAAGCTATCACAGTTTTATTATATTTATATTCATTTTATTTCATGTGCCTCCATCATAATCATAAAAACTTGCCAGTCACTGCTAATAAATTCTGTATGTAATTTGTTTTCTCTGAACATTTCTGGTATTCTCTGCATTATTGACATTTCTCTCCTGTGGGAGTTGTCCTCTGGTGTGTTCAGTTTATTTAAAATCCATTGACAGACTACTGCAAACATGAGAGAGACAGAGACTTGGAATACATTCAGCACAGCAAACACTGATATTAATCTTTAGTTGCACACTCATCTGTGCGGTTCTACCTTTTAATTCACATTTCTCGATAGTGAGGCACAACTGGAGGATACAGAAGATTAGCTCCTCTGGCAATGGAAAAATTTTCTCTTATCCCTTCATCTTACATTGATTTGCCAGGATTGTTTATTTTAATTTTTGCTAGTTTTATGGGGTGCTGTTCACATTGTATCAAGAAAGCCTTTATCACCTAATAATACTGATATTCCTGGTACTTGTACTGGGATGGTAAAGACAGTTAAAAAGAGAGTCCACTGTAAGCCTAAATTTGTGTTGTGGCCCCAGTAATGATCAAATGAACTCAAAAATGGATAAACAGAAGGAGTTTCCAATCCCTGGTAGCATCGTGTTAATCTGTAAAACCAGTTTCCATTAAAGATGTGGGATTCCAGTGAATTTTACAATAAACATACACAACACACCGTCTATAGTCAAAGTAGACAAAATGGCACCCCATTGTAAATTTCTAAGAGTGGAACCGAGGTAGAAATCTGGACTACTTGTAACTGCTTGTAAGGTGACAGATTCAACATTCATTCCTGCTTTTTACTTGAAAGGACTGAAATGGGGTTGGCTTCTCATAACACTGAAGCGGAGTAAGCAGGATGGATGGATGGAACAATAATAGTAATGATAATTCATTACATTTATATGATGCTTTTCAAGTTACTCAAAGCTCTTTCAACCACCACTGATGTGCAGCTTCCTCTTGGATGATGCGACAGCAGCCATTTTAACTGTTAAGTGGTGAAGAGGTGAGAGATTGTTAGCCAATCAGAGACTGGGAATGATTAGGGGGCCAAAATGACCAGGTGGAAGTGGACAATTTAGCCAGGACATCAGGATTCACCATACTCTTTAAGAAGGATGCCCAGGGTTCTTTAATGATTACAGAGAGTCAGGACCTCAGTTTTACTCATCCGAAGAATGGCACCATTTTTACAGCACAGTGTCCCCATCACTGTACTGGGGCTTTGGGATCCAGAGTCGCCATAGAGTAGACGCTCTCTGCTGATCTCACCAACACCTTTTCCAGCAGTAACCCAAGCTTTTTCCTTTTCGGTCTCCCCTCCAACTACTAGCCAGGACCGAACACGTTTAACTCCAGGTGAATGACCTGTTCTGAAGTTTTGGCTGCTCGCTAAATATAGGGAACTTTATTTAATTTTGTAATGAGGTTAGTGGAGTTTTGTTTCTTTATTAAAAAGAGATTTACAATTTGGAATTATCTTAGGTCTTTTGGTCCCAATGTATATTCTAGTATGCAGAGCACCTCTTTGATTATAATTAAAGATGTTCCTGACTCAAATTAAGTGGGTTTCAGAGTGTTATGCTATATACTATGATCCAAGGACCTCTCAGCTTGACAAGAGGGAACACATTACTAAAATCAATAAAACAAAATGGTGCAGTATGAAGTTGCATTGCCATACAGGCACCTGGATGTCTTCATGAACCCATATTCAATTATAGTGTCTGACCTCCCCAAATTAAACAAAAGACCTCTCTCTGATCGACAGTCCTAAGTTCCATGTGTGGGTCAGCCAATGAGCCAGTCACATCATGCAAATATCATAATCTGTATCGTAGTCTTGGTTAATGAAAATGGGCCACAGCTAGCCAGGGTAAGCTGGTGTACATCCTTAGAATGTTACTAGAATGCTTCCGCAGTCTGCTGTCCATGTCTCTACATTTCATACCTACACTCTACGTAAACTCTACGTTGCTAATTTTCACTTCATGTTTCTCTTGCGAAATTTCTGACTCACATAAACATGACTTTACTCATTGTTGAGAGTCCGTGATAAGATGGCGCTGGAGACTGTAATTGGCAGAGTACCTGCACTCTGCAGATGTGAAAAGCTAATTGAACAGACATCAAGTTTCACATTGCCATCTTCCCATTCTGTCCAGCTTTATTTCAACCATATGTGAAGCTGTTTGTTCTGCCTTTCAATACCAAGGTCAACCTTATTACATGCAACTGAGTTGCACACTAAGAGGTATGTGCAAGTTGGGGATATCAGGTAGCAGTGTACTGTGTAAACCAATTGCCTGCAGCTCATGATATATGGCACTGATTTATTTACCTTTTATTTATCATTAATGTGCAGGTGTCCAACATCCTCTTGGTAAATGTAGCGCAAACAGGAGGGCATGCAGGCCAGTTACCAGATAAAGTTAATCTTGACATAATGATAGCCCTTCTAAAGTGGTATGAATACTGGACAAATTGTATATGAGTGGCCACTTAGTGCTTAATATTTAGCCATTTCAGAACAAGGAACATTTTTAAACAATGATCTACCATCTTGACAAAGAAACTGGACATAACTGAACCATTTGGAAAGGCTAATGTGAGGCTTTTAAACTATAGCATCGTGAGGAGTTTGCATTTTCTCCCCAGTGTTTATGTGGGTTTTCAACTTACACTTTAATTAATTTCCATAGTGCTATCTCTTAGCATATGGTTAGCTGTATTTTGGTAATGACTACAACCTGGAGTTTTCTTGGGTATGACTTAACAAGCTTCACATACCTGGATTTGGGGGTTTCCAGCCATTCTTTGCTGCAGAACCCCTAACGCTCTTTCATGTTGGATGGAGACAATTGGTGGACAGCTATTTTCAAGTCTCTCCAGAGATTTTTTATTTGGATCAAGTCCAGGCTCTGACTGGGCCACTGAAGGACATTCATTGAGTAGACCCTAAGCCACTCCTATGTGGTCTTTACTTTATGCTTAAGATCTTTGTCCTATTAAATGGTGAACCTTCAACCAAATCAGAGAACCAGAGTGCTCTTGAACAGGTTTTCATTAAGGATATCTCTCTACTTTCTTCTGTTCAGCATACCCATAACTCAGAGTAGTCCCCCAGTTCTTGCCCTGCTGTATGATGTTGCCACCACCATGCTTCACCGCTGGAATTATGCGTAGGTGATGAGCAGTGCCTGGTTTCTTCCAGATAGGATGCTTAGAATGGAAGTCATACAATTCAATTTTGGTTTCGTCAGACCAGAGAATCTTGTTTCACACTGTCTGAGAGTATTTTAGTCACCTTTTAGCAAACTCCAAGTGGGCTGAGTGAAGACTTACATCAGGCCAATCTACCACAAAGCCCAAAGCGGTGGAGTGTTGTGGTAATGGTTGTCCTTCTGGGAGTTTGTCCACAAAGCTTCTTTGGAGCTCACCTAGAGAGACTATTAGGTTACCCTCTCTTACCCTTAATTGCTCAGTTTGCCGAGGTGGCTAGCTCTAGGAAGAGCTGTGGTTATTCCAGACTTCTTCTGGAGGCTACTGTGCTGTTGGGAACATTCAGTGCTGTAGAAATTTGTTTATAGACTTTTGTCTTTAGTCTGGATTAAATGCAGAGACCAGTGGGCCACCTTTTATACTAGCAAGCAACTAATTACAAGGTTTGTGGCCCCTGTAGCTCAAGGCTATCGAAGGCCTTGATGTTGTTGGTCTGTGAGTCTGTGCAGTTGTGCATTTGTGAGTGTGTATAGATGTGTGTGCTACATTGGGCACGTGTGCCACTGTACATTATATTTCATTGTGACACCTGTGACCCTGGACACACATCCAAACTTAGTGCAATGGAAAAACAAAATCTTGTCTGTAATTGTTGTATTACAGATATTACTCATTTCTTTCAGCCTCTGTAATCCAGAAAGGGATTTATCTGTCTCTATTAGATTTTGACCCAGTCCAGCACATGGAGCTGCTGATAAATACAGATAATGCTTCATGGGAGAGACAAACACTGCACAGTAATAGAAATGGTGAACTTTCCCAACCCTGCATTTATCTGCCAGCCTGTAATCTGAAGATTAGAGCGACCCGCTTCAGGGGTAGTTTGACAGGTGTGCAGCAATGTGAGTCCAAAGCAGAACTGCCGGTGGGTGGGAGTGCTGGGAAAGTGCTGGAGACAGAAACAGATTGGGAAAACACAAAATTCGAGTGGAGGTTTTGTAGGCTGAATGTTTGAACTCTTTTGGGGTTAATTTTTTTTTTCCTTTTTGTTACATAGCTGAATATTTTTTCCAAGAAACTCACGATAGTGGTTTTCGCACATAAGTCAACATAAAATAGTTATTTATGACAAATGTCATTCTGTTTTATGCTCCATGAGCCCCTACAGTATGTAAAGTCACATACTTATTACATACTGTTTGTCTCATTGCTCATAAGCTGAAAGACACTTTCTGGAAAAAAACAGCTTGAGGCTGGTAATCCGTAGTGTCCACTAGCATACTGTCTTGTTTGATGAAGTCCAGTTGCCAGCTTGCCTCCTATAGATCTATGTCTGTGTAGTCCTTCCAGGGTGAACATTGCCAAAGTCACATCAGCTACATAAGCGTGTTCAGCACTACAATCAGTTGGGGACTGATCAGCTGATGCAGGTACCTGACATTTGTTTTCGATCTTCAGATCACTTGCATCAAGGTTGGAGTTCATTAAGTCAAGAGTCCAATTCAGCAATAGTACACAATAAATAAATAAATAAATAAATAATACACACAGTGTATTTTGCTTTGAGCATTCCGCTTTGCTCTCTCACCTGATGTTGATGTCATTGTAGATGTTGTTTACTCTACGCTACTCGCGCACATGCAGGGATTCGACGTCAATGAGTCTAACAGTCCTCCTAGCAAAGAGGGTCTACCTATCATGTAATGGTAAGTTTTATCAAAGTTTACAGCTTTTTTTCTCCCTCAGCCCCTGAATGTTGACGCCCTCAACCCATTGCGTCGGCAAAACTCAACATTTGCCATAAAAGAGTTAAAGCATCCCCTGTTCTGTATAGTTATGAAATGTGGATTTTTAATGGCTGATTTTGGAGTCTGTCTCATGCTAGTTTTTGCAGGCACTATAATGTAAAATATAACTGCAACGTGTGGTCTGTGGCGCAGTGCAGATTTTAAATAAACAATCGTGCCCTGTGTAGGTGCAAGCTCTAAGCAGGTGTGAGGGTGAGTAAATGCATTTCGCTCTGAGGTTAGCAGAGGCACAGTCTGACTGCACCACACTCACATTCAGAGGCGGGCGGATCAATCAGGGCCTCCATGCTGCTGCAGATGTAGTGGCTCCTCACACCTGCACCCATTTGGCTAACAATTTTAAAAAGGGCCTGCACGTGTTGGTGGGGGGTGGGGTAAAGAGAGGAAGGAATGTGTTAGAAGAGAAATGGCTTTAGAGGTTAAAAGAGTCTGAAGAATGATCTGGCCACCTAGGGGGGAAAGGCAGTGTGATCAGGGACTCCACAAAGGAGCATAGGTGTTGGCGCTGTAGGGGATGGTTTACCCCACTGATCATTTGTGTAGAGTGGGCCGAGCATGGCAAATGACCTCCCCAGGGATCTGAGGTACAACTTTTACAAAGTGAAAACAGCTCTCTGCAAAGTGAGTCATTGTGGACTCATGATTATCTGCACCAAGGCAGTGTTCAGAAGCCATTAAAAAGGCTAAAAGAATGTTAGATTATTTGATGCAATTTGTTAGGAGGGAAATTATGATTAATTTATCTAATGCCCTAGTGGGTCCTCACCTGGGGTGCTGTGTACTGTTTTGGTCTCCATATTACAAAAATGACATAGCAGCTCTACAGAAAGTCCAGAGGAGAGAGACTAGGTCATTATAACTATATGCGCTTGATGGTGTTATTCATTTTCTATATTTGATATTTTAAAGGTTTTCAGCCATTTAATTTTTTTTTTTTTATATGTGTCTCAGAAGTTTTTGCTTTATTTATATGATGCGATCATTGTGTCACGTGACAGTGAGTGACATGTCTCATGTTTGGAAATTGTGTGTCACATGGTCATGATCATTGCTTCTAAATTCATTGGACTGCCAGTATAAATATGACATCAATTTCAATTTTAAATATCCCTTGATTGGGAAAAAAAAAACCAAGCAAACACATCTATTAGTAATAGTTGTAGTTTCTTTCTAAGAAGGCCAAGTGCTAGGTTCGTTTCAAGGTTCTTGAATCCCATTTTTTGCCACTGACTGCTATTTATTTTTCATAATCTAACATCCGGCGCCACCGAGAGTGGCAGCCTTTTCAGCAGCTCTGTGTAGGACTATATGTGTATGTGTATTTGTGAATTTCCCCCTGGGATTAATAAAGTATCTATCTATCTATCTATCTATCTATCTATCTATCTATCTATCTATCTATCTATCTATCTATCTATCTATCTATCTATCTATCTATCTATCTATTTCTTGGTTTGCCCCTGTGGTTGATTCAGGGCTGTCTTAATGCATGCTAATCTATGTATGTTGTGACTTGCTGAGTGGTTGTGTAGGTATGGGCCCCAGTGCAATGTTTTGCCCGGGGTCCTGTAATGCTGTTAAGGTGGCCCTGGCTTTACTTCCCTTTGCTACCTCTCTGATTCCCTAGGTTTTTGACTTTATACTAGCGCTGACTAAAATATCTGGTTCACATTTATATCACTCACAGCCATCTCTGGAGACACAATCTCATAACAATTGTGTTAGCTATGAGGAGAGACTGAAGGAGTTGAAACTTTTCTATTTAAGAAATTGGAGATTAAGAAGTAACATTACTGAAGTGTTTAAAATTATTGAAGGGAATTAGTAGAGTGGGTCCCAGCTGTTACTTTAAAATAAATAAATTCATCATGAGTAAAGTGAAGTGGTCTACAGAAATTAGCAAGATGTCTTCCTCAAATGACCACCTCTTAGAGGACGGAGTGAATGTGTTGGATTACTTTGGATTGCTCTCTGTCTCTCTCTCTCTATATATATATATATAATATTTTTTATTTTTCATTTCAAAAATGATCTAACATCATTACTAAGGTTTCTGTTCAAATGATCTCCTTTGAAGCAGGTTTGTGTGCCCAGGGATGCTTGAACTCTATTTGTAAGGTAATAGATGCTGGTTGCACCTTCCCTGCATTTCATTTGTTAGCTCCATAATGCTTGCAAATGACATTTCATCTTTTGTTTTGTTTTGTTCTTTTCTGCCCAGCAGAGAAAAGCAGCATCTTTAGTTCCATCTCCTTGTGTTGCGGTTTTCAAAAACAATGCAGGAAGAAGCAGGCTGATTTAATTAGGAGATGTGAAAGATTGCTAAGAAGGCTTTCAATTTCTCCACAACAAACTTTTGAAGTAAAATAAAAGCTGTTAGATGTGTTTTTGAAATCAGCCACAAACCTCTTCCTTAGTAATTAGTCAGTGGGTAGAGCTCTGGCAGGATGTTACTATGTCTAAGTGACCCTCTGTGGACTGAATCTCATATTTTTGAGGAATTTCCTAGTTGCTAGTAAGAGGGGGAAAAAGTATATGAACAAACCTAAAGGATGAAGAAAACCTTGACTAATGAGGCAGGACAGGTCTCATTAAATCTGTAGTGTACTCCCCAACAGAAATCTCATACTAAACACAACCTAGTTTTGAAAACACAATGGGAGAAGACATGGGACTGGATGCCAACTGCCAGGAGTGTCTCAGGAATTGCTACATTTCTTTCACTTGAATACGGCTCATGATTGACTGTGACTGTGCTTGACTATTGACAGTGACTGATGAACATCTCGTCTTCTCAAACCACTTTTCTTGATGATTCCAGATCCTTCTGAGACTAGCTACATATTCCAGCTTTTCTTAGTCAATTCCTAGTCATTACCAGAAAAGAAATATAATCTCACCAGCATGTCCTGGGTTGCCTTATGGTCTATACCCCTGTGACATGGACGGAGCATGTGGGAGCCAAACAAAACCTACACTAGCTTCTTTCATTCCAAAGTTGCAGTGACTCTTCTCTGAGCCTCTCCCAAATTGGTGAGCTTCTCACCCTGTAATGGAGCGTCAGCCCAGCAGCTTTGCGTAAGTACTTAGTTTCTGATCTTTGATTATGATGTTATGATTTCATTCGTCTGGTCATTACCCACAGCTTATGACCTTGGTGTTTTGATTGTGAATCATTGACGTGATAAGATGTGTGTGAGGTCTCCAAAAAAAGTTATAAAGCAAGTCAGGACCATCACTGGCCATCCCAAGAGAGGCTCGTCCCAAGCAGCCATTCTCCCAACTTCTACCTGCAGGCTTTGGACTAACCAGGCCTAACATAGAGGAATAGTATTAAAAGTTCAAAAATATACTCAAAGTCACAAAATATATCAAGACATTTTACAAGGGAGAGAAACCATGAAAATTATGGCTTGTAAAGACAATCCAAAACTGTAATTTTTATAAATTGAGAATTTATTAACAAATACAAGAAAACAACACAATAAAAGGCTCAAAAGAGCAAAATGGAAATGTGCAAAAAGACTTTCCAAGGTGAGTAGTTGTCCCTGATGGACATTTATATGTGTACCTAAATGCTTTTGTACCTGTAGCAGTCAGGCCATTCAGCTCATGCCCACAATGCTCAGCATCTTCTGCTAAATTCTCCAGTGCCATAGTGCAGTGCAGCCATTCTTCATCAGATCTGTGATTTGCTGTATACACCAAGTCCAAAATTTAGCCCTAGCTATGGCTCTGGTCAGAATCCCAAGTATTACAGTATATCTGAGAAAAAATGTCAAATTAGTTATATGTGGCTCTTGAAGACTAACAACACAGGAAAAATATTATACATGCATCTAAATCCATATGCCAGCTCCTTATTTGCCTCTGCATATGGGGGTGTGGGGGAGAGGGTCTACTATTTTTACTTTTTTGCATTTTGTACGATGTACTCACTCGATTGATAGGCATGATGATGAATGTAAAATTTTGATAGAGGACATCTCCTGTATGGCATCATTGGAATCATTGTCACTGTCTGTGTCAATTTTCTTCTGCTGAACACCATTAGGGCCAGTTTTAGTATCGTAGGGAGTCAAGGTTTATTCCACCAACACAAGCGCAAGGCAAGAAGACATGAGAAATAAAAGAGAATTAAAATAAACATAATTTACAAGGCATTGTCTCTCTTTCACAAAATATTTTACAATATTTAATTTAATTAATTAGTGTATGTTTTACTGTGTGACTCTGCAAGTGTCTGGCTTTGAAGAACGTCAGTCTCAACTTTCAAATCCATTTGTTGTATTATATTCTGAACCTGACTATTTGGAAAGATTAGATCAGATTAGGTTCGTTATACATTATTAATCCCCAAGGGAAAATTCAAATGCATACTGAAAAACAGAATACACAAATACCAGCACAACATACAATATAAGACAGCAGAATACAAACATATAATTCAATAAATATTATTCTAAAATAACTGTAGTAGATTGATTCTGTACTCTCTTTCTATTGAATGATGGTATGTTGGGAGGAAGAGCTAAATTGCCTAATGGCAGCCAGCAAAAAAAAAAAATCCCTGAATGCGTTTCTTATTGTACTGTGAGGTAAAGAGCCTGTGGGTAAAAATACTCCAAGAAATCGCCCCCTAGAGGGGATGGGCAGAATTGTTCATGATGGCATCCAATTTTGCCGCTATCTTCTTTTCCACAACAGCCTCTAGTGTGTCCAGGGTTAGCCCTCTGATGGAGCAGGCTTTCCTAATATATTTGTTGAGGCGTTTTCCATCACCTGAACTCAAATCAGGAGATCACAGAGTAGAACAATATCCTGGCTACAACAAACTGGTAGTGCATTTCCAGCAGCTTGCTGCACGCATCAAAAGACTCGAGTCTCCTCATGAAGTATTGTCTACTCTGGCCCTTCTAATACAATGGCACTGTGTTGTCAGACCAGTCCAGTTTGCTGTTCATACGGACCCCCAAGCACTTGTAGCTCTACACCACCTCCACTTCCTCCCCCTGGATGTTGACTGGTCTCACAGGCTCTTTGACACGCAAGGAGTCCACCACCAACTATTTTGTCTTTTTGATGTCGAGCTGCTGGTGGTTCTCCCTGCATCACAAGACAAAGTCCTCCACTGGTACTCTGACTTGTCACCATTATCAATGCAACCTATAGTGGAGGAATCATCTGAGAATTTCTGAAGTTGGCAAGAGCTTGTATTGTACTGGACGTCAATCATGTAGAGGGTAAACAAGAAAGGAGACAGGAGGCGTCCCAGTATTACACACCATCATCTCTGGTTCAGCTAATGGCACATGTCATCTTATTCTTGATGCATGTGCCATGTTGACATTCACTTTCCTCTGACCTTAGTTCCTTCACTAGTTAATTTGTTACACACATTCTGATTATGCTGGCTTAGTTACTCCATTGATGTCAGCATTCTGGGTTCAAATCCTGCACCTGATTATTGCCTCTGTGATTTTTTTATCTCGCTGTGTCTTTATATTTGTTTATTTTTTCATTTTTTTTCATTTCCAACATCCCAAAAATATGTACGCTCATTTATAGTACTATAGTGTGAATTTCTCCTTGGGATTAATAAGGTATCTATCTATCTATCTATCTATCTATCTATCTATCTATCTATCTATCTATCTATCTATCTATCTATCTATCTATCTATCTATCTATCTATCTAATTTGGCAACCTTTGAATAGATCTCACAATGGATCCTTGCACTATCTTGGTAGTTTCCTGCCATGCACCTGATATAGCAGTAGTTGACTCTGATCCTCTGCATGCCTGAAGTGATCTAACTGGGTTTAAGAGTGTTATATGATGTCACTTTCTGATGGCTTTAGTTATGAAAGGTAATTTATCCCTTCTGTTTGAATGACTGGTTTTGTGTTCCACTGGTTTCTGTGTACATGTAAGGAACCATTGGTCAGCATTTTCTTAAAATTTCTTGTGGCAGATGGCCAGGACCCTTACCTGGCCAGGACACCTTCATAGGACTTGCAGAGGGCATTACATCTCCCACAGCGCTAGAAGGCAGCCCCCCTATGTTGCAGCTGTGCCTTGGATTCTCACAGGGCTCCATGGCAGTTGGAGTTCTGCACAGCCATGTTGGGTTCCAAGGGTGCCGCCAGGGAATGCTTCAGGGCCACCGAAAGTAGCATAAAAAAAGCCCACTGCCTTCATTCTGGGAGCCAGAGTCAGGAGGAATATAACAAAGCTTACTGGAGGAGGAAGAGTGGAGGTGGAAAGAGAGAGAGACAGAGAAGACAGAGAGAGAAGAGGACAAAGTGTGTGCTTTATTCACTACTGTGCTTAACTGTGCAGTGCAGGTGGGAAACAGAAGGAAAGTGTTTCCCACTCTAAATAAAAAAACATGTGTTGTGCTGGAACTGTCCATGTCTGTCTGTGTCAGGTTTGGGGAGTGGGAGCGCCCCTCGGTGGTCACACTGTTTGGCCTTTCATTTTTCCTCTCCTGGACCTACTGCATTTGCTATTACCAGGTCCCAGGGCTGCAAATGCATCATTCATCCTAGCTGTATCTTTATAGAGTGTTTTGGGGTCAGGTGGGTGGGGCGAGGTTGATGGGTGGTTTGAATTCTTGCCCATTTTTACTATTAATTTTAATGGCAAGAAATGATTTTTGTTCTTGTTACTGTTTCTGTTTTGATGTCAATAACATTTGACCATTGAAAAAACAATCTTTCAGGCTCCTGGCCCCATTGCCTCTGTGGGTAAACTCACAGACATTAACCACTTTAACTCAGAGCTGAATATCAATATGCTATGCAATCTCACTGCAGCACCCAAGTCAACAAAGCAAATATCAGTGCAGCAGCTTCTGTCCTCTAAATTGTATGTGTTCTTGTGTCTTTGTTTAAGTGACTAATCAGGCACAGCCTTCTGCACTTCTGATGCATTCATATGGAACAGTCAAACAAACAAATATTAACTCACAGGCATGCCTAATGAATTCCTAAAGTGAAAAACTACAGCCATAATAATTGCCATCATACTTTTTAGTCCCACTTGAAATGCAGTAAAGGACAACTGAACATTAACAGCAGGCAGGGCCCAGCGAAGAGCTGGTTTAGGAACTGTGTGTCTGGAGCTCACGATACAAAAATTACAATTCAAGTGCAATTCCAAAACAATCTTTACTAACAGCTACTCATTCTCCATGACTCAACTTTGAATTTGAACCCTTGAAATGAAAGTATAATAGGAATTAGGAAAGTATTAAATAAAAGTAAACATCACTGAAAACAACATCCTGCACCTAGGAACTTACAGGGCCACCTTCAGCAGGAATTTGGGTGGGGAGACTAAGTAGTCCAAAGAAACACAGATCTGTCAGGTTAAAAAAAAAAATTCTTTAAAATCCCCCGACAAGTAACCTAAAAAAATATCCCAATCAAGAGTCTGCTAAAGTCATCCATCTAACTTGGGCATAAAGCAGGAATGAGCTCTGAATGGGACATCAGCTGAATGTAGCAGTCACTCACACACTCATTAACAGTCAGGTTGGGCAAACTTAGAATCAACAATTAATCCAACATTGTGATGGTGACATGTTTGAGTGAAACCAATGCCATAAGTGAAAACAAATATGTGCCACATTTGAGTGAGATAGGGTGATCCTCCTTGAAGTTTTGACTGAGATGATATTTGTACATTAGATTAAAGAATGGGGTGGGATTGTGCGGTTCATCTTGAAGGTTAGAATAGTAGATGCCAGTACGGCAACCATTTTTAATAACCGATTAATAACCAGTTTAGTAAAATTTCTTCAAGCCCTGAGTGGAACCAGTGCCTTCAAAGACACCAGTGCAATTTAGATAAGTGTTAGGACCTGTACTGTATTTAGAGAAGCAGTGTACAAACTAAAATAGCAAAGACTAGGTCTTTGTAAGCCCTCTCTTTAATTGTATGGTCTAGCTACCAAACTGTAGAA